>NC_090446.1:1504272479-1504593298 GCF_031143425.1 Pleurodeles waltl | reverse complement strand
TCCTATGGTGCGTAATTACGCACAAAACGACTATTTTTATTAAACTTCAAAAATCTATATCTCAAAAAGTACTTAACCAATTTTGATAGTCTTGGTCTTAAAACATTATATAAAAATCTGAAGTATTTTTACAAATTGGTCTCGAGATTTTCCTTCGAATATGTGAGTTGCTTGATTGATACTGTGAGTACAACAAATGCTTTGCACTTCTCCAAGATTGGCCTAACTGCTCGACCAAGCTACCTTAAAAATTAGAGCATTAGGTGATCTAGTTTCTACCTCTGTAAACCACTGTGTGGTTGCCTGGACCCCCTGCATAGTGCACCTAGCTTTGCACACTACACAGAGGGCCAGCCTCCTACATTTGGTAGATCAGCGGTGGGATAAAGACTCTGCATTTGCTGATACCACTTTGTCAATTTTGTGAGCACAAGGATATTCTACAAATTGCCTTTAGTTAATGATTTTTGATTTTTAATTGAGTAAACATTTTTGCAAATTTTGAAAATAATTGTTAGGGCTCTGGTTAGGTCCCTACAACTTTAGCTAAAAGATTTCAAAGTCCTTACCTTAGGTGGCCTATCCAAAAAAGGGGATCCTAAATTCTTAATAAGGCCCAAATGTAGTGAAGTAAACATGTCTGATACAGAGACCAGAAACCAGGAGCTCGACCTGGAACCGGATGAGGCATATAGCTATGACCAATTAAGGAGACTCTGCGAACTGTACACATTTTATACTGGAAAGAGTCCAAAAGCAGAGAAACTTAGGTTTCTGGGGCCCAGCATGAAAAAGATAATCCCCCAGATGAAATAGATGATGATGATGTTGTATTGGTGGATGAAGACCCTGTGAACAATGAAGATGAGGGTAGCTCATCTACCAGAAGCACTAGTGCACCCACAGAAACAGACCTGGTTATTGCCAGGCTGACCAAGAGATTGGCCTTAGAGAGGCAGCTCTTCGAAACAGAGAAATAAATAAAAGAGTTGGGCCTTGGACCCATCTCTGGTGGCAGCATACTAATAAATAGGGAGGAAGATAAACCTTTCAACCTAAGACTCCCAAAATGAGTTGTCCACCCCTACCAAGAAGGAGATAATATCCAGAAGTGGTTCATACTCTTTGAACAAGCCTGCATTGGGAGGGATGCCCAAAAGAAGCATTGGGGCACTCTGTTATGGAAATTGTTCTCAGGGAAGTGCAGGGATAGGCTCCTGACACTGAGTGAAACAAATGCTAAATCCTATGACCTTCAAGGGGTCCCCTTAGAGTGTTGAGGTCGCAAGGGGTGAGGGACACTTAGGGCACAGCAGGTTTGTCGCTGCAGGGCACATCATGCAACTCACATATTCCTTTGAATGTGTGAGTTGCATGATTGATACTGTGAGTACCACAAATGCTTTGCACTTTTCCAAGATTGGCTTAACCACTCGACCAAGCTACCTTAAAAATTAGAGCACCACTGTGTGGTTTCCTGGACCACCTGCACAGTGTGCCTAGTTTTGCACACTACATAGAGGGCCAGCCTCCTACAAAACTACTCCTGCAACTGCGAGAGGAGATCTGCCCTGTGAGGGAGACGGAGAGGAGGGCACAGTGAGAGCTGAAGGAGGTCTGTATACCACACCCTTCTTGGACAATTCAGGGGTATTAATCTGACTTGGGTCCGGTCTTGGCAAATCTTCTTCAGGATCCAAGGAATCAAGGGTGTTGGGGGAAACCACATAAAGCAACTGACTGGTCCAGTCCAACTGAAATGCATCCCCCAACTGGAAGACGTGAAGGACCACCTCTGAATGGAGACTCCATTCGTGATCGGCTGAAAATTGCTGGCTGAGGCTGTTCACACGTACATTGAGAATTCCAGCTAAATAGTTTGCTACTATGGAAGCCTGATGGCCCTGAGCCTCGGACCAAAGTCGTAGAGCCTCTCTGAAGAAAGTATGACGCTACTCCTCCCAGTTAATTGATGTACCACATCGCAGTAGTGTTTTCTATCAGGACTTGAACCAACTGACCGCAAATGGAAGGGAGGAAGGCCTTGAGAGAAAGACGTATCGTCTGTAATTCTAACAGACTGATGTGAAACATCTGTTCTTCTGGAGCCCAAACTCCCTTGATCTCCAGATCACCCAGATGTGCTCCCCACCCTAGAGTGGAAGCTTAAGGTATTACTGTGATCACCGGAGCCAGTGGGCAAAACGTCCTCCCTTGTGATAGACTGCCGTCCACACTCCACCACTGAAGATCCACTGCAGTGTCCCTGGAGACTCTTACTGACGCCTCAAGACCAAGCAGGCGCATAACTTTTAGGGCTGGAACAGCCGCTCCATCCTGAAACAACAGAATCTTAGCCTGAATGTCCCAAATCCTCTGAGGAGGAGGGTAGGTATTATTCATTGTCATGTCCAGTACTGTCCCTATGAACAGGAGGCACTGAGTGGGCTCCATGTGAGACCTGGACACATTTTAACAAAAAGCCCAGTCTGAACAACAACTGGATCATCACCTGCAAATGGTGCAGCACCAACTCTGGAGACCTTGCTTTGATCAACCAATTGACGAGGTAAGGAAATACAGATTTTCTCCACCTTCTGCGATTAGCTGCACCACTGCCATCACCTTTTTGAAGGCTTGAGGTGCGGAAGTAAGACCAAAAGCAGGGATTGCAAACTGGTAGTGCTGTGTTCCTACCGCCTATTATGAACCGGAGATACTTCCTGTGAGATTGCAGAATGGGGATATGAAAATACGCATCCTTCAAGTCAATAGAAATCATCCAGTCTTCCTTGTCCAGAGCAAGAGGCACCTGAGCTGGGGTCAGCCTTTTCAATTTCTCCTGTTTGAGGAACCAATTAAAAATCCTAATGTCCAGGATGGGCTGAAAATGACTGTCTTTCTTGGGGATCAGGAAATATCTTGGATAGCATCCCAGACCCTCTTCCTGCTCCTAAACCAATTCTACTGCACCCTTTAAAATCAGATTTTGTGCATCCTGCTGAAGCCGCAGCATATGCTCTTCCGAACAAAAGGTTTGCTGGGGAGGGAAGGGCATACCTATTTCCTACAATGCTTTACACCCTAGAGTCTGTTGTTATTGACTCCCACTCTTGGAGAAAATTAATTAACCTCCCCCCTACGGGCAACGTATGCTTTTGAAAGGGGAGAGAACTAGGGCTGGTTTCCTACAAGGTTTTCTAGCAGAGGATGAAGAGAAGGAGGAGGAAGGCTGGTGAATGGCACCACGCTGCCTAGGTCTCCCACGGCCCCTGTAGGATTTATAAAGGGGGTTGGCAGACTGCTGAACTTAGAAGTGCTGCCTCCCATGAAAGGAAGAGCTGTGGCCGAACCCCTTAAACCTACAGAAAGGTCTATAGGCCGAGGAAAGTGTCTGACTCTGGCCTTACTCTCATTAAACCTTTCTAAGGCTGAGTCTGCCTTGTCTCCAAACACTCTGGTCCAGTCAAAAGGGAGCTCCATTAAAGTAGCCTGTACATCAGGGGAGAACCCTGACCCCCTAAGCCATGCATGCCTTCTGCTCTATGTCCCCGTGGCTCTGGCAACAGAGTCTTCCGTATCCAGACCTGATTGAATAACCTGTCTAGCTGACACTTGACTATCCTGAAGCAGCTCCTTAAAATGTTCCTGGACTGCCTGCAACAATTCAGGAACAACCTCCTTAACTGAATCCATCAGTGCATGGATATATCTGCCCAACACACATGCAGCATTTACCGACTTCAATGGCGGGCTACCTGTGGAAAAGATCTTTTTAGCAGATTGTTTCATACTTTTTGATTCCCTGTCAGCCGGAGTCGTAGGGGAAGAACCAGGAGCAGCTTTCGAAGAACAAGAAGCCTGCACACCAGGCTTTGAGGTGACAGATGCTGACTCAGAAAACGCAGGTCAACTGGTGAGGCTCGATACGTCCTGGCAACGGCTTTTTGAAATAGGTTCAGATCCAGGAGCGGCTCCGACAAAGCCTCATTAAAAAGCAGCAGGGGTTCTGACGCAGCAGAGAATGAGTAAAAAACCTCAGTCCGAATGTTAGATTTCAACTCCGTTGTGGGCAGTAGCAAGACCAAAAGTTCAGCTGCCCTCCCGATTACTCTATGATATGAAGTAACCTCCCGAGGAGGAATACCCCCAAGTAATAACAACTTTCACTCAGGTGAAGTGTCCAGCCCACTCGCCTCTGCAATACCTTCAAAGTCATGAGAAAGCAGAGGGCTCACTTCTTCCTCAAGGTCTTGCTGCTCTTCTAAATACTGCTGCTCTTGCAAGAGCCTCAAGGATTCCCTCCTAGACCTTAATCTGGACTCAAGCCCCAGTGTTGATAGTGAGTGCACCGACATCATGGATGCCTTTTGTGGTGCCTGTGAAGCCAGAGCCGGCGCCAGGATCTTACTCCGGGCAGGAGTAAAATGACTTGACACCCAATGAGATTTATCCAACATCTGTATCCGCCCCAGTGGTGCTGTCATCTCTGAAGGTGATGGTGTATTTCTGTGCGCCGTTACATACCACTGATATGGAGTCGTGAGCAGATAAGGCATAAATGGAGCCTGCCTAAACAGCACTGGAAATCGCCCTGTTGTATATGCTAAACACAGCATTTAAGAAATCAGATGGGTCCACCCCAGGAGCTGGAAAGGTCAGATATTCCTGTGGAGGCTGGGTCTGATTTGATTCCTGCTCTTCAACCTCTTGGTCCTGTAGAGTAACAGAAGAGAACTGCGGTGCAGGACTCATGGGCGACGGCAAGATCTCAACCAAAGACGGCGCGGTGACATCTCAAGCGACTTCAGTTATGGAGGAGATAGTGTGGGACTCACCTACCAGGTTGAACTGCGCCGAGACTTGGAAGCCAAAGACTGAGGGCTAGTATCTCAGGATGAGTGATGCGAGAGCCGTGGTAACGCTGCTTCTTGTGCGACCTCGAAGACTTGTGGGACAACAACTCCTCCCCGGCCTGGATCTGCGACTGCCCAGCTTCTCCTTCTTAGCCTTTGCTAGAAACACTTTCGCCTCCCTTTCCTTTAGTGCCTTCGGTTCATATTCTGACAAGAAGAGCATCCCCTGACGTTGTGGTTGGAACTCAGGCACCAGAGGCAATTTTCATTTGGGTCAGTGACTGACATGTGACCTCCACACTCTCTACAAGGCTTAAAGCCTGACTTCTTCTGCGGAGACATTGTCGCATAAAGAAAACTCAAAGAAACTCCCTCAAGACAGTGTAACCATTTGGAGAGGTAGAAAAGCTGTTAGCATTAAAGGCGCAGAAAAAAGGGAATTGGTGTAGGTATGCCAGGGAGGACTTCTTTTGTCTCCGATGACGTCAGATGGAGTCACGCGCGGAGCTGTTCCAT
The DNA here is from genome assembly GCF_031143425.1 of Pleurodeles waltl. Lineage (NCBI taxonomy): Eukaryota > Metazoa > Chordata > Amphibia > Caudata > Salamandridae > Pleurodeles > Pleurodeles waltl. The sequence continues at coordinate 1,504,587,926 of NC_090446.1, read as the reverse complement.
TGTGACATCAACATGGAGAGCCAGAAAGGAAAAATTTTGGTTGCATGCTGGTGCATTGGGAGTACTCAAAAGGTGACAAATCCACAGATAGATGTATTCATCAGAAATTAAGTACTGTGACATTCATGATGGAGCATTTGATGCAAAACGCGGCGGAAGACTGTCAAAGATCTTCCGTTCCACATCTTTTTTTATTTAAGAAAAATAAATTTTTATAGAAAGATAGTGATAAACAAAGATATATTTACCTTCAGTGAAAAGAACAGCCAAGAGGGAAGCAACAGCCCAAGCAACCCTCATAGTTGTATAGCTCAAAGCAGGAAATATCTGGATATCTTGACGCTCATCAAGAGATGCCTCGAATGCTCAGTTGCTACAATGAATAAAATGTTAACACAGAAATACAAATCAACAAGGCACACCGATGTAAGAAAAATTCAAATACATCATTAAAAGAAGTAGAAGTAGAGTAAGCATTTTAATATTGATCCAGACTAGTTGGGAAAAACACATCATCACTTTTTAAAAATATATTTTCTTTACTTGTTGGCCTTAAAGCAAAGTGACCTTGTAGGCAGGTGGTACGCTGTGCTCACCAACTGGAGTATTTAAAGGAGGAAACTCTTGTTTCACTTCTGCTTTTCCACCACACTGTCATTTGATATCCATAACCCATCTGGGATGCAGGTTTCTTTGAAAGCTAACTCCCATGGGATCATGAGACATCATGCTAAAATACGGGGTCAAATGCTTCACCTAGACCCAATCTGTGGGTCGTGACCTCTCGGGGAGGGGCGTGGAGTCCTGGAAAGGGGGTCGCACATTCCCCCAGCCAATCGTAAAATGCTTCAGCTGAACTTTTATTGATTGAGTCTCCTGTGCTGTGACATGAAGCTGCGCAGATAGCTAAATAATCCTTTCTGCCAGGGTGCCTGCTTCCTGAATGAAATGCAAATGTGAGCTACGAGTTGATCTTCAAATGGTAAAATATACAAAATGATTCAATCACTCAAAGACTGCAAAGAGTTAACAACTGGGCTGTGAACTGTCTGCTTTTAATTGTAATTGTATATACACAGTGCTTAATACCCCTGAGGGGGCGTTGACTGGACAGCTATTAAAAAAATGTATTACATATGGTCTGGTATTACTTAAATCTACATTTTGGAAACACCATTTTATCTTAAACCTTTTTTGTGCATTTTGTAGTAGCCTATCTGATACAGTGTGTAATGCAAATATAAAATAATGACTTACGTTTTCACAGTGCTATCTGTCACAGCCTGTGACCTTGTGGCACTAAAAATGCACCAGTCACTATTCTCCACTGCACCAACCAAGATTTAATTATGTGGCCCTCTGGTTACACACAGACCTCTGCAGTGCATTAACTAACAGAGGTTTCATAATAAACTACAGTGCATTTCCCAATGAGTAACCACTTTCTTATATTTATTTTTCTTTTAAGCTGCCTGTTATTTTATATGTAGCTGCCTGACAGTGAAAGACCTAAAAAAAAAAAACCTTACTGAATAATTTGGGGCATATTTATGAGAGGCTTGCGCCACCAGAGCATCACTTTTATTGGTGCAACGTCAGAAAAAGCCTTTGAGGCTATGAGGCGATGCACAGCCACCCTAAGTGGCTTTGCATGGCCCCATAGATATGGACTAAGTCAAAGCAGCGCAAGCCGCTGCGTTTACTTACTCTTTGTTAAGGAGGCGTTCCATGGGTATTGCAGTGGGAGTTCCTATGCAACACCCATGGATTTTGATGCTGTCCAGGTTTTACAAAACAACGTTGTAGGAAGTTGGTTCTGTATATACTATCTCAAAGTAAGAGATAGTGTGCACAGAGTCCAAGAGTTCCCCTTAAAGGTAAGATAGTGGCAAAATTAGATAATTCTAATGCTCTATTTTGTGGTTGTCTGGTCGAACAGAAGGCTTATTAGAGAGTAGTGTTAAGCATTTGTTGTACACACACAGGTAACAAATGAGGAACACACACTCAAAGACAACTCCAGGCCAATAGTTTTTATATAGAAAAATATATTTTCTTAATTTATTTTTAGAACCACAAGTTCAAAATTTGAACGTAAATACATAAAATGCAAGGTACTCCACTCAGGTAAGTTAGGAACTTTGAATTAGAGCAATAGCATACACAGTTTTAGTGAAAATGGCTATATGCTATTTTAAAAGTGGACACAGTGCAAAAGTCAACAGTTCCTGGGGGAGGTAACTAATGGTTAGTTTGTCAGGTAAGTAAGACACTTACAACTCTAAGTTCCTGGGCATAGGCAGCCCACCGTTGGGGGTTCAAGGCAACCCCAAAGTTACCACACCAGCAGCACAAGGCCAGTCAGGTGCAGAGGTCAAAGAGGTGCCTATGAAGAACAGGGGTGCGCCGGTTCCAGTCTGTCAGCAGATAAGTACCTGTGTCCTCGGAGGGCAGGCCAGGGGGTGTTTGTAGAGCACTGGGAGGACACAAGTAGGCACACAAAACACACCCTCAGTGGCACAGGGGCGGCCGAGTGCAATGTACAAAGCAAGCGTTGGAAAATTGTATTGGAAACAATGGAGGGACCCGGGGTCACTCTAGCGGTGCAGGCAGGGGACAGGGGGGCTTCTATGGCCAGCTTAACTGGGCTAGGCAGAGGGTCGCCTGATGGTCACTCCTGCACTGAGGTTCATTTCCTTCTGGTCCTGGATGCTCCAGATGCAGTGCTTGGTCCAGGCGTTGGGTTCCTTGTTACAGGCAGTCCCGGTCAGGGGGAGCCTCTGGATTCTCTCTGCATGCGTCGCTGTGGTGGTCCAAGAGGGTCGTCTCGGGTTACTCATGAGGTCGCAGTTGCCTGGGAGTCCTTCCTGTAGTGTTGGTTCTCTGGAGCTCGAGACGGGGGCGTCGGGTGCAGAGATCGAAATCTCACGCTTCCGGCGGGAAGAGTGAGTTCTTGGAAAGTTGTAGAAAGTTGCAAAGATTTTGCTGTAGGTGAACAGTGCAGCTGTTCTCTGGAGTTTCTTGGTCCTTTGGGTTTCAGCGCAGACCTCTGAGGCTTCAGAGGTTACTGGTCCCTGTCGGATGCGTCGCTGTTGCAGTTTTCTTCGAGTCAGGAGACAGGCCGGTAGGGCTGGGGCCAAAGCAGTTGTCATCTCCATTGTCTCTGCAGGGCTTTCAGGTCAGCAGTTCTTCTTGTTTCAGGTTGCAGGAATCTGATTTCCTGGGTTCTGGGTCGCCCCTAAATACTACATTTAGGGGTGTGTTTAGGTCTGGGGGGCAGTAGTCAATGGCTACTGTCCTAGAGGGTGGCTACACCCTCTTTGTGCCTCCTCAATGAGGGGAGGGGGGCACATCCCTAATCCTATTGGGGAAATCCTCCAATCCCAAGATGGAGAATTTCTCAAGGCAGGGGTCACCTCTGCTCAGGACACCTTAGGGGCTGTCCTGACTGGTGTGTGACTCCACCTTGTTATTCTCATTATCTCCTCCAGCCTTGCTGCCAAAACTGTGGGCAGTGGCCGGAGGGGAGGGCATCTCCACTAGCTGGATGCCCTGGGGTGCTGTAACAAAAGGCATGACCCTTTGAGGGTCACTGCCAGGTGTTACAGTTCCTGCAGGACGAGGTGAGAAGCACCTCCATCCAGTACAGGCTTTGTTCCTGGCCACAGAGGGACAGAGGGACAGAGGGACAAAAAGCACTCTCCCCATGTGGCCAGCAACTCGTCTGATTGTGGCAGGCTCGCAGAAACTGGTCAGCCTAGCACTAGGAGTCGGACTGGTATTCAGGGGGCATCTCTAAGATGCCCTCTGGGTGCATTTTACAATAAATTTCACACTGGCATCAGTGTGCATTTATTGTGCTGAGAAGTTTGATACCAAACTTCCCAGATTTCAGTGTAGCCATTATGGAACTGTGGAGTTTGTGTTTGACAAACTCCCACACCATATACTCTTTATGGCTACCCTGCACTTACAATGTCTAAGGTTTTGCTTAGACACTGTAGGGGCATAGTGCTCATGCACATATGCCCTCACCTCTGGTATAGTGCACATTGCCTTGGGGCTATAAGGCCTGCTAGAGGGGGGACTTACCTATGCCACAGGCAGTGTGAGGTTGGCTTAGTCATTTTCTCCCCACCAGCACACACAAGCTGTGAGGCAGTGTGCATGTGCTGAGTGAGGGGTCCCCAGGGTGGCATAAGACATGTTGCAGCCCTTAGAAACCTTCCCTGCCATCAGGGCCCTTGGTACCAGGGGTACCATTTACAAGGTACATATCTGGGTGCCAGGGCTGTGCTAACTGTGGAAGCAAAGGTACAGTTTAGGGAAAGAACACTGGTGCTGGGACCTGGTTAGCAGGGTCCCAGCACACTTTCAATCATAACTGGCATCAGCAAAAGGCAAAAAGTCAAGGGGTAACCATATCAAGGAGGCATTTCCTTACAAACATAAACTGGAGCAGTGCCAAAACCTTACACAGACATAATGAGGAGAAATGTCTTAATTTATCCTACTTTTTTCCTCTTTCCATGTGTGTTGCACACTGCTGCACACGTGGAAAGAGGAAAACACCTCTCAGGATGTTTTTGTACAGGAAGGTGCCCCTTCCTGCACAAAAACAATCCTGCCTACCTTGGCGCAAGGCCGCAGTTTGTGCGCCAGTGCAGGGGGTACAGACAGGAATGCACTGTTTGCATATTTGGATAGGGCAGTGTAGTAAGAAGACTTGCGGCGCTGCCCCACGCCAATTCCTCATAAATGACTACCTTTGTTTTTATCCACACCCTTGACCACGACCCAACACTCACTGACCTTTGGTTAGCTAAACACTGTTTCATGTTATTTGCCCAACGTAAAAATGATTTGCACTGGGAATTGGGGATGTTTATGATTGTCGATGATGAGTACCAGGTTGTAGAACTTTTTTGTCAGGAGGGGGGGTCCTTACGCCTAAAAAGTTTTGAGAGGTGGTCCCAGCATCAAAATGTTTGAAGACCTCTGACTTAGACAGTCCTACAATTGCTCGCTCATGCTCCTTTCAAACCAGCATTCACAGCCTTGCTACTTGGAATCCTCCTACCCATTTGTGTGCTTCTCTTATATGAACACTGATCATGCCTCAAAAAATCCATCCTTCTAAAGGTAACCATATCAGTAAACATCTCATCTTTACAAAGACTTGAGAACATATACACACGAGAAAGATAAATCATTACCCTTTCAAACTTAGCATGGATATGGTCTCAAAGGAATGGAGTCACTGTAAAAAGTGAATTTACTCTGTAAACTAACCCAAGCAGATGGAGTGCTCACTGGACATTCTAATTTTTAGCTACATGGGAAGGGAAACTGAGGTAGGCTGTTTGGGAAACTAGGGGGTGGAAGAAAAGCTGATAAAGGGGAATGCAATGCTGACTGACAATTCTCTTTTTTCAGGGAGAATGGGAACCTACTATCGAGAAGAGTCAGAACCCTGAGGTATATTGTTTGTATTCCTGTTCTTCAGAAAGACTAGTGAAATGACAGACTGTAAATACAAAAATTGAAGACTCAATATATTTACTGATTCATAATGGAATGTTTCAATAAACTTGACTTTTGTTGACACTCTACACTAATGTTTATATTCCTGTTGGGTAGACCACAGGCAGTGTCAGGAGTGGTAATAAAACAAATAGCCAAGGGACAACAAAATTGGATCAGGCCATTGGATTTCAACAACAGTCACAAGATCAACAGACATAGGGGGTGATTCTGACCTCGGCGGTAAAAGGCCCTTACCGCCGGTCAGAAGTCTGCCATTCTACCGCCGCGGCCGCGGTAAACCGCCACGGTCATTCTGACCACCAACTGTGAAACCGCCAAAAACCCGACATCCACGGAAGGCTGCCTCATCAGCGGGCAGCGATAAACTGGAGATGACCAAACCTCCACCGCCACGCCAACACAAACACGCCCATGCCATTCTGACCCACGAATCCACGCGGCGGTCTTTCAACCGCGGTATTCCATTGGCGGTACACACCGCTGCGCTCAAAATACACACACAGCTCCAAAACACAGCCACATTGGACAATTTGAAATACACACACCTGATACACATACACACAACACTCCCACACGCCCAATTAACTATAAAACACACACCCACTTCACCCACAAACCCCTACAACCACAAAGATCTGAGAGAAGGCGCAATACACTGAGAGAGAGCACAGGGAACACAAAGCACAACACACACGGGAACACAACATCATCACCCCCACCACATCTACGCACACATCACCACACATCACCACGCACATCACCACAAACACCACCCTACACCTCATCCACACCACCCCATGGCACCCCAAAGACACCCCAGGTTCTCGGACCAGGAACTCAGGATCATGGTGGAGGAAATTATAAGGGTAGAGCCCCAGCTCTTCGGCACACAGGTGCAGCACACCACTATAGCAAGGAAGGCTGAGCTATGGCAAAGGATCGTAGACAGGGTCAACGCTGTGGGGCAGCATCCCAGAAATCGGGAAGATATCCGAAAGCGATGGAACGACCTACGGGGGAAGGTGCGCTCGATGGTGTCGCGACACAACATCGCTATGCAGAAGACTGGCGGCGGACCCCCACCCACTCCACCCCAATTCACAGCATGGCAGCAAGAGGTAGTAAACATCCTGCATCCTGATGGCCTCGCTGGAGTTCACGGAGGAATGGACTCTGGTAAGTCGAATCTCAACTACTTCACCCAACCACCAGCATGCCAACCCACACCCCCACCCTCACCCCCAATCTCAAACCCCCAGCACACATCCTCCCTGCCAATGTCTCACCAGCACAACCCACCCTAAACAACACTAACCCCTGAAAGCCAACACAAACCATAGACAGCCATCACCAAAGCATGACCATTGCACATACCCATACACCCCCCCCCAACCACCCTCACAACACCTCCCACAAGGGAATGCCAGCACTGGGGGACAAAGGCACTCAAAATGCACACCATGGCACACACAAAAACAATAACCACACTATTTTACCCCTGCAGGGCCCGAACGCCAACACACTGCCACGGAGGGTCCAGATTTGTCCATCCCACCCCCAGAACAGGCACCCAGTGAGGACAGCAGCTCTGTCAACCTAGAACCTGATGACCAGCCCGGACCATCGGGGAGCTCTGGACAGTGGGTTCCCCACACACAGACACAGGCCACAGCAGACCCAACCCCCTCTGGGAACACCAGCACAGCTCCCACCCAGCGGGCCCATGCCTCTGTCTCCAGGACAGGTCAATCAGCGGTGTGTCCGCCACTACAGGGCACCCAGGCTGACCCAACACCCCAACAACAACAGGGACCTGGGGGCAGTGGTAGTGGGCACACCGTCCAGGGGACAGAGGCCCGGGGAAGCAGGGCAACTGGGAGGGCTGCTGTGCGACAGGGGGGGGGAGGACAGGCCCAGGGAACCCACTCTCCAAGAGGCCCTCACCACCATCATGGGAGCATACCACCACTCCCAAGAGACGATGGCGACGGTACTGGCCAGGTTCACCGAGATCCAGGCACAGCAGGAGGAACGCTACATGGGGTTCAGCAATGAACTCCGGAACATCGGTACCGCTATGGGGACCATAGTCCAGGCCCTCAACCGGATAGAAACCACATTGCGGGACCATGTGGCACCACAAAGGGCCCCTGTCACAAGCCAGGACCAGGAACAGCCTACCACCTCCGCCGGCGCTAGTGGACAGGAGGCCCCACCACAACGACAGGCCACCAGAACCCCACCTCCTGCTGAAGAACAACCACCCCGCAAGAGGAACCTGAGATCTCACAGGAAGACAGAGTAGGATGCCAAGACACCCGCCAGCATAAGATACCCCCTGATGTCATCCCACTGTCCCACATTGTCACCCTGTCCAACCTTGAACTGCCCGTGCTCCATCCTTCCACAGGCATATGGACAATGCACCTGTGAAACTGAGAACTGGACTCTGCCATGGACATTACTCCACCCTCACCCATCACCGTTTTAATATCATGTACCAATATCTAGCACTACAAATAAATCACTCATTGCACTGAAATCATTCAGGAGTCAGCCTGTATTATTTACAAATGTATAACACATTACTGATCAATAATGTTCAGTTAACTTTGTGATGAAAACATACCGATGTCAATAAGCATTAGTCCATGGGCTAACCAAGCAGAAGTCACGCAGTGGGTCATACAGCACTGAAAAGGGAAGGGAAAATCAAACATCAGTTTAAAAGAACTGGGGGGAAATACACAAAGTAAAGATGCAGGAGGCTTTCAGGAAATGTTAAATGGCGTGGGTGATTCTTACCTGTGTGCTACTGAAAATACTGTTGGATAACTGTGTCCCTGTTGTCTGTGTCGTCCCCGTCGTCTTCCTCCACTTCACTCTCCACAGGCTCCACAGCTGCTACAACACCACCATCTGGACCATCCTCCTGCAGGAAAGGCACCTGACGTCGCAATGCCAGATTGTGAAGCATACAGCAGGCCACGATGATCTGGCACACCTTCTTTGGTGAGTACATCAGGGATCCACCAGTCATATGCAGGCACCTAAACCTGGCCTTCAGGAGGCCGAAGGTCCTTTCTATGATCCTCCTAGTTTGCCCATGGGCCTCATTGTACCGTTCCTCTGCCCTGGTCCGGGGATTCCTCACTGGGGTCAATAGCCAAGGCAGGTTGGGGTAACCAGAGTCACCTATTAGCCACACACGGTGTCTCTGTAGCTGTTCCATCACATAAGGGATGCTGCTATTACGCATAACATACGCGTCATGCACTGACCCAGGGAACTTGGCATTTACATGGGAGATGTACTGGTCTGCCAAACAGACCACCTGGACATTCATAGAATGGTAATTTTTCCTGTTTCTGTACACCTGCTCATCGTCTTTTGGGGGTACTAAGGCCACATGGGTCCCATCAATGGCACCAATGATGTTGGGGATATGTCCAAGGGCATAGAAATCACCCTTCACAGTGGCCAAATCCTCCTCCTCAGGGAATACAATGTAGCTCCGCATGTATTTCGTCAGGGCAGACAACACTCTTGACAAAACCTTAGAAAACATAGGCTGAGACATCCCAGATGACATGGCCACTGTTGTTTGGAATGATCCACTTGCAAGGAAATGGAGTACTGACAGAACCTGCACCAAAGGGGGAATCCCTGTGGGTTGCTCCAGCTGGGCACACAGTTCATGTATAGTGGCTCGGTCAAGTCGGTATCGTAGTATAATATGGCGTTCTTCCATTGTCGACAGGTCCACCAGCGGTCGGTACACGCGAGGATTCATCCTTCTCCTCGCAAGTCCCAGCGGACGGTGCCTAGGAAGGACAACATGGAGTACAGAGTCAAGCAAATCACAGGTACGTTCACCACAGCCTGCATAGCACACAGTTATCTATGTATTGAAAGGCGTGTATGTGTGGCAATGCAAGGCCTAGGCCTGTGTGACGCAGTTGAAATTAAGCCATGTGGGCCCTTGAAATGGCAGCTGCCTGACCTGTGAAGTGGGACAATGGGATGTGAGGTCAATGCGCTGGCGTGGCACACCGTGGCGGAAGGCGGTCGAAGACCGCTGTACGAAGCCGCATTGGTTAACATTGAACCCTATGGGTTTCAGGAGCCAATGAGGATGTGCTCCGGCGGTCGCGGTACGCACCGCCGCGGGCGTGACCGCCATTTTCTACATGATTAATCACTCGAGACCTGATCTTCCACAGGAGAGGACCTATACTGCAAGTGCTGCTGTGACCTCGGTCTGGAAGTGACAATGGCTGCTGCGACTGGGGAAAGGGCCCCTGCCTTCACCTCTGAAGAGTTGGAGAAACTTGTGGATGGGGTCCTCCCCCAGTATGCGTTACTCTACGGTCCTCCAGACCAACAGGTAAGTACACTGGGTGCACATTGAATGGGCTATGCCTGTGTGGAGTGGGGTGGATGTAAGTTGGTGGGGTGGGGAGCGAATGAGGAGTGCAACGCACAACAGATGAGAGCATGTGCCACATGGCAAAGTTGGGGAGGGGGGGGCATTCACATCTAACATGCAGAAAAATGATGGAATTTCATTTCCCACCCTGTACATGTCAACTAGGTCAGCGCCCATCAGAAAGTCGACATTTGGCGTGCCATCGCCAAGGAAGTCCGGGCCCTGGGGGTCCACATCAGACGGGGCACCCACTGCCGCAAGAGGTGGGAGGACATCCGCCGCGGAACCAGGAAGACCGCTGAGTCACTGCTGGGGATGGCCTCCCAACCTAGGAGGGGTGCCAGTCGTACCCTGACCCCCCTGATGTCCCGGATCCTGGCGGTGGCCTACCCTGATTTGGATGGGCACTTGAGGACATCACAGCAGACACAAGGGGGTGAGTATCAGCACATTCTGCTATCTTTATGCGCAGTGGAGGCGTCTGGGTGGGGGAGGAGGGTTGTGGGTGACATTAGGCCAGGGCGCTTTCTGTAGTGTAGCCCTCTCCTTTAGGCATGGCCCTGTGCCCCTGCACCCCACCTCTGTAGGGTGACAAGTACAGCTATCCATGGTCCTGCATCACCCATGTGCGCGTTTGTTGTCCCTATACCCGTTGGCATAGTCAGAAGTACTGAGTAGTGTACCCCGATTGCGCGGCTTAGTGCATGAGGCTCATGTGTCTGTCCTCTCCGCCAACGGTGTTGACAATGCATGCACTCAACCTGTTTTTATTTCTCCCCCCACCCTTTTACTTTATCTTCTTGTGCATGTGTGCATTAGCATCATCAGGCGGAGAAGATTTGGCATCGGAGCACGAGGGAGCTGCAAGTCACAAGGCCCCGGTGGGCCGTGGTACAGACACCGAGGGCACCAGTGATACGGAGGGCGAGGGGAGCACCACAACGGGGACCGGTGGTGACACCAGCGACACCGACACGTCCTCGGATGGGAGCTCCCTAGCGGTGGCGGACACATCCGGGCCCCCCGCCTCTACAGGTACAACCGCCACCCAGCGCACCAGCCCCGCCCTCCCAGCAGCCCCTCAGCCTACGATCCGTGACCGCTCGCCCAAGAAGGCGGGCGTCTCCTTCACCCCAGGCACCTCAGCCCCTGCCCCTGTCACCCCTGCTGCCCTCAGTGAGGAGGTCATTGACCTCCTTCAGACCATCATTGTTGGGCAGACTACCCTTTTGAATGCCATCCAGGGGGTAGAAAGGGAGGTGCATCGGAGCAATGCCTACCTGGAGGGCATTCATTCGGGTCAGGCTGCCCATCAACGATCGTTCAATGCTCTGGCCTCAGCACTGACGGCAGCCATTGTCCCTGTTTCCAGCCTCCCTCTTCTAACTGCCTCCACCCTGTCTCTGTCTCCTGTTCCTCAGCCTATCCCATCCACACCATCAGACCAGCCTGCACACACCTCAACACCCAAGGGCAGCTCATCCAGACACAAGCACCACAGATCCCACAAACACTCACCCAAGCAACATCCAGATGCAGACATACCAACAGTCACTACCACCTCTGTGTCCCCCTCCTCCTCGTCTCCCTCCTCCCTCCCTGTGACATCTACACTCACACCTGCATGCACACCACCATCAGCCAGTGCTTCCATCACCACCACACCCTCCACTACAGTCCGCACACGTGCAGTCACCACCCCCACTGCCATTTACACGTCCCCCGTGTCCTCTCCCACTGTGTCTGTCACCCCCTCTTCCAAGACACACAAACGCAGGCAGCCACCCACCCAACAGCCATCCACTTCACGACAGCCTACGTCACAATCACCTGCACCCAAAGACAGCACACCTGACTCTCCTACAACCACATCCTCTTCCTCCACTCCCATCACCACTACTCCCACCCTTTACCTTGGTCCTAAAAAAGTTTACCTCTCCAATCTTAACCTCTTTCCCTCCCCTGACTCACCCCCTCCATCTGCTAAGAGTCCCAAGAGCACCTCAGCCACCACCAGCCCAGCTTCGAGTGTCACTGTGGTGCATGGGTTCTGGAGTCCACCCTTTGGCAGCAGTGACACTTCTATCAGCAGCAAGGGGACAGCCACCCCCCCCCCCACAGGCAAGAGGACCCGGAAAGTCAAGGGCCGCCGTGAGAGGACTGACACGGCTGCCCCCAAGGACCAAAGTTCGGCCACTTCACCTGACACAACATCCAGGGGAGGCAAGGGCCAGAGAGCGTCTTCTAAGGAGAGAAGTCAGCCAGCAGGAGCGTGGAGCAGGAGGGCCCCACAAGCCCTATCCCGGCTGTAAGGGAGGACACCAAAGGGCCCAGGACTCCGTCACCGAAGGGTCCTGCAACTGCACGGTCGGAGGGCGACTGAGCAGGGAGTCCAGGCCAGGTCTGGCTCCCTTGAATTACTGGACAAGCACCGCTGAACAGGGCCCCGCCGTGCAGAAGAGCACCGCTGAACAGGGCCCCGCCGTGCAGAAGAGCACTGCTGAACAGGGCCCCGCCGTGCAGAAGAGCACCGCTGAACAGGGCCCCGCCGTCTCAAGCACTGCTCCGTTGGGCCCTTCCTGTCAAGCACCGCTCCGCTGGGCCCCGCCGTCTCAAGCACCGCTCCACTGGGCCCCGCCATCTCAAGCACCGCTCCGCTGGGCCCTTCCTGTCAAGCACCGCTCCGCTGGGCCCTTCCTGTCAAGCACAGCTCTGCTGGGCCCCGCCGTCTCAAGCACCGCTCCGCTGGGCCCTTCCTGTCAAGCACCGCTCCGCTGGGCCCCGCAGTCTCAAGCACCGCTCCGCTGGGCCCCGCCGTCTCAAGCACCGCTCCGCTGGGCCCCGCCGTCAAGCACCGCTCCGCTGGGCCCTTCCTGTCAAGCACCACTGGCACAATGACAGTGCCGGATCTGTGTCGAGCTACTGTTCACGGTTCACTGTGCCCACCATGCCTCCTCCTTGACCAGTGGAGACTGATATCCACCTGATGGACTGTGGCTTTGCACTCCCCAGGATGGCACAGTGGGCAACCCACCCACTGTAGAGACTTGAGAGACTGTGGCTTTGCACTCCCCAGGATGGCACAGTGGGCAATCCACCCACTGTAGAGACATTGAGAGACTGTGGCTTTGCACTCCCCAGGATGGCACAGTGGGCAACCCACCCACTGTAGAGACATTGAGAGACTGTGGCTTTGCACTCCCCAGGATGGCACAGTGGGCAAGCCACCCACTGTAGAGACTTGAGAGACTGTGGCTTTGCACTCCCCAGGAAGGAACAATGGGCATGGTGGCCCCTTCGTGGATCGGGCGTCGTGGACTCATGTGGCTGTGGTGCCCCCCCCTTCCCTTCCCCCTGAGGTGCCTGTAGTTTTGTCAGCAGATGCCCCTGCAGTGTTCTCTCCAAAGGACTCAGGTCTCCTGTGTGGGCTTTGCCCTTGTGTTGATACACTTTGGCCCACGGACACTTAGAATGTCATTAAATGTGCAGGACTAATTGCCTCGGTTTCTCGATTGAAGAAAATATTTATTTTATTTTTTAAATATTTTTATTGCTATTTGACCATGACTTATCAGAGGCTATTTTTTACATAAATTTTGATTCACAATTTAATTATGTCTTTGCATTTTTCACGGGGGTTTGGGTGGTGTCACTGTGACTTGTTGCTCTGCATTGGTGTGTACATAGTTTGGGGGGGGTGGGGGTCGCATATGTGTGTGCCGTAAGCTTTCCTCCTCCCCCCTCCCCTGTGTCGTAGGTGCAGTACTCACCGTTGTCGTCTGCGCCGGAGTTCGTACTCGTGGTAGATGAGCAGGTAGACGAGAGCAGGTAGGATGTTTAATTCGGGTTCCATGCTGCCCTCCGTCCTCGTGGAGTGCGTAGAGGTGAGCGTTTTCCCGTTCGTAGTCTGTTTCCGCCGTGTTTTTATCGGCGGTGCTCCCGCCCCGGAAAAGGTGGCGGATTGGTGAGTTGTGATAGGGTGGGCGGTACATTGTCTGCCGCCTGTCTGTTGGCGGTGACCGCCGCGCTGTTTGTTTGTACCGCCGTGGCGGTCGGAGTGTTAATGTGGCGGTCTCTGTTGGCGGTTCCCGCCAGGGTCAGAAATCCATTTTTTGGACCGCCGGCCTGTTGGCGGGTTGGCCGGCGCTTTATCACCGACCGCCAGGGTTAGAATCACCCCCATAGTTTCCAACAAGCCTTTCTAGTTCAGAAACATCAGGTTATGTGCTCCCATTTTCCTCTCCTCTCCAGTTCTCTTAACTACCACTTTTTAGGACCTCTAATACTCATGAATATAATATAATCAAACCCACTGCCAGTACATATGGACATAAGTAGCTGCACTATAATAAATAAACTCTTGGCTCTCAACTTCCTCACAAAGCCAGTCACTGTCATTCTAACCTCATCTCTCATGTTTCTCTAAAGTGCTAACCCCTTTAATCCAGTCAGTCATTTAGTATATGAAGCTGTCTTTCTTGACCTTCACCACCTCCAACTAATGAAATCAATAGCTCCATCCTTCATCTTTAATGATTCCTGCCTCTCACGTTTCTGAAGTGGTCCCTTTAAGTCTGTAGTTGTACCACACTGGCCACAAATGCTTACCACCAATCCCTCTGCTCCACTTAAATACTTCTTAAGGTCTAAATGTCGTTTTTTATATTCATTAAGTGAATATGTTTTGGTGGGTTCACGTTTAACCTGCTCAGTTCTTAACGTCCCTTTTACAACTTATTACTGTTTGGTTTTCAGTAATTACCCTACATACGACCTTCAGGTGTATTCCAACTTTCGCATCTCCGCCCACCACAGAAGCCTTCCCTCACTTTTGAATTTAGGTATTACCGAGCAGCATTCTTGTTTTCATAGAGTGTATAGCCATGGGGGACGGATTTCATTACTATATAACGTAATTGCCATTTTCTTTATTTGATTATGATGACAAGGTGTAGAAAAGTACCATCTTGCCTGGCATGTTACCCCAATTTTCACTGTATGTATGTTTGTTTTTGCCTATGTGTCACTGGGTTCCTGCCAGGCAGGACCCCAGTGCTCATAATGTATGCCCTGTATGTGTTCCCTGTGTAGTGCCTAACTGTATCACTGAGGCTCTGCTAACCAGAACCTCAGTGTTTATGCTCTCTCTGCTTTCTAAAATTGTCACTGCAGGCTAGTGACTAATTTTACCAATTCTCATTGGCATACTGGAACACCCTTGTAATTCCCTTGTACATGGTACCTAGGTACCTAGGATATTGGGGTTCCAGGAGATCCCTATGGGCTGCAGCATTTCTTTTGCCACCCATAGGGAGCGCAGACAATTCTTACACAGGACTGCCACTGCAGCCTGAGTGAAATAACATCCACGTTATTTCACAGCCATTTTCACTGCACATAAGTAACTTATAAGTCACCTATATGTCTAACCCTCACTTGGTGAAGGTTAGGTGCCAGGTTACTTAGTGTGTGGGCACCCTGGCACTAGCCAAGGTGCCCCCACATTGTTCAGGGCAAATTCTCCGTACTTTGTGAGTGCGGGGACACCATTACACGCGTGCACTACATATATGTCACTACCTATATGTAGCGTCACAATGGTAACTCCGAACATGGCCATGAAACATGTCTATGATCATGGAACTGTCACCCCAATACCACTATGGTATTGGGGGTGACAATTCCATGCATCCCCGGGTCTCTAGCACAGAACCCAGGTGCTGCCAAACTGCCTTTCCGCGGTTTCCACTGCAGCTGCTGCTGCTGCCAACCCCTCAGACAGGTTTCTGCCCCCCTGGGGTCTGGGTAGCCTGGTCCCAGGAAGGCAGAACAAAGGATTTCCTCTGAGAGAGGGTGTTACACCCTCTCCCTTTGGAAATAAGTGTGAAGGGCTGGGGAGGAGTAGCCTCCCCCAGCCTCTGGAAATGCTTTGATGGGCACAGATGGTGCCGATCTCTGCATAAGCCAGTCTACACCGGTTCAGGGCATCCCCTAGCCCGGCTCTGGACAAAGGAAAGGGGAGTGACACTCCTCAGATCAGTACCTCTGAGGGGAGGTGCCCAGAGCTCCTCCAGTGTGTCCCAGACCTCTGCCATCTTGGATTCAGAGGTGTTGGGGCACAATGGACTGCTCTAAGTGGCCAGTGCCAGCCGGTGACGTCAGAGACCTCTCCTGATAGGTGCTCACCTCTTTCAGTAGCCAAACCTCCTTTCTCAGTAGTCAAACCTCCTTTTCTGGCTATTTAGGGTCTCTCATCTGGGCTATTCCTCAGATAACGAATGCAAGAGCTCACCGGAGTTCCTCTGTACTTCCCTCTTCGACTTCCGCCAAGGATCGACCGCTGACTGCTCCAGGACGCCTGCAAAACAAAGTAGCAAGAAGACTACCAGCAACATTATAGCGCCTCATCCTGCCGGCTTTCTCGACTGTTTCCTGGTGGTGCATGCTCTGGGGGTCGCCTGCCTGCACCCTGCACTGGAAGCCAAGAAGAAATCTCCCGTGGGTCGACAGAATCTTCCCCCTGCCAATGCAGGCACCAAACCTCTGCATCACTGGTCCTCTGGGTCCCCACTCATCCTGACGAGTGCGGTCCCAGGAACCCAGGAGCTGGGTCCAAGTGTCTCCTACAGTCCATTGGCCCTTCTGTCCAAATTTGGTGGAGGTAAGTCTGTGCCTCCCCGAGCCAGACAGCAAACCTGTGTACTGCGTGAATTGCAGCTGCTCCGGCATCTCTGCACTTTTCCAGGACTTCCTTTCTGCACAGCCTAGCCTGAGTCCCCAGCACTCCATCCTGCATTGCCCAACTCGCAGAGTTGGACTCCGACGTCGTGGGATCCTCCTCTGTGACTGAGTCGACCGCTGTCCTCAGATCTTCTAAGTGCCTGTTCCGGTACTTCTGCGGGTGCTGCCTGCTTCTGCGGGGGGATCTCTGAGTTGCTGAGCGCCCCCTCTGTCTCCTCCTCCAAGGAGCGACATCCTGGTCCTTAGCAGCACCCAAAATCCTCAACCACAATTCTTGCAGCTAGCAAGGCTTGTTTGCAGTATTTCTGAGTGGAAACACTTCTGCAACCTCCAGCACGCCGTAGGACATCTTCTCACCAAAGGGGAATTTCCTGGCACCTTCCGTTGTAGCAGAATCTTTGGCTTCTTCCACCCGGAGGCAGCCCTTTTGCACCTTCATCCGGGGTTTTGTGGGCTCCTGCCCCTCCTGGACACTTGCGTGACTCTTATACTTGGTCCTCTTCCTTTACAGGTCCTCAGGTCCAGGAATCCGTGTTCAGTGTTTTGCTGGTGCTTGTGGTTCTTGCAGGATCCACTACCATGACTATTTTGTCTTTCTGGGGTAGTAGGGTAAATTTACTCCTACTTTTCAGGGTCTTGGGCTGGGGTATCTTGGACACCCTTAGTGTTTTCTTACAGTCCCAGTGGTCCTCTACAATCTCCCATAGGTCTGGGGTCCATTTGTGATTCGCATTCCACTTATGGAGTATATGGTTTGTATTGCCCCTAGACCTATGTCTACCTATTGCATCCTATTGTGATTCTACATTGTTTGCTCTACTTTTTAACTGTTACTTACCTGTTTTGGGTTTGTGTACATATAATTTGTGTATATTACTTACCTCCTAAGTGAGGGTATCCTCTGAGATACTTCTGGCATATTGTCACTAAAATAAAGTACCTTTATTTTTAGTAACTGAGTATTGTGTTTTCTTATGATATTGTGCTATATGATATAAGTGGTATAGTAGGAGCTTTGCATGTCTCCTAGTTCAGCCTAAGCTGCCTTGCCATAGCTACCTCTAATAGCCTAAGCTGCTAGAAACACCTCTATTCTACTTATAAAAGATAACTAAACCTGGCACAAGGTTTAAGTACCACAAGGTACCCACTATAAGCCAGGCCAGCCTACTACATTGGTGGTGCAGCAGTGGGATAAGTACTTGTAACTGCTTTACCACTTTCTCATTTGGTGCTTTTCATAAGAAAATCATATACCAAATAGTTCAGTATATGTACATTGAACCAAAACAGTTTACTTTTCTGCTCTAAAACATTTTACTAAGTTTCTGAAAAGTTCTGCATTCTTTTAAAAGTTTTCCAAAAGTTTTTATCTGTGCTTTCTACAGTTCTAAAACTTTTTCTCTCACTGTCCTTAAACCTTTTCTACCATGTCTTCAGTACAGCCCACTCCCAAAATTGTTCAAGCAACTTATGAGAGTTTAAACTATAAAAGTTTGAGCGGTCTCTGCCTGGATAGAGGTTTAAGCATAGGTAAGAATCCAACTAAAGACTTTCTCTTTAACTTGCACTTACAGGATGACCAGAACCAGTCTGGCCCATCTCAGGAGAGAGAGGGGAAAAAGGGGAAGCTTCCCAGTCAGACTCAGAGGAGTTCCCTGAAGATGCTGGGGAGGGTTCTTACAAAGTCCTGCCCTCTAGCAGACCTCCTAGTGACACTGGTAGTGGGAGAGGTTCACACATTAGTAGGGCACCTTTCCCTTCTAAAGGCCAGGTTACTAGGATCCAGCCAGTTAGGGACAGGTCTCTTTCTGCAAATTCCCAAATCTCCTCTATGTCCAAACATTCCCAAGCCTCCCACCTTGAGGATAACTTAATGGAAAGGGAAATCAGAAAGCTGAGGTTGGAAGAGACCAGACTGAAGCTTAAACAGCAGAAGCTGGCCTTAGACAGGGAATCCCTAGACATAGAGAGGGAAAGACAGAGAATGGGGTTAGGTCCCCATGGTGGCAGCAGCAGTATTGCTGATAGCAATCCTGTTAGAGAGCAAGATTCCAGGAATCTGCATAAGATAGTACCCCCTTACAAGGAGGGGGATGGCATTAATAAGTGGTTTGCTGCACTGAGAGGGCCTGTATGGTTCAGTTGGACCCTCAAAGGCAGTGGGCTGCTATCTTGTGGCTATCTTTCACTGGAAAAGGTAGGGATAGGCTCCATACTGTCAGAGAAAGTGATGCCAATAATTACAAAGTTTTGAAGGATGCACTCTTGGAAGCATTTGGCTTAATCACTAAACAATACAGGATTAAGTTCAGAGACACAAGAAAAGAGTCCTCTCAAGACTGGACAGACTTTGTATACTGTTCAGTGAAGACCTTGTGGGTTGGTTGCATGACAGTAAGGTGACTGACTATGAGAGCCTGTATAATCTTATCCTCAGAGAGCATATTCCTAACAATTGTTGTCTGATTTGTTGCACCAGTACTTGGTAGACTCAGATCTGACCTCTCCCCAAGAATTAGGAAAGAAGGCAGACAAATGGGTCAGAACAAGAGTGAACAGAAAAGTTCATACAGGGGGTGACAAGGATGGCAAGAAGAAAGATGGTAAGTCTTCTGACAAGGGTGTGGACCAAAGTAAACATTCTGAGCCATCAGGCCCACAAACATCCTCTGGGGGTGGTGGGTCCAAATCCTCTTCAAACAATCAGAAATAGACATGGTGTTATTTATGTAAAGTAAAAGGCCATTGGGCAAGTGATTCCACTTGTCCAAAGAAAAACACCAAACCTCCCACCACCACAATCCCAACTGCAACCTATAGTGTCCCTAGTAATAGCAGTGGTGGTGGGAAATCTACTACAAATAGCCAATCCAAGGGTGAAGCTGGGCTCACTACTGGTAATGTAGTTGGGCTTGGTCTTGTTAGGGAGACCACAGAGGCGGTTTTAGTCTCTGATGGTGGCATCGACTTTGGCACCTTGGTTGCTTGTCCCCTTAATATGGATAAGTACAAGCATCTACCCCTAATCAATGGTGTAGAGGTTGAGGCCTACAGGGACAAAGGAGCCAGTGTAACTATGGTGATAGAACAACTGGTCAACCCTGATCAACACCTACTTGGTAAGAAGTACTAAAGTGACTGATGCTCATACCAACACTCTTAGGCACTCCACGGCTGTTGTGAATCTCAACTTGTGGGGTGGGGGGGTTACTGGTCCAAAGAAAGGTGTGGTAGCCACTGAATTACCAGTAGATTGCTTCCTGGGCAATGATTTGGAGACATCAGCTTGGGCAGAAGTGGAGTTGGAGGCTCATGCAGCAATGCTGCGCATTCCTGTGCATATATTTGCTTTGACAAGGGCTCAGGCCAAAAAGGACAGGGAAACTTGGATCCTGGAACAATGGACCAAGTGCTCCCAAAAACTAGCGGTAGAAAGGGTAAATCCCTGCCCACTATCCCTCCCTCAACAGATGATTTCCCTTTTGAGGAAGAGGAATCCTCTCCCTGTGCAGAACCTACACCAGAGGAGCTGGCAGCAGACACTGTGAGCTTTTGGGAGCAGGGGGGCCTGCCAGGGAAGGGTCGAGTGTGGCACAGCAACTCTGTCCCACATTAGAGGGTTTGAGACAGCAAGCTGTCAAACAGCAGACTGGGGATGTCAGTGATAGCCATAGGGAGTATTGGGAAGATAACCTCTTGTACACAGAGTCAAGGGACCCTAAACCTGGAGATGCCAGGAGATTGGCCATTCCCTTGCAGTATAGAGAGTTTCTTCTTACCCTGGCACATGATATTCCTTTGGCTGGGCATTTGGGCCAGACGAAAACTTGGGAAAGACTTGTCCCCTTGTTTCACTGGCCTCATATGTCAGAGGACACAAAAGAGTTTTGTCACTCTTGTGTGGCCTACCGAGCCAGTGGCAAGACTGGTGGCACTCCAAAGGCCCTCTTAATTCCAACTCCAGTGGTTGGGGTGCCCTTTGAAAGGGTAGGGGTTGACATAGTTGGCCCCCTTGACCCTCCAACAGCTCCAGGCAATAGATTTGTCCTTGTGGTAGTGGACCATGCCACTAGGTATCCTGAAGAGCCACCCCATTAAGGACCACTACAGCTCCTGCAGTGGCAAAGGCCCTCCTGGGAATCTTTTCCATGGTGGGTTTTCCTAAGGAAGTGGTGTCAGACAGAGGTAGTAACTTCATGTCTGCATACGTAAAAGCAATGTGGAAGGAGTGTGGTGTAGCTTACAAGTTCACAACTCCTTATCATCCACAAACAAATGGTCTGGTTGAGAGGTTTAATAAAACTCTCAAAGGTATGATAATGGGACTCCCTGAAAAACTCAGAAGGAGATGGGATGTCATGTTACCTTGCCTCCTTTTTGCTTACAGGGAGGTACCCCAAAAAGGAGTGGGCTTCAGCCCCTTTGAACTCCTCTTTGGGCATCCTGTAAGAGGTCCTCTTGCTCTTGTGAAGGAGGGTTGGGAACAACCTTTAAAAGCTCCTAAACAGGATATAGTGGACTATGTACTTGGCCTAAGATCCAGAATGGCTGAGTATATGAAAAAGGCCAGTAAAAACCTTCATGCCAGCCAGGAGCTGCAAAAGCAATGGCATGACCAGAAGGCTGTCCTCACTCAGTACCACCCAGGACAGAAGGTGTGGGTATTGGAGCCTGTGGCCCCAAGATCACTCCAGGACAAATGGAGTGGACCCCATCTAATTGTTGAAAAGAAGGGTGGGGTTACCTATTTGGTAGACCTGGGCACTGCCAGGAGTCCCCTTAGGGTGATTTATGTCAACCCCCTAAAACCCTACTATGACAGGGCTGATCTCACTCTCCTCATGGCAACAGGTGAGGGCCAGGAAGAAGATAGTCCCTGATCTCCCTGATCTCTTCTCCACCACTGAAACGGATGGATTAGTGAAGGGAGTAGTCTTAGCAGATTGTCTTACTGCAGAAAAGAAAGTCAACTGTGCCAATCTCCTAAGTCAGTTTTCTGAACTCTTTTCACTTGTACCAGGTACAGCTTCCTGGTGTGAACATACAATTGATACTGGAGACAGCCTGCCTGTCAAAAGTAAAATGTATAGGCAGCCTGACCATGTCAGGGACGGCATTAAACAAGAGGAACAGAAAATGATGGACTTAGGGGTGATTGAGCCTTCAGAAAGTCCCTGGGCTAGCCCAGTGGCGCTTGTACCAAAACCTCACACCAAAGATGGAAAGAGAGAGATGAGGTTTTGTGTAGATTATAGAGGGCTCAATCAAGTAACCAAGACAGATGCTCCCCCTATACCCAAGGCAGATGAGCTTATAGATACATTGGCTTCTGGCAAGTATCTAAGCACTTTTGATCTAACTGCAGGGTATTGGCAGATTAGGTTATCAGAAGATGCTAAACCCAAGACTCCATTTTCTACCATTGGAGGGCACTACCAATTCAGAGTAATGCCCTTTAGTTTGAAAAATGCACCTGCCACTTTTCAGATGTTGGTGAACACAGTCCTGCAAGGGTTGGAAGCTTTCAGGGCAGCATATCTAGATGATACTGCTGTCTTTAACTCAAACTGGGATGACCACCTGGTCCACCTATGGAAAGTTTTGGAGGCCCTACAAAAGGCAGGTGTCACTATCAAGGCCTCAAAGTGCCAGATAGGGCAGGGGAAAGTGGTTTATCTGGGCCACCTGGTAGGTGGAGAACAGATTGCACCACTACAGGGGAAAATCAAAACTATCATCGATTGTGTTCCCCATACAACTCAAACCCAGGTGAGAGCCTTTTTAGGCCTCACAGGGTACTATAGGAGATTCATAAAGAATTATGGCTCCATTGAAGCCCTTCTTAATGATCTCACTAGCAAGAAGATGACTAAGGAGCTATTGTGGACAACTAGCTGTCAAAAAGCTTTTGAGGAGCTCAAACAGGCCATGTGCTCTGCACCTGTCCTAAAAAGCCCATGTTACTCCACGAAATTCATTGTACAAACTGATGCATCTGAATTAGGGGTTGGGGCAGTACTATCACAACTGAATTCTGAGGGCCAGGATCAACCAGTTGCTTTTATCAGCAGAAGGTTGACCCCTAGAGAAAAGTGTTGGTCTGCCATAGAGAGGGAGGGCTTTGCTGTGGTCTGGGCACTGAAAAAGTTGAGACCATACTTGTTTGGTACTCACTTTATTGTTCAGACAGACCACAAACCTCAACTTTGGCTAAAACAAATGAAAGGTGAAAACCCTAAATTGTTGAGGTGGTCCATATCTCTACAGGGAATAGACTATACAGTGGAACATAGACCTGGGAGTACCCACTCCGATGGACTCTCCAGATATTTCCACCTCATCTGTGCAAGGTTAGCCTTATTGTCCTTCATTTGGGGGGGGGGGGAGGATTGTGTAGGAAAGTACCATCTTGCCTGGCATTGTTACCCCTATTTTCACTGTATGTGTGTTTGTTTTTGCCTATGTGTCACTGGGATCCTGCTCAATAATGTATGCCCTGTATGTGTTCCCTGTGTAGCGCCTAACTGTATCACTGAGGCTCTGCTAACCAGAACTCAGTGTTTATGCTCTCTCTGCTTTCTAAAACTGTCACTGCAGGCTACTGACTAATTTTACCAATTCCCATTGGCACACTGGCACACCCTTATAATTCCCTTGTATATGGTACCTAAGTACCCAGGTGTAAGGAAATGGCTCCCTGTTGCAGTTACCCTCCACTTTTTGTCTGATACTGATGCTGACTTGACTGGGAAGTGTGCTAGGACCCTACTAACCAGGCCCCAACACCAGTGTTCTTTCACCTAAAATGTACCATTGTTTCCACAATTGGCACACCCCTGGCACGCAGATAAATCCCTTGTAAAAAGTACCAGTGGTACCAAGGGCCCTGTGACCAGGGACGGTCCCTAAGGAGTGCAGCATATGTTGTGCCACCCTAAAGGACGCCTCACCTAACACATGCACACTGCCATTGCAGATTGTGTGTGTTGGGGGGGAGAAAAAGGCAAAGTCGACATGGCATCCCCCTCAGGATGCAATGCACACAAAATACTGCCTGTGGCATAGGTAAGTCACCACTCTAGCAGGCCTTACAGCCCTAAGGCAGGGTGCACTGTTCCACAGGTGAGGGCATATCTGCATTATCAATATGACCCTACTGTGTCTAAGTCTAGTCTTAGATATTGTAAGCACAGTTGTGGCCATATTAAGTATATGGTCTGGTAATTTGTCAAAAATGAACTCCACAGCTCCATAATGGCTACACTGAATACTGGGAAGTTTGGTATCAAACTTTT
The DNA here is from genome assembly GCF_031143425.1 of Pleurodeles waltl. Taxonomy (NCBI): domain Eukaryota; kingdom Metazoa; phylum Chordata; class Amphibia; order Caudata; family Salamandridae; genus Pleurodeles; species Pleurodeles waltl. The sequence continues at coordinate 1,504,563,911 of NC_090446.1, read as the reverse complement.
AAGAATAATAAACCCACACTCATTCCAGTGTTGGATTTATTAGAAAATGCACACATCTTAGAGATGTCCCCTGTATTTTACCCAATTGTTCAGTGCAGGACTGACTGGTCTGTGCCAGCCTGCTGCTGAGAGACGAATTTCTGACCCTATGTGGTGAGGGCCTTTGTGCTCTCTGAGGACAGAAACAAAAGCCGGCTCTGGGTGGAGGTGCTTCACACCTCCCCCCTGCAGGAACTGTAACACCTAGCAGTGAGCATCAAAAGCTCAGGCTTCGTGTTACAATGCCCCAGGGCACTCCAGCTAGTGGAGATGTCCGCCCCCTGGACACAGCCCCCACTTCTGGCGGCAAGTCCAGGGGAGATAATGAGAAAAACAAGGAGGAGTCACCCACCATTCAGGACAGCCCCTAAGGTGTCCTGAGCTGAGGTGACCCCTGCCTTTAGAAATCCTCCATCTTGATTTTGGAGGATTCCCCCAATAGGAATAGGGATGTGCCCCCCTCCGCCTCAGGGAGAAGGCACAAAGAGGGTGTAGCCACCCTCAAGGACAGTAGCCATTGGCTACTGCCCTCCCCGACCTAAACACACCCCTAAATTCAGTATTTAGGGGTTCCCCAGAACCTAGGAAACTAGATTCCTGCAGCCTGAAGAAGAAGAAGGACTGCTGACCTGAAGCCCTGCAGTGAAGACGGAGACAACAACTGATTTGGCCCCAGCCCCACGCCTGCCTCCCTACTTTGAAGAAAACTGCAGCAGCAACGCATCCAACAGGGTCCAGCAACCTCTGAAGCCTCAGAGGACTACCCTGCATCTAAAGGACCAAGAAGCTCCTGAGAACAGCGGCCCTGTTCAAGAAACTGTAACACTTCTAAACAAAGAAGCAACTTTTAAAGACCACACGTTTCCCGCTGGAAGCATGAGACTTTCCACTCTGCACCCGACGCCCCTGGCTCGACCTGCGGAAAATTAACTCTACAGGGAGGACTCCCCGCATACTGCGAGCCCATGAGTAGCCAGAGTTGACCCTCCTGAGCCCCCACAGCGACGCCTGCAGAGGAAATCCAGATGCTCCCCCTGACCGCGACTGCCTGCTTCAAGGAACCCGATGCCTGGAAAACATACTGCACCCGTAGCCCCCAGGACCCGAAGGAACCGAACTCCAGTGCAGGAGCGACCCCCAGACGTCCCTCTTCCTAGCCCAGGTGGTGGCTACCCCGAGGAGCACCCCCTTTGCCTGCCTGCATCGCTGAAGAGACCCCCGGGTCTCCCCATTGAAACCTATTGAGAACCCGACGCCTCTTTGCACTCTGCACCCGGCCGCCCCCGTGCCGATGAGGGTGTACTTTCTGTGCCTGCTTGTGTCCCCCCGTGCCCTACAAAACCCCCCTGGTCTGCCCTCCGAATTCGCGGGTACTTACCTGCTGGCAGACTGGAACCGAGGCACCCCTTTTTCCATTGAAGCCTATGTGTTTTGGGCACCACTTTGACCTCTGCACCTGACCGGCCCTGAGTTGCTGGTGTGGTAACTTTGGGGTTGCCTTGAACCCCCAACGGTGGGCTACCTTGGACCCAACTTTGAAGCCTGTAAATGCTTTACTTACCTGTGAACTTAACCAATACTTACCTCCCCCAGGAACTGTTGATTTTTTCACTATGTCCATTTTTAAAATAGCTTATTGCCATTTTTGCCAAAACTGTACATGCTATTGTGATGATTCAAAGTTCCTAAGATACCTGAGTGACATACCTTTCATTTAAAGTGTTGTTTGTAAATCTTGAACCTGTGGTTCTTAAAATAAACTAAGAAAATATATTTTTCTATATAAAAACCTATTGGCCTGGAACTGTCTTTGAGTGTGTGTTCCTCATTTATTGCCTGTGTGTGTACAACAAATGCTTAACACTACCCTCTGATAAGCCTACTGCTCGACCACACTACCACAAAATAGTGCATTAGAATTATCTCTTTTTGCCACTATATTACCTCTAAGGAGAACACTTGGACTCTGTGCATGCTATTTCTTACCTTGAAATAGTACATACAGAGCCAACTTCCTACATTGGTGGATCAGCGGTGGGGTACAAGACTTTGCATTTGCTGGACTACTCAGCCAATACCTGATCACACGACTAAATTCCAAAAATTGTCATTTGAAACTGATTTTTGAAATTTGAGCTATTTTTCTAAATTTTCAAAAGTCCACTAGGGCCTTGTGTTAGTCCCTGTTAGCATTTCTTTTAGAGTTTACAAGTTTTTGTAAAAATTTTGGATTAAGTTCTAGAAGTTGTTTTTAGATTCTTAAAAAGTAATCCCAACTTTTAGAGAAATAATGTCTAGCACAGATGAGATGGTGGTGGAACTCAACCTCACCCCTTACCTGCATCTAAGGATGTCAGACTTAAGGTCTCTCTGTAAGCTAAAAAAGATAAAAACTGGGTCCAACCCTACCAAAGTACAGCTCCAGGAGCTTTTGGCAGAGTTCAAAAGGGACCACCCCTCTGAGGATAATCCTTCAGATGGGGAAATTAGTGAACAGGAGGATGACTTCCCCTCTCCTGTCCTAAATAGGGAGAACAGGGTCCCTCAAACCCTGACTTCTCAAATCCTAGTCAGAGAAACTGGTTCTTCCCTAGGGGAGTCCAGTACCTCTGAAAACATTGAGGGCAGCCTCAATGAAGATGACCTCCTGTTAGCCAGGATGGCCAAAAGATTGGCTTTGGAGAAACAGCTCCAAGCCATAGAAAGGGAAAGAAAAGAGATGGGTTTGGCTCCCATCAATGGTGGCAGCAACATAAATAGGGTCAGAGAGAATACTGACATCCTACAAATCCCCAAAGGGACTGTAACAAAATATGAAGATGGTGATGATATCACCAAATGGTTCAAAGCTTTTGAGAGGGCTTGTGTAACCAGAAAAGTAAACAGATCTCACTGGGGAGCTCTCCTTTGGGAAATGTTCACTGGTAAAGATGCAGAATCCTATGACCTCATGAAGGCTACCCTGATTGAGGGCTTTGGATTCTCCACTGAGGAGTACAGGATTAGGTTCAGAGGGGCTCAAAAATCATCAAGCCAGACCTGGGTTGATTTTGTAGACTACTCAGTGAAAACATTGGATGGTTGGGTAACTGGAAATGAAGTGCATGACTATGTTGGGCTTTATAACTTGTTTATGAAAGAATACATTTTAAGTAACTGCTTCAATGAAAAGTTGCATCAGTATCTGGTAGACCTAGGTCCAAATTCTCCCAAAGAGTTGGGAAAGAAGGCAGACTACTGGGTCAAGACTAGGGTAAACACAACTTCCACTGGGGTGACCAAAAGAAAGGGGTTACAAAGCCTCCCCAGGAGAAAGTGGGTGACACTAGAAATAAAGAAAAAAGTCCTCTGTAGGCCGCCAAAAACCAGACCAGGTGGGTGGGCCCCAAGACACAACCCAAAACAAAGGTGGGTACCAGGGTAAGAACTGGGATGCCACTAAGGCATGGTGCCAAAACTGTAGACAGACAGGGCACCACACCAAGGACACTACTTGTCCCAAAAACAAACCCCCTAGCAAAATCCCAGGGGTGACCAGTGTAGCCATTGGGGATGACTCCTCAGATGAGGAGGTCTTCATAGCCTTCAACTGGAACAAGGGCCCAACAGGTGAGTTGGAGATTCCAGAGGGAAGTAGACACTTCCACCACCTACTGGTGAATGGAATCCCAGCCACTGCCCTGAGAGACACTTGTGCCAGTCACACAATTATGCATGACAGGCTGGTGTTCTCCAACCAGTACATCCCAGGTAAGACTGCCAGAGTAAGAGTTAGCCCAGACAGGGTCACTGATAGGCCTGTGGCTTTTGTGCCCATAGAAGTAGGTGGGACTTTTAGCTGGAGAAGGGTGGTAGTCAGTACAGACCTCCCCCTTGATTGTCTCCTTGGAAATGACTACCCAGAGGTTAGTCAGAGCCCAAGAGAGGAACTGGAGGTGCTACCCCTGTAGTAACTGCAACTAGGCCCCAAAAGAAAAAGAAAGGAAAACAGAGTAGTAAAGGTGGACAACCTTTAGCCACGGTTCCAGCAAGCCAAGGAGATTCTGCTCCAGTAGGGGAGAACTCCAAAAATGGTACTGGTAAAGTCCAACCTGACCCACAAGAAGTCCTGGCTAGTCAGGCAACTGTTAAACCTGAGTGGGTGGCTCCTCAGTTAACAGAAGAAAGAGTGGAAGAAGGGTGTTTACTACAGGATGTAGTAATCCCCCACTCTTACACAGCAGACAGGTACCCTGAACCCAAAGAAGCCTGTAACTTAGCTCGTTCCCTTGCAGGTGAAGAGCTAAAGGTGTGGTTCTGGGCACCTACCGCTGTCAGTGGCCTCTGCTGGGTGTTAGCCTTTATGGCTGCACTATCCTTGGCATGGTGGTCTGACCCCATGCCAAATAGCAAGTTAGGCCCCCTGACCCTGTTGGTCATGGTGGGGTTACTCCAGCTCTGGGTAACCTCTTTGGGTAAGCTAGGGGTGACTCTGGCTAAAATAAGATTAGCAGAGGTGGATACCTCTAATCCCAAAATAAAGAGAATGGGTGAAGACATTAAAAGCACAGACAAGAGGCAATTCAGACTAGGTCCTATCACTGTGGAAGTGGGTCAGTTCCCCAGAGGGAATGACCTGAACAGGAGGATGTAAGGCAGAGTAGGCCCTGCAATAAACCAGCCTATTCCCTCTACTCTTCCTCGCCTGACAGACTAGGAAGACTCTCCCAGCTTTGGCTGAGTCTCCTGGCCTGTGGGAGGGCTTTTATAAGGAAATGGCTCCCTGTTGCAGTTACCCCCCACTTTTTGCCTGATACTGATTGTAGAAAGTTGGCTCTGTATGTACTATTTCAAAGTGAGCAATAGCATGCACAGAGTCCAAGGGTTCCCCTTAGAGGTAAGATAGTGGCAAAAAGAGATAATTCTAATGCTCTATTTTGTGGTAGTGTGTGTAGGAGGCTGGACTGGCTTGTAGTGAGTACCAAGGGGTACTTGCACCTTGCACCAGGCCCAGTTATCCCTTATTAGTGTATAGGGTGTCTAGCAGCATAGGCTGATAGATAATGGTAGCTTAGCAGAGCAGCTTAGGCTGAACTAGGAGATGAGTGAAGCTCCTACAGTACCACTTAGGGGGTCATTCTAACCCTGGCGGTAAAAACCGCCAGGGCGAATGACCGCGGTAGCACCGCCAACAGGCTGGCGGTGCACCGCTGGGCATTCTGACCGCGGCGGTTCAGCCGCGGCCAGAAACGGAAAGTCGGACGTGTACCGCAGACTTTCCGCTGCCCTTGAGAATCCTCCATGGCGGCGCATGGGGATTCTGACACCCCCTACCGCCATCCTGACCCGCCAGGAACAGGATGGCGGTAGGGGGTGCCGCGGGGCCCCTGGGGGCCCCTGCAGTGCCCATGCCAATGGCATGGGCACTGCAGGGGCCCCCGTAAGAGGGCCCCAAAAAGAATTTCAGTGTCTGCCTAGAAGACACTGAAATTCGCACTCCAGCAACTCCGCCGGCTCCATTCGGAGCCGGCTTCATCGTTGCTGGGTCTTTCCCGCTGTGCTGGCGGGCGGCCTTTTGGCGGTCGCCCGCCAGCACAGCGGGAAAGCCAGAATGGCCGCCGCGGTCTTGTGACCGCGGTGCGGTCATTTGGCGGTAACCGCATGGCGGGCGGCGACCGCCGCCCGCCGCAGTTAGAATCACCGCCTTAGTGTCATATGCACAATATCATAAGAAAACACAATACACAGTTATACTAAAAATAAAGGTACTTTATTTTTATGACAATATGCCAAAGTATCTCAGAGTGTACCCTCAGTGAGAGGATAGGAAATATACACAAGATATATGTACACAATACCAAAAATATGCAGTATAGTCTTAGAAAACAGTGCAAACAATGTATAGTTACAATAGGATGCAATGGGGACACATAGGGATAGGGGCAACACAAACCATATACTCCAAAAGTGGAATGCGAACCACGAATGGACCCCAAACCTATGTGACCTTGTAGAGGGTCGCTGGGACTATTAGAAAATAGTGAGGGTTAGAAAAATAGCCCACCCCAAGACCCTGAAAAGTGAGTGCAAAGTGCACTAAAGTTCCCCGAAGGACAAAGAAGTCGTGCTAGGGGAATACTGCAGGAAAGACACAAACCAGCAATGCAACAACGATGGATTTCCAGTCGAGGGTACCTGTGGAACAAGGGGACCAAGTCCAAAAGTCACAAGCAAGTCGGAGATGGGCAGATGCCCAGGAAATGCCAGCTGTGGGTGCAAAGAAGCTTCTACTGGATAGAAGAAGCTAAGGTTTCTGCAGGAACGACAAGGGCTAGAGACTTCCCCTTTGGAGGGCGGATCCCTCACGCCGTGGAGAGTCGTGCAGAAGTGTTTTCCCGCCGAAAGACCGCCAACAAGCCTTGCTAGCTGCAAATCGTGCGGTTAGTGTTTTTGGACGCTGCTGTGGCCCAGGAGGGACCAGGATGTCGCAAATTGCGCCAGGAGACAGAGGGGACGTCGAGCAAGACAAGGAGCCCTCTCAGCAGCAGGTAGCACCCGGAGAAGTGCCAGAAACAGGCACTATGAGGATGCGTGAAACGGTGCTCACCCGAAGTTGCACAAAAGAGTCCCACGTCGCCGGAGACCAACTTAGAAAGTCGTGCAATGCAGGTTAGAGTGCCGTGGACCCAGGCTTGGCTGTGCACAAAGGATTTCAGCCGGAAGTGCACAGGGGCCGGAGTAGCTGCAAAAGTCGCGGTTCCCAGCAATGCAGTCTGGCGTGGGGAGGCAAGGACTTACCTCCACCAAACTTGGACTGAAGAGTCACTGGACTGTGGGGGTCACTTGGACACAGTTGCTGGATTCGAGGGACCTCGCTCGTCGTGCTGAGAGGAGACCCAAGGGACCGGTGATGCAGTTCTTTGGTGCCTGCGGTTGCAGGGGGACGATTCCGTCGACCCACGGGAGATTTCTTCGGAGCTTCTAGTGCAGAGAGGAGGCAGACTACCCCCACAGCATGCACCACCAGGAAAACAGTCGAGAAGGCGGCAGGATCAGCGTTACAGAGTTGCAGTAGTCGTCTTAGCTACTTTGTTGCAGTTTTGCAGGCTTCCAGCGCGGTCAGCAGTCGATTCCTTGGCAGAAGGTGAAGAGAGAGATGCAGAGGAACTCGGATGAGCTCTTGCATTCGTTATCTAAAGTTTCCCCAGAGACAGAGACCCTAAATAGCCAGAAAAGAGGGTTTGGCTACCTAGGAGAGAGGATAGGCTAGCAACACCTGAAGGAGCCTATCAGAAGGAGTCTCTGACGTCACCTGGTGGCACTGGCCACTCAGAGCAGTCCAGTGTGCCAGCAGCACCTCTGTTTCCAAGATGGCAGAGGTCTGGAGCACACTGGAGGAGCTCTGGACACCTCCCAGGGGAGGTGCAGGCCAGGGGAGTGGTCACTCCCCTTTCCTTTGTCCAGTTTCGCGCCAGAGCAGGGCTAAGGGGTCCCTGAACCGGTGTAGACTGGCTTATGCAGAATTGGGCACATCTGTGCCCATGAAAGCATTTCCAGAGGCTGGGGGAGGCTACTCCTCCTCTGCCTTCACACCATTTTCCAAAGGGAGAGGGTGTAACACCCTCTCTCAGAGGAAGTCCTTTGTTCTGCCATCCTGGGACAAGCCTGGCTTGACCCCAGGAGGGCAGAAACCTGTCTGAGGGGTTGGCAGCAGCAGCAGCTGCAGTGAAACCCCAGGAAAGGCAGTTTGGCAGTACCAGGGTCTGTGCTACAGACCACTGGGATCATGGGATTGTGCCAACTATGCCAGGATGGCATAGAGGGGGCAATTCCATGATCATAGACATGTTACATGGCCATATTCGGAGTTACCATTGTGAAGCTAGATATAGGTAGTGACCTATATGTAGTGCACGCGTGTAATGGTGTCCCCGCACTCACAAAGTCCGGGGAATTGGCCCTGAACAATGTGGGGGCACCTTGGCTAGTGCCAGGGTGCCCTCACACTAAGTAACTTTGCACCTAACGTTTACCAGGTAAAGGTTAGACATATAGGTGACTTATAAGTTACTTAAGTGCAGTGTAAAATGGCTGTGAAATAACGTGGACGTTATTTCACTCAGGCTGCAGTGGCAGGCCTGTGTAAGAATTGTCAGAGCTCCCTATGGGTGGCAAAAGAAATGCTGCAGCCCATAGGGATCTCCTGGAACCCCAATACCCTGGGTACCTCAGTACCATATACTAGGGAATTATAAGGGTGTTCCAGTAGCCAATGTAAATTGGTAAAATTGGTCACTAGCCTGTTAGTGACAATTTTGTACAGAGAGAGCATAACCACTGAGGTTCTGGTTAGCAGAGCCTCAGTGAGACAGTTAGGCACCACACAGGGAACACATACATATAGGCCACAAACTTATGAGCACTGAGGTCCTGACTAGCAGGGTCCCAGTGACACATAACAAACATACTGAAAACATAGGGTTTTCACTATGAGCACTGGGTCCTGGCTAGTAGGATCCCAGTGAGACAGTAAAAACACCCTGACATACACTCACAAACAGCCCAAAGTGGGGGTAACAAGGCTAGAAAGAGGCTACTTTCTCACAGTGTGGTCGAGCAGTAGGCTTATCAGAGGGTAGTGTTAAGCATTTGTTGTACATACACACAGGCAATAAATGAGGAACACACACTCAAAGACAATTCCAGGCCAATAGGTTTTTGTATGGAAAAATATATTTTCTTAGTTTATTTTAAGAACCACAGGTTCAAGATTTAGAATCAATACTTCAAATGAAAGGTACTTCACTTAGGTATCATAGGAACTTTGAATCAGCAAAATAGCATTTACAGTTTTGGCAAAAATGGCAATAAGCTATTTTAAAACTAGACAGTGCAATTTTCAACAGTTCCTGGGGGAGGTAAGTATTTGTTAGTTTTGCAGGTAAGTAAACCACCTACAGGGTTCAAAGTTGGGTCCAAGGTAGCCCACCGTTGGGGGTTCAGGGCAACCCCAAAGTTACCACACCAGCAGCTCAGGGCCGGTCAGGCGCAGAGGTCAAAGTGGTGCCCAAAACACATAGGCTTCAATGGAGAAGGGGGTGCCCCAGTTCCAGTCTGCCAGCAGGTAGGTACCCGCGTCTTCGGAGGGCAGACCAGGGGGGTTTTGTAGGGCACCTGGGGGGACACATGTCAGCACACAAAGTACACCCTCAGCGGCACGGGGGCAGCCAGGTGCAGAGTGCAAACAGGCGTCGGGTTTGCAATGGAGTTCAATGGGAGACCCAGGGGTCTCTTCAACGAAGCAGGCAGACAAGGGGGGGGCTGTTTCAAACGCACAATCTTAAAATCAACTTTACTAAAAGATGTATTTTTAAATTGTGAGTTCAGGGACCCCAAACTCCACATGTCCATCTACTCTCTAGGGGAATCTACACTTTAATCATATTTAAAGGTAGCCCCCATGTTATCCTATGAAAGAGACAGGCCTTGCAACAGTGAAAAACGAAGTTGGCAGTATTTCACTGTCAGGACATATAAACCACATTACTATATGTCCTACCTTATCCATACACTGCACCCTGCCCTTGGGGCTACCTAGGGCCTACCTTAGGGGTGCCTTACAAGTAGGAAAAGGGAAGGTTTAGGCCTGGCAAGTGGGTACACTTGCCAGGTCGAATTTATAGTGTAAAAGTACACACACAAACACTGCAGTGGCAGGTCTGAGACATGATTACAGGGTTACTTATGTGGGTGGCACAACCAGTGCTGCAGGCCCACTAGTAATATTTGATATACAGGCCCTGGGCACCTCTAGTGCACTTTACTAGGGACTTAACAGTAAAACAAATATGCCAATCATGGAGAACCAATTACGTACACATTTTAAACAGGAGCACTTGCACTTTAGCACTGGTTAGCAGTGGTAAAGTGCCCAGAGTAATAAAAACAGCAAAATCAGAGTCCAGCATACATCAACAACCTGGGGAACAGAGGCAAAAAGTTAAAGGAGACCACGCCAAGGATGAAAAGTCTAACACGTGTCCCCCCAGCGAAAAGTGGGGAGCAACTACCCAACCTCATGGGAGTTCTCATCACTAATGCGGAAGAACCTGGACAGACCATCAGCATTGGCGTGCTCTGTACCAGGACGGTGTTCCACCGTAAAGTCCATCCCCTGTAGGGAAATGGACCACCTCAACAGTTTTGGATTCTCACCCCTCATCTGCATTAACCATCTGAGGGGCCTGTGGTCGGTCTGAACTCGGAAGTGAGTCCCAAACAAGTAGGGTCTTAGGTTCTTCAGTGCCCAGACCACAGCAAACGCTTCACGTTCTATGGTACTCCACCTACGTTCCCTGGGTAGTAACCTCCTGCTAATGAAGGCTACGGGTTGATCTAGGCCCTCTTCATTAAGCTGTGAGAGTACTGCTCCAATACCATGCTCTGAGGCGTCTGCTTGCACAACAAACTCCTTGGAGTAGTCAGGTGCCTGCAGCACAGGTGCTGTGCACATGGCAGCCTTCAGGGCATCAAAAGCGTTCTGGCAAACCTCTGTCCAGATCACTTTCTTGGGTTGCTTCTTAGAAGTAAACTCAGTTAAGGGGGTAACAATGGTACAATATCCCTTAACAAACCTCCGGTAATATCCTGTGAGACCTAAAAAGGCTCTCACTTCAGTCTGGGTCTTGGGAGGCTCCCAAGCCAGAATCGTGTGAATCTTAGGTTGTAGGGGTGCCACCTGGCCACTCCCCACCTGGTGTCCTAAGTACACCACCGACCCCTGCCCTATTTGGCACTTGCTCGCCTTAATAGTGAGGCCTGCCTTCTGCAGGGCCTCTTAAACTCTCCAGAGGTGTTGCAGGTGTTCCTCCCATGTGGAACTAAACAAAGCAATGTCATCCAGGTATGCAGCACTGAACTCATCCAGTCCTGCCAACACCTGGTTGACCAACCTCTGAAAGGTGGCAGAGGCATTCTTCATCCCAAAGGGCATCACGTTGAAGTGGACGTGCCCATCTGGGGTAGAGAATGCTGACCTCTCCTTTGCCCCCTCAGTTAAGACAATCTGCCAGTACCCAGATGTTAAATCAAATGTACTGAGGTACTCGGCAGCTCCTAACCTATCAATGAGCTCATCAGCTCGGGGGATGGGGTGTGCGTCAGTCTTGCTGACCGCATTGAGACCCCGGTAGTCCACACAGAAACTAAGTTCCGGAGTGGCACCAGGTGCAGCAGCCTTTGGGACCAATACCACTGGGCTGGCCCAAGGACTGCTGGAGTGCTCAATAACCCCTAGGGTTAACATTTTGGAGACTTCCTCCTTAATGCAAGCCCTGACCCTGTCAGTCACCCTGTAAACCTTATGTTTAACAGGTGTACTGTCCTCAGTATCCACATCATGTGTGCACAGGTGTGTGACTCCTGGGATCAGGGAAAACAGCGAGGCGAACTGTCCCAACACGTGGCGACAGTCCCTCTGCTATTCCTCAGTCAGGGAGGGGGAGAGGATCACTACCTCCACAGACCCATCTTTCTCTCCTGCAGACAGGAGGTCAGGAAGAGGCTCACTCTCTTCCTCCACCCCGTCATCTGTCGCTAGGAGCATGGATAGCTCAGTTCGCTCAAAGTGTGGTTTGAGGCGGTTGACATGTAGGACCCTCAAAGGGTTCCTGGGGGATTGCAAGTCTACCAGATAGGTGACCTCGCTCTTGCTTTCCACCACCTCAAAAGGCCCAGTCCACTTATCTTGGAGAGCCCTAGGCTCCACTGGTGCCATGACCCACACTTTTTGTCCAGGCTGAAACTCAACCAGAGTGGCATTCTGGTCGTACCACCGTTTCATATCCTACTGGCTTGCTTCCAGGTTCTCCTGAGCGAGACTCCTAAAGCGGGCAGTCTGGTTTCTTAGTGCAAGCATGTAGCTAAATACATCCTGGGGTGGTTTACTAGGAGCTTTCTCCAAAGCCTCCTTCAGCAGACTGAGCGGTCCCTTCACAGGGTGGCCATAGATGAGCTCAAAGGGGCTAAAGCCAAGTCCCTTTTGAGGCACTTCCCTGTAAGCGGACAGAAGGCATCGCAAGAGGACGTCCCACTTACGCCTCAAGGGCTCTGACAGGCCCTGAATCATGCCTTTCAAGGTGCGGTTGAATCTCTCAACCAGACCATTACTTTGGGGGTGGTAAGGTGTGGTGAACTTGTACGTTACCGCACACACCTTCCACAGAGACTTCATATGAGTGGATATGAAGTTTGTACCTCTATCAGATACTACTTCCTTGGGGAACTCCATGCAGGTAAAAACTCCCATCAAGGCACGTCCCACCACAGGGGCAGTGACCGTCCTTAGAGGAATGGCTTCTGGGTACCGTGTGGCATGGTCCACCAAGACCTGCATGAACCTGTTGCCCATGGCTGTCTTGGGATCCAGAGGCCCCACAATGTCAATTCTTACCCTTTCAAAGGGAGTACTGACTACCGGTAAAGGTTGGAGGGGAGCTTTGCATTTCCCCCCACTCTTGCCACTTGCCTGACAAGTCTGACAAGACCTACAATAAGCAGCTGACTGCTTGTGAATCAAGGGCCAGTAAAAGTGGGAGACAAGCCTCTTATAGGTCTTGTCCTGTCCTAGATGTCCTGCCAAAGGCACATCATGAGCCAAACCCAGTAGGAAGGTCCTGAAGCACTGGGGTACCACCAGCATACGAGCTGACCCAGGCTCAGGAACCTTAGGCTCACTATACAGGAGCCTATCCCCCCAATAAATAAGGTGAGTACCTGGCACCTCGCCAGTCGCCTGGGCTGCAGCCTGCTGCTGCAGCCCCTCAAGAGTAGGACACTCCTTCTGCGCTGTGCAGAATGCTTCCCTTCTGGGTCCCCCTTCCTGCTGCCACCGTGACAGCTCAGGGACCACCCCCAGTTCAGCCACCTGCTCCCCGGTAGGTTCCGGGGCGTCACCCTCAGGCTCCGCCTCCTCCCGGACCGTGGGAACCTCGGGCCGGTTTCCCGCAACCCCTGCCCTTCCTCTTCTTGGCGGTCCCCTGGGCCACTGTTTCAGGCTCCAGGGGCTCTTGACTACTGTAGGAAAGTACCATCTTGCCTGGCATGTTACCCCCATTTTTCACTGTATATATGTTGTTTTAGTTGTATGTGTCACTGGGACCCTGGTAACCCAGGGCCCCAGTGCTCATAAGTGTGCCTGAATGTGTTACCTGTGTAGTGACTAACTGTCTCACTGAGGCTCTGCTAATCAGAACCTCAGTGGTTATGCTCTCTCATTTCTTTCAAATTGTCACTGACAGGCTAGTGACCAATTTTACCAATTTACATTGGCTTACTGGAACACCCTTATAATTCCCTAGTATATGGTACTGAGGTACCCAGGGTATTGGGGTTCCAGGAGATCCCTATGGGCTGCAGCATTTCTTTTGCCACCCATAGGGAGCTCTGACAATTCTTACACAGGCCTGCCACTGCAGCCTGAGTGAAATAACGTCCACGTTATTTCAAAGCCATTTTACACTGCACTTAAGTAACTTATAAGTCACCTATATGTCTAACCTTTACCTGGTAAAGGTTAGGTGCAAAGTTACTTAGTGTGAGGGCACCCTGGCACTAGCCAAGGTGCCCCCACATTGTTCAGGGCCAATTCCCCGGACTTTGTGAGTGCGGGGACACCATTAAACACGTGCACTACATATAGGTCACTACCTATATGTAGCTTCACAATGGTAACTCCGAATATGGCAATGTAACATGTCTATGATCATGGAATTGCCCCCTCTATGCCATCCTGGCATAGTTGGCACAATCCCATGATCCCAGTGGTCTGTAGCACAGACCCTGGTACTGCCAAACTGCCCTTCCTGGGGTTTCACTGCAGCTGCTGCTGCTGCCAACCCCTCAGACAGGCATCTGCCCTGCCATCCTGGGGTCCAGCCAGGCCTGGCCCAGGATGGCAGAACAAAGGACTTCCTCTGAGAGAGGGTGTTACACCCTCTCCCTTTGGAAAATGGTGTGAAGGCAGGGGAGGAGTAGCCTCCCCCAGCCTCTGGAAATGCTTTCTTGGGCACAGATGTGCCCAATTCTGCATAAGCCAGTCTACACCGGTTCAGGGGACCCCTTAGCCCTGCTCTGGCGCGAAACTGGACAAAGGAAAGGGGAGTGACCACTCCCCTGACCTGCACCTCCCCTGGGAGGTGTCCAGAGCTCCTCCAGTGTGCTCCAGACCTCTGCCATCTTGGAAACAGAGGTGCTGCTGGCACACTGGACTGCTCTGAGTGGCCAGTGCCACCAGGTGACGTCAGAGACTCCTTCTGATAGGCTCCTTCAGGTGTTAGTAGCCTATCCTCTCTCCTAAGTAGCCAAACCCTCTTTTCTGGCTATTTAGGGTCTCTGTCTCTGGGGAAACTTTAGATAACGAATGCAAGAGCTCATCCGAGTTCCTCTGCATCTCTCTCTTCACCTTCTGCCAAGGAATCGACTGCTGACCGCGCTGGAAGCCTGCAAACCTGCAACATAGTAGCAAAGACGACTACTGCAACTCTGTAACGCTGATCCTGCCGCCTTCTCGACTGTTTTCCTGGTGGTGCATGCTGTGGGGGTAGTCTGCCTCCTCTCTGCACTAGAAGCTCCGAAGAAATCTCCCGTGGGTCGACGGAATCTTCCCCCTGCAACCGCAGGCACCAAAAAGCTGCATTACCGGTCCCTTGGGTCTCCTCTCAGCACGACGAGCGAGGTCCCTCGAATCCAGCAACTCTGTCCAAGTGGCCCCCACAGTCCAGTGACTCTTCAGTCCAAGTTTGGTGGAGGTAAGTCCTTGCCTCACCTCGCTAGACTGCATTGCTGGGAACCGCGACTTTTGCAGCTACTCCTGCCCCTGTGCACTTCCGGCGGAAATTCTTTGTGCACAGCCAAGCCTGGGTCCACGGCACTCTAACCTGCATTGCACGACTTTCTAAGTTGGTCTCCGGCGACGTGGGACTCCTTTGTGTAACTTCGGGTGAGCACCGTTTCACGCATCCTCGTAGTGCCTGTTTCTGGCACTTCTCCGGGTGCTACCTGCTGCTAAGAGGGCTCCTTGTTTTGCTCGACGTCCCCTCTACCTCCTGGTCCAATTTGCGACCTCCTGGTCCCTCCTGGGCCACAGCAGCATCCAAAAACGCTAACCGCACGATTTGCAGCTAGCAAGGCTTGTTGGCGTTCTTTCGGCGGGAAAACACTTCTGCACGACTCTACAAGGCGAGAGGGATCCGTCCTCCAAAGGAGAAGTCTCTAGCCCTTTGCGTTCCTGCAGAAACCGCAGCTTCTTCTGTCCAGTAGAAGCTTCTTTGCACCCGCAGCTGGCATTTCCTGGGCATCTGCCCATCTCCGACTTGCTTGTGACTTTTGGACTTGGTCCCCTTGTTCCACAGGTACCCCAGATTGGAAATCCAGCGTTGTTGCATTGTTGGTTTGTGTCTTTCCTGCATTATTCCTCTAACACGACTTCTTTGTCCTTAGGGGAACTTTGGTGCACTTTGCACTCACTTTTCAGGGTCTTGGGGAGGGTTATTTTTCTAACTCTCACTATTTTCTAATAGTCCCAGCGACCCTCTACAAGGTCACATAGGTTTGGGGTCCATTCGTGGTTCGCATTCCACTTTTGGAGTATATGGTTTGTGTTGCCCCTATCCCTATGTGTCCCCATTGCATCCTATTGTAACTATACATTGTTTGCACTGTTTTCTAAGACTATACTGCATATTTTTGGTATTGTGTACATATATCTTCTGTATATTTCCTATCCTCTCACTGAGGGTACACTCTAAGATACTTTGGCATATTGTCATAAAAATAAAGTACCTTTATTTTTAGTATAACTGTGTATTGTGTTTTCTTATGATATTGTGCATATGACACTAAGTGGTACTGTAGTAGCTTCACACGTCTCCTAGTTCAGCCTAAGCTGCTCTGCTAAGCTACCATTATCTATCAGCCTAAGCTGCTAGAAACCATATACACTAATAAGCGATAACTGGGCCTGGTGCAAGGTGCAAGTACCCCCTGGTACTCACTACAAGCCAGTCCAGCCTCCTACAACTACCCTGATTGGCTGCCATAGACTGGGTGGATACGCATACCCACCCAGGCAGACCCAACATCTCCAAGTGAGACCTGTGTTCCACCTACTTCCAAGGGGAATCCTCCAGGTCGTTACCTAGCAAACAATCAACAGGCATGGTTGGACTCACAGCTACTTTCCAGGAACCTGAGATCCCCCCCCATTCAAAGGGAACCTGCGCCACTCTGCAGAGGCGCTCAGAGTTGTCTACCGCAACTACTTGGTGAAGTACCCGGGGATCAATCTGCTCTTCAGACACCAGGTGACCCCTCACTGTAGTCACACTGGCTCCTGTGTCTCTTAGAGCCTCCACCCTCTGTCCATTGATGGTCACCCATTGCCTGTACTTCTTAGTGTTATCAGGCACTAGGTTTCTCTGGACCATCTCACTGTCCCCTAGTGAGAAAAGGGTCATTTCTGCTGGCTCCCACCCACCTGGAACCAACTCCTCCCAAAGCGCTACACTGGCCAAACCCTGGGATTGCGCACCAGTGGGTGCCGGTGTATATTTGGGGCATTTGGGTTCCCCCCTCACATGACCAATCTGGTCACATGAATAGCACTTACGTGGGGGACCACCTGCCACTGGCTTCCCTTTGGACAACCATGGCTTCTTTTCACTGAGGGGTTGGGAATCCTTACCCTGGGAATCAGTTTGGGGCCCTTTAGAGAACTCCCCCCGTTTGCCCTTACCCACCCCTTTCTTCTGAGAGGGACCCTGCCCACCCTTGGCGTGGTCTCCTCCATACCTCTTTTGGACCCTGGTGCTCTCCCAGCGGTCTGCTTCCTGCGCAAGCTTCCTGGGGTCAGTCAGCTTGCTGTCAATGAGGTGCTGGCGCAGCTCTTGAAAACATAAACTGTACAAGTGCTCCCAAGCAATTAAATTGTAAAGCCCCTCATACATGTTTACCTTACTGCCCTTCACCCAACCATCCAGTGACCTGCAAAAAGAATCAACACATTCCAACCATGTTTGGGAATCCTTTCTTTTGTAGGATCTAAACTTCTCCTTGTACTGCTCAGAGGTGAGACCATACCTGGTGAGTAAGGCCTCCTTCATGACAGGGTAGGTGAGCCACTGAGCATCCCCTAAGGTTGTCAGTGTGTCCCTCCCCTCTGCCTCAAAATGCTTCCAGAAGGCTGCCCCCCAATGAGCTTCAGGGACCAGGTTCATGTGGAGAGCTGACTCATAACCCTTGAACCACAAGTAGATATCATCCTCCCTCTTATAATCCCTCACAAGGTCTTTTTTTGGATGTGTACCCCTCTCTCAGGCTGCTCTGTAGGATTGCTGCCACCATCCCTACTGGACTGGCTCCTCTGATCTAACTCCTTTAAGTTAAGCTCATGAGCCAGCTGCATCTTCCTTTCCTCAAGGACTGCTCTTCTCTCATCTCTTTCTTTCTCCAGATTGAGCTTCTGCAGCTCCAATTGGTATGCCCTCTCTGCCTGTCTGTCCTGCAATTCTTCAGGCGTCAGACCTTTGGAGGATACACTGCTACTTGCCCTAGAGACTCTTTCCCTGGGAATAACAGGTCCCCCCACTATACCATTATGTACTGATTGCTCTCCCTCCTCATCCTCCTCCTCCTCCTCAGTGTGCCCTCCAGTGTTTCTGGTTGTCACACAGGCCATCAGCGCCTTTTTCAGCTCATCCTTCTTGGAAGAGCTCTTAATGGGACAACCAACATTTTTACAAAACTGCTTTAGCTGAGACTTGTTATAACTATCCAATTGCTTCAGGTCAAAAACCGCTTCAACTGGTGCATCTCCAAGTAGAGACATGATGAAAGGTTAAAAGAGTGCAAAGTTCCAAATGCAGAAACAAGTTCCCAAATGAAGTTCAAAGTCAATCAAAGATCAGCAAAGAAAAACAAAGTGGACGTAGGGAAAAATCCACAAAAAGAGAAAAAGCTAAACAAATCTTAAGACAAGCAGTATGTGGTCACGTAGTGGTCTGCACTCAAAATAATAGTGTACACTTAATCACTGTATGTCAAGTACAAATACAAGTCCAAATCCCAACCGCTGATCACCAATGTTAGAAATGGGGTCTTTGGTTGACAGTCAAGTTACCCCCTGTTCAAGCAAGGACCCTCACTCTAGTCAGGGTAAAAGACAATGACCATCAGCTAACCCCTGCTTACCCCCTTGGTAGCTTAGCAGAGCAGTAGGCTTAACCTCAGAGTGCTAGGTGTAAAGTATTTGTACCAACACACACAGTAACTCAATGAAAACACTATAAAATGACACAACACCAGTTTAGAAAAATAGGAAATATTTATCTAAACAAAACAAGACCAAAACAATAAAAATCCGACATACACAAGTCAAGTAATGAATTTTTTAGAGATTGAACTCAAAAATAGCGCTTAGAAACAAAAATGCTTCGATGAGATGTTAACACGGCGTCGTGACGGAGTCGTTCCCACCAAGCCGACACCAGAGGCGCCAGACACGGAGTCGTGTAGACCCCCAAGTACAGTACCTTTGGTGAAGAGTGAAAACAAGCCGATGCGCGAAGTCGGGGATCACGGCGTCTGTGCGAAACGTGGAATCCATGGACTTCGAGCGACGTCGGTCACGACGTGGTGCGGCGACTTCCACTGAGTTGCGGACTTCAGCGGAGTCGGACCTGCGAAGAGCCTTGCGTTCCAGCGAGGGTCACGGCATCGGGTGCAGGCGGCGTTACCGGATTCAGCAGCGGCGTCGGTCCGGAGTCGTCTGAAGTCGATTTCCCTGGGTTTCCACCAGTTTTCCTTTCAAGGGCCCAGAGCCTGGATAGGGCACCACTTGTCAGAGCAGGAGTCTCTCCAGAGACTCCAGGTGCTGGCAGAGAGAAGTCTTTGCTGTCCCTGAGACTTCTAACAACAGGAGGCAAGCTCTAAATCAAGCCCTTGGAGATTTCTTCACAAGATGGAAGGCACACAAAGTCAAGTCTTTGCCCTCTTACTCTGGCAGAAACAGTACTGCAGGAAAGCTCCACAAAGCACAGTCACAGGCAGGGCAGCATGTCTTCCTCAGCTATCAGCTCTTCTCCAGGCAGAGGTTCCTCTTGGTTCCAGAAGTGTTTCTAAAGTCTGTAGATTTGGGTGCTCTTCTTATACCCATTTTAGTCTTTGAAGTCACCTTTCTTCAAAGGGGACTCACACCTACTTGTGAAATCCTGCCTTGCCCAGGCAAGGCCTCAGACACACACCAGGGGGTTGGAGTCTGCATTGTCCAAGGCAGACATAGTCCTTTCAGATGAGAGTGACCACTCCACCCCTCCCTCCTAGCAGAGATGGCTAATCAGGAAATGAAGGTTACACCCCAGCTCCGTTTGTGTCACTGTCTAGTGTGAGGTGAAAAACAACCCAACTGTCAAACTGACCCATGCAGGGAAACCCACAAACACGACAGAGTCACAGAATGGTTTAAGCAAGAAAATGCTCACTTTCTAAAAGTGGCATTTTCAAACGCACAATCTTAAAATCAACTTTACTAAAAGATGTATTTTTAAATTGTGAGTTCAGGGACCCCAAACTCCACATGTCCATCTACTCTCTAGGGGAATCTACACTTTAATCATATTTAAAGGTAGCCCCCATGTTATCTTATGAGAGAGACAGGCCTTGCAACAGTGAAAAACGAAGTTGGCAGTATTTCACTGTCAGGACATATAAACCACATTACTATATGTCCTACCTTATCCATACACTGCACCCTGCCCTTGGGGCTACCTAGTGCCTACCTTAGGGGTGCCTTACATGTAAGAAAAGGGAAGGTTTAGGCCTGGCAAGTTGGTACACTTGCCAAGTCGAATTTATAGTGTAAAAGTACACACACAGACACTGCAGCAGCAGGTCTGAGACATGATTACAGGGTTACTTATGTGGGTGGCACAACCAGTGCTGCAGGCCCACTAGTAACATTTGGTTTACAGGCCCTGGGCACCTCTAGTGCACTTTACTAGGGACTTAACAGTAAAACAAATATGCCAATCATAGAGAACCAATTACGTACACATTTTAAACAGGAGCACTTGCACTTTAGCACTGGTTAGCAGTGGTAAAGTGCCCAGAGTAATAAAAACAGCAAAATCAGAGTCCAGCACACATCAACAACCTGGGGAACAGAGGCAAAAAGTTAAGGGAGACCACGCCAAGGATGAAAAGTCTAACAGCTATTATCTGCATAATTCTGGTTTGTGTACGTATATCTTGTGTATATATCTTATCCTCATACGGAGGGTACTCACTGAGATACTTTTGGCATATTGTCATAAAAATAAAGTACGTTTATTTTTAGTACTTCTGTGTATTGTGTTTTCTTATGATATTGTGCATATGACACCAGAGGTATATTAGGTGCTTTACATGTCTCCTAGTTCAGCCTAAGCTGCTTTGCCATAGCTACCTTCTGTAGGAGGCTGGCCTGGCTTGTAGTGGGTACCAGAGGTACTTACACCTTGTGTCAGGTCCAGTTATCCCTTATTAGTGTAGAAGAGGTGTTTCTAGCAGCTAAGGCTGATGGGGCAATGAGGATTGCACCCTCTTTTACTATGATTTTGTGCTGATAATCTACTAATCGACCAAGTTTATCCTCGAAAAGGCTTAGAAACTCATTGCACACGATATAATCATTTTCTGGATTTCCCACCAGCAACACCGGTTCGTCCCTGTTAGGGTCTAAGCGTATACCTAAATCACGCTGATGCTCCCATCCTAATAAATTTGAGTCCTTGCTGGTAAAATACACCTTACCTTTAGTCGATCTACCCTTAAAGGTTATTTGCATAGACATCATTCCCTTCAGAGGTATAGGATCACTATTGTAACCACCCGGACAGATGTCCGCTGGTTGTAACTCATATCCCTTACTCTTGAATTTACTCTCAAAAGTATCAAAGTTTATAAAAGGAAATGGTGAACAGGAATCAGCATATACTTTTATACGTTCTCCATTGAGATTTATTTCACATGACGGATACGTGGTCTTCATGTCTGTGTTCTCATTGCTCTCTCTCACTTGTAGTACAAATTTGTTATGATTGTCTTAAGTATCTTCCACTTTATGTACAACTTTCCTACCATAATTCTCATTTTTCTCTCCCTTACAAGCTCTTGCATAATGCCCTTTGTTTCCACATTTTCTGCACATGCAATTTTGAGCTGGGCATTCCGGGCTGTTAGCCAAATATTTCACATTACCACACCTGTTCCAAAACCCTGACACGCGCACAGCACGGGTTTATTCGCTCCACAAATACTTAAGGCTTATCATGGCCATCATTTGCCTGTACTATTTGATTTCTCCCAAGGACTCATGACTACCAGCAGCTTGATCTATATATCTTTTGTGTTTACATATAATGTTTTATATACATCTGAAGCCTTGACAAAGTCTTGAAGACGAAACACGTGTTGGCTGTTTTGCTGTATGGACTTATTGTTACATTCGAGAATCCTATCGTTGACCATTTATCACCATCTGGCTGCTCTGGACACATGGTCATTTTGTACAACCCAGTCTTTTGATTGAGATTTCTACTTTCTACTGCACTTATAATAAATATCTACACATCATCTTCCAAGAACGAACTTTCTATTTATTCTTGAACATTATCAGGATCAGGATTCATGCTATTGGTGTGCCCTGGCCACTCTTCTTTCAACACCTGTAACACCTGTTCCTAGATTTCCCAATGGTACTTTTCTTATTAGTGATTTCCTGAATTTTGAGTTCCTCAATTCCACTATGTTCCTTGCTTTCTTAGTTAGATATAGTTCTAACCTCCTTTACTTCATCCACAATGGAAGAATTTTTAAAAGCTCTTATGCATTCTGCTGTTTGCTCAATACTCTTAGCTACCTCAATAGCTTCCTTCAAGGAAGGGCTTATACTTAACAGTGTCTCCTGTACTTTGCTATTATTGGTACATCTCACCAATTGGTCTCTGATAAGAGAATCTTCAAGGTTACCAAAATCACAGGTCGCAGTCAGACCCCTAAGACTGGCTATATAACTTGAAACTCTCTCATCCCTCCCTTGGACTCTACTGAAAAATGTATGTCTTTCGAACACCACATTTACTTTTACACCAAAATGTCCTTCCAATTTTTTAAGAGTCTCTTCGTACGTATCCAGCTCCTCATTCTCATCCTCCTCCCCCAAATCTGTCAAATTGTCATAGACTTTACGCCCATGTACACCTAAATTGTGCAGTAAAATATGTTGTTTCCTTATCAGGGAAAACTTCTCTCCTCCAATTGCTATCAGGTAAGATTCAAACAACCGTCTCCAGTCCTTCAATATTAGACTGGGTTCCCCAGTATCATTTAGAAAAGGAGGAGGTTGAGACATGCTAGCTGCAGCCATGCCCCGCCTACCAGTTTTTCTTATTACTCAATACTACTTACAGTGTATAATATCCTTTTAAAATCCGCAATAATTAAATTCCAGAAGCATTTAACATAAAATTTTCAATACATCCACATATAAATTACCTATTGTTTCAATGTAGATAAAAATTATTAACTAACAAAATATTGCTTGCCGTTAGCAGGCGTTAGTGTAAAGCTATTCAACAATGTTCACTGTAAAGGACTTCACCTTCTCTTCAACATATTATACCGTCCTGGGAAAGCAGAAGTTAACTCTGGACGCCACTTGGAGAATGTCACCTTCGTCACTACGAAATACAAAATACTGCCAAAGTGCTAGAGGATCGGAAACAGCCTCCCAATGACGCTCGTCAAGCGCGTCAAGCAGGAATGCTGGGGGTTGTAGGAGGCCGGTTTCAGCTTCTTAACGAGGCTTGGGGAGCTCCGCCTCAGCACGTATCCGTACAATGCCGTCAACTGTCCGGATCGGATCCAGCCTTCCGATGAACCAGGGACCCACACACGACTATGCACACCGTCAAGCTGACCAACAGGTACAACTCACAGCCTCAACCGCTTCTCAGCCTGCCGCCTGGGACACCCTTGAAGTGGTGTACACACTACACCATCAGTGCCGCTCCGGAGGTTGCCCGTCACCACTGTTCCAAGTGGTGCCACCGTGACGGCGTCTCCCAGGTGACTCCTTCCAATAGGGATGCGTCAGCTCCAATCTTTTGCGGCAGTGAAAGCAACTTGGAAATCTGCTTGGCAGCCTGCTTCGGTACTACATGTGTAAATACCACGTCCGCTTCCTAATATAGACGTCTCGAAGCCTGAGTAAGGCAGGTGGAGGGCTTCACTGTGTCTTCAGAGGAACGCATCAACTTTGACTCAGAATGGCTCAAAATATCAGGTACAGGGGTGAGGAGTCACACTGCCCCTGCGCAGTTCTTCAATAGTTGAATCTCAAGAGAATCCCACCTTCGTCGCCAAATAAAGTTATCCTGTAGTAATCACACAAGGTGACTGAAGGTAAAAGATGTTTATTTCTCGACTCCTCACAATCCACTGGCACTACACAATCTCAACATTCTATGGCAAACTCCCAGTTGATCCAAAGTCCCAACATTTTAAGGTGAGTGGAACGTACTACTTTAACACATAAGAACATGAAATATGTACATCTTTAAAAACAACTCCATATATCTACGCCAATATATATACATATTTACAACAACAGAGGGTATTTTGCCTAACGTTTAATGCTTATAACACCCTGGCACAAACTCATAACAATGAGGTGCCCCGCACAGTGAGGCAGCACTAGCCAGCATGCTAAAATTGCCTTGCTCTGCTGCTTGAAAAAACTCCCTCAGTCAGGGTAGTCAGCGTAATATACATGAGTAAGAGTTGTGCTCGAAGTTCTGTGTTGTAACAGACAGTGCTTGAAATGGAAAAATAGAAGTGCAGGTACTCTGCACCAGAGTCCCTGCTTATTTCTGAAAAGTGCCAGGTACTCTTAAATTAAAAGCATTACGTTTCTCTTGAGAAGTTCCGGTACTCTCCCTTTCAAAATAAAAAAGTGCTGGTACTCCGTACCGGGCAGTACTGGCCCATTTAAAGCACTGTTTACAGAGAACGGAAAGATTAGATGACATATTCATTCATGAAAAGGTAGCTCGGAAGTTTGAGGCCTTGCTGTGAATAATTTGTCTCTAATCTCGAGGTTATATCTTTCAACACTAGCAGGGCCTTTCATCTGTCAAAAAAATCCTTTTGATCAGGTGTCACTTAGGATAGCACAAAAGGGCGTTTTTTTTTTACAAACATTGCTCTCACTACATAAACATAACCACTCACAATGACGAGTCACTCAAAGTGTCGCACATACAGCAGAAACACAACAAAAACGTGGAAATGTCACACATGGGCAAACAAACTAAAAACCCGGCAGCTATGCTCCAGTGGCACCTCGACGTGACGTTTCTACGCTCCCTGCGCCGCTCTTGTTCACTACGACGTGTTCACTCGCTTTCTGAGCGATCACTCAACCCGAACGCCCTTGGTGCTTTTCTTCAACGGACCTATCTCACCCTGCGTTGCCTCAGAACGGCTCCACTCCGGCGCTACCTGAAATTCCCGCTCTCACGGGGCCTAGTACTTCCGGTTTACTCGTGGGTGTAGACGACGGACAAGGCGGTCTCGAAACGAATGCGGCGTTTTGACCGCCCGTTTGAGAGGAGGTGAGGGTTGCCGCTGTGGAACGAGTTACAGATCTTCATAATGTCCTTTTATTTGTACAATGCAGTGTCGCCCAGAGTGTGCATCTTCCCCTGGGAAGATCTTTCGGATCGCGCTGCACGAAGACGTTTGTGTTAATTTATGAGGAACTCGCACACGTTAATTTTTTTATCGGTAGCGTCGAATTCGCAGAAAAACGTTTCGGAATTAATTGTGACA
This sequence comes from Pleurodeles waltl, assembly GCF_031143425.1. Classification (NCBI taxonomy): domain Eukaryota; kingdom Metazoa; phylum Chordata; class Amphibia; order Caudata; family Salamandridae; genus Pleurodeles; species Pleurodeles waltl. The sequence goes on along the minus strand of NC_090446.1, from coordinate 1,504,538,969 downwards.
CTAAAATGCTAATAAGGACCGTGTTCCTCTTGGGAAGGCAGATGGTTAAAAACTTCATAGAGCACAATGACAGTATAGTATTTTACTTGAACATAAAAAAGTGTCAGCGATACTGCTTCATTCAAGGCGTGGGAATGAGTTCGCTCATATATTTTGTACTGGCCCCAAATTAGTAATTGGGTAATTTGGTATGTGAACCACAGAACATTCCAGCTTTACCAGCTACTACACATCACGCGTTGGAGCATGCTTGCAAACATTTTAGAAAAGGAAAGTGGGATATTTAAACAAAAAGTCAAGCGATTGTAATTCTATATCAGGACCGGAGGCAAGGATTATGCAGTCCTTTTTTCACTTTATTAACAACAGCAGGTTCAAAGTTCAAACATGTTCAAACAAATAAACTTCAAACCCCATGATGCCCAAAGGTAACCATGACAACCCATAACCAATCAATCCACTGTCCATAACGAGGAGTATGTATATAACTGACAGACGCAGTCCTTCCTCTTTCTTCACTGCTGCCCGTCAGTTAAGTCCTCGCTCCTTCTCGTTTTTTAGGGGGATTGGGGATTGCCTTGTGTTGTTGTGTAGTTAGCGTTTCTGTTTCAGTAGCTCATGCGAGGAACACTCCTCGCATTCCTGGCATATTTTCTCTGTGTTGTTGACGCGGGGAACGCCCTTGCATTCCTCTGTTTGTTTCCGTGCGGTAGGCATTTCGCCCGAGTGCGTTGTGCCTTGACGGTCTGTCACCACAGGGGGGCGCATATCGCGCGCTCGATTGGAGAACGCAGCGCTTCATGTGCTGGGTTTTTCCAGTCGTTTGAGCCTGGCAGGAGCCCGCCCTCGGGGTTTCCTGTCATTTTGAGGCTCCCAACCCTTGCCGACACCGCATGGCGGTATGAGCAGGTCTCCTGCACTTCTATTTTCCCTTTGGGGGACCCTCTTAGGGGCTTATGTTTATACATATATAAATTGGGCTGACATTACCATTTCTGAAGTACGGCAAGGGGCTGCCCAGTTAAAGTAGGTTGGGTGTTATCAGTCGGTGCTCTCACCCCTTTCATTGACGCCCCTTGGTGGGGTAAGTGGCGCATTTGCTCTGGTCTGACCCTGGGTCCTTCCTCTGTGCTATTTTGAGCGTTGGGGTTTGTTCGTTTTCGGGTGTGATGTCTTCGTCTACCTCTTCAATGGATTCTTTCCTGGACCATGCCTATGTCCCTTCTTTGGGGTCGGAGGAAGTTTGGCCTCCTCAGCGCCATCTTCCTGAGGGTATGGGCAGGCTGGTTTCGCAGGCGGTGGTGAAAGCCTTGGCACCCCTGCAAGATAGAGTGGACAAGCTGATACATAAAGTGTCCCACTCAGCTACTGTTTTGGGGGATATGGACCCTCGGGCCAGTACCTCTAGGACTCCTTCTTCCTCCAGGAAGCGTGACGCGGGTCACGTGGAAGGTTTCGCCCGGTTAAGGGAGGCCTTCTCCAAGAGTGCGCGAATGCTAGATCCTGTACCCTGCCGGGAGGATGTATCACCCGGCGAGCATGGCAGCTCTGCTGCCCTGGCACTAGATCCCTTCGTGGGATCACCCCATTCGGGGGGGGTGTGACTCCGATGACAAGGGCTCATCGGATGAGGGTCACATTGTGGGTAGACCGTGGCACCCATCTGCGAAGACCTCTAGTGTTGAGGAAGATGGTTGGGACTCGGATATGTTTGGCCCAGAGGACATCTATCATCCTCGGTACTCCGAATGGGTCCCCAATCCCAAGGTGGCAGCTTGTGGCTAAAGCTGTCTGCCATCCTTTGGAACAAGAGGTTCAGGCCCGCTTGCGGACAGAATGTCCCGGGCCAGCGCTTGGAGACAAGGTGGTGGCAACGGCCATGTTGGACCCTAAGCTATGCACTTTCTTTTCAAAGTACATGCGCGATCCTGAGAAAGGGATCGGTCGTTCTTGGCGGTCTTGCCAAGATAAACTTTTAGATGTGTTGGGTCCTCTGACTAAGATTATTGAATTGGCGGGATTCTGCCAAGGCTTCGGGGGAACCCTTGCAGGTGGATCTGGTTGCAGGATTGGCTCAAAGGGCGGTTTGTCTCTTGGGCAACGCCAATTGTGCCATCTCTCCAGAGCCCAAGGCAAGCAGAATAACGGCTGGAATGATGGCCGCCAGGGAACCTTCTTTCCCCAACAGAGGTTCTGGCCGAGGGCGCTCCTCACGTTTCCACAGAGGCAACTCCAATTCCCAAGGAGGAAGCACAGGTGAGCACCCCCCTTTCTTCCCCTCAAGATCTAGGAGGCAGGATTGCTCTGTTGGCAAGCAATTGGGACCTGCTTACGTCCGACCCTTGGGTTTTGGAGACAGTGTCAGGGTTCTGCATAGAGTTCGCCCTCCTCCCATTCGGTTCAGCGCTCAGGACTCCCAATTGATCGATTCGGAGGTCCAACTGGACGAAGGAGCTGTTGTCCCGACTCCTCTCCATCCGAGGGGGTTTTTAAGCAACATTTTCTTGGTCGAGAAGAAGGACAAGGGTTTCCGTCCGGTGATAAACCTCAAGAGGTTCAACAAATGGGTGGTTTATTGTCATTTCAAGATGGAGGGAATCCATCTTCTCAGGGATTTTTTGTGTCAAGGGGACTGGATGATCCGTTTGGATCTCAAGGATGCGTATCTTACTGTCCCCATTTATCCTCCTCACCGTAGGTTTCTGCAGTTTCAATGGAGGAATCAGATCTACGAGTTCACGTGTCTCCCGTTTGGCCTTTCTTCAGCACCTTGGTGCTTCACGAAATTGCTGAAGACGGTGGTCGAGTTTCTGCGGACTCAGGGTGTAAGACTGATTATTTACTTGGACGACATCCTTTTGATGGACCAGTCCAAGTCGCAGCTGTTGTGTTACCCGAACATGACTATTGCATTGCTGCAGGACCTGGTTTTTGTGATCAATACAGAGAAGTCCTCTCTGTACCTATCTCAATCCACAACGTTTTTGGGGTTTGTGGTGGACACAACGTCCACAACGCTGAAACTTCAGAAACACAATGTCTCCAAGATCAAAAAGGAGATTTCCAAGGTGCTCCGCAGGGACAGGACCTCCCTCCGGCAGATTACCAGGATTGTGGGGCTTCTGTCATCTTCTGCCCAGGCTATATTTCCTGGTCCCCCCCCGATACAGGGCCCTGCAACGTCTGAAAGCCTCTCATCTCCGGAAAGGTCATACCTATTCAGCTCTAGTGGAGCTCTCTTCTGAGGCTCGTTTGGAGATGCAGTGGTGGTTGAGCCACATGGATGCATGGAATGGCAAGGCCATTTTTGGTTCTCTCCCCGACCTGGTGATAGAATCGGATGCCAGCAGACTGGGCTGGGGCGCCAGGTGTGGTCAGACCACCATGGGAGGTCAGTGGACTTCGGAGGATCTGAACCTGCACATCAATTGCCTGGAGCTTCTTGCGGGGTCGTTTGCGATTCGATCTTTGACACAAGACACGATTTCCTGTTGTGTCCTTCTTCTGATGGACAGTATCTCGGCTGTTCAGTATATAAACAGACTGGGGGGCACTCGGTCCAAGGTCTTGGCGGATCTGGCAAAGGATTTCTGGCATTACTGTCTCCAGAGTCAGATTTATGTTACAGCGGAATATCTTCCGGGGATCCAGAATCAGGTGGCCGATTGGAATTCCCGTTACCTCAGGGATTCCAGCGATTGGCGTCTGGATCCGGAGATCTTTCGGTCTCTGTTGGATCATTGGGGTCCTTGCTCTGTGGACCTGTTTGCCTCCCGGTGGAATGTTCAGCTTCTGACTTACTGCAGTTGGAAGTCCGATCCGGGGGCGAGCGCAGTGGATGCATTCTTGCAGGGCTGGTCGAACGATCAATGCTATGCTTTCCTTCTGTTTCTGTTAATCCCCTGAGTGGTGGCTCAGGTCCGACGTCAGTGGGCGTCTCTGATATCTCTGATTTGGAAAGCTCAGCCGTGGTTCCCCACTCTTCTGGAGTTGTCTTGGATGGCTCCTCTCAGACTTCTGTGCTTGCAGGAAGTCCTCCAGGACCCGCTGGGGTGCCGTCATCCTCTGGTGCTTCAAGGTCACCTTGACCCAAGGGTAGGTCGCTCCCCCTGCCGCTGCAGCTCCTCCAGCTCCTCCAGGTTCCTGAGTTCCTGAGTTCCTGAGACCCACCTCACAGTAAGTACCCCCCACCTCCCAGCCCCTCGCTCTGCCCAGCGCTACTCACCCTCTCTCCTGCTCCTGCTTCTTTTCTTCTTCTCTGTTCTTCTGTTCTTCCTCCTCGCTCCTCGTCTGTAATCTTCTTCTGTACTCTTCTTTTCCCCGTCTTCTCTCTTCTTCTCTTCTTCCTCATCTTCTTCTGTGGTCTTCTGCCCTCTGTTCTTCGTTTTCTGTATCTTCTTCTGTGTTCTTCTGTGTTCTCCTGTGTTCTTCTGTGTTCTTCTGTTCTTCCGGTCTTCCTTTCTTTCTCTCCTTCCGGTCTTCCGGTCTTCTGGTCTTCTGTTCTTCTGTTCCTCTGTTCTTCTGGTCCTCTGTCTTCTATCTTCTGCCTTCGGCTCTTCTGCCTCCTCCGTCTTCTTCTCCCCGCGCCTGCCCTCCTGCTCCTGCCTCATCCCCCTCCCTCACTCGCATCCCCCTCTCTATCTCCCCTATCTAACACGTTCACTATCTACCTCCCTCACTCCTCCTATCTACCTATCTCTCTATCTCTCTATCCCACTATCTAACTCCCTCACTCTCCACCCCCTCCTATCTTCCTATTTCTCTATCTATTTCTCTATCGATTTCTCTATCTATCTATTTTCTCTATCTATTTCTCTATCTCTCCCCCCTCCCGCCACCCCCTCTATTACCTATCTTCCTATCCTCTCACTCTACCTCTCACCCACCTCTACAACCCCCCCTCCCCTATCTTCACAACCCTACTCCTATCTTTCTCCCTAATCTCCTAAACCTCCTAACACTCACCCCCCTCCACCCTTAAACCCCCCTCCCCCAGCTCTTCTCACTCTACCTGTCCCCCCCCTCCCTCGCGCTTTCCCGCCGCAACCTCCTGCACGCCCCCCAGCTCCCATTCGACCCCAGCTGACCCCTCCCCCCCTCCTACCTCATATGGCGGCCGCTGCGCGACTGCGCAGCGGGCGCGCCAGAGGCAAGCCCGTCTGCGCCCGTCCGCACCTGGCCCGCGCCCAGCGCCACGACCCCTGGTCCCCAGCTCTCCCAAGCCCCGCTGATCCGCTACGACCCCACCACCCTCCACGCCCTCAACCCAGGACGCTCCAACACCTGCTTCCAAGCTCACCCCAAACGCACCCATGGACCCTTCGCCTGCAACTCCTGCAAACGCATCTTCCACCACGCAACAACCACGACCACAAGCCCACGCACCATCAACCACCTCAAGTGCATCCTAGTCAACGCTCGCTCCGTCCACAAACACGCCGTTGAACTCTGGGACCTCCTGGACTCCATAGCACCGGACGTCGCCTTCATCACAGAGACCTGGATGAACGCCTCCTCTGCTCCAGACATCGCCACCGCCATCCCCGAAGGCTACAAGATCTCCAGGAAAGACCGCACCAACCAAGCAGGAGGAGGTATCGCCATCGTCTTCAAAGACTTCATCAGCGTCACCACCTCCACCGAAGACACCCCTCTCGCCGCAGAACACCTGCATTTTCAGATTCGCACCACCCTGCTCGACAACCTCGCCAACCTCGGCCTCAAACAACTGGTGAACACCGCCACCCACATCACCGGACACATGCTCGACCCTATCTTCTCCGCCAGCAAACACGTCTTCTTCAGCCACGCCTCCGCCCTACACTGGATCGACCACAGCTGCGTCCACTTCACATTCCGACGCGAGACCCGCCACCTCCGCACTCAACCCATCCCTCGTCGACAGTGGAACAAGATCCCTGAAGAGCAACTCTTCTCCGCACTCGCCGCCAACCAACCCACCCTCACCAGCGACCCCAACGACGCAGCCCTCAACCTCACAAACTGGATCTCCAACTGCGCAGACAACCTTGCTCCCCTCAAACGCACGCATCGACAGACCAACACCAAAAAACCTCTCTGGTTCTCTGACACCCTCAAAGAATCAAAGAAAACTTGTCGCGCCCTTGAGAAAGCCTGGCGCAAGGACCACACCGCTGACAACATGACCGCCCTCAAGAACGCTACCCGCGAACACCACCACCTGATCCGCGCTGCCAAAAGGAACTTTTTCACCGACAGACTGGACAAAAACAGACACAACAGCAGAGAACTCTTCAGCATCGTCAAGGAGTTCTCCAACCCCAGCGCCAACGCCGTCACGACCTCACAGGATCTGTGCGAATCCCTCGCCACTTTCTTCCATCGCAAGATCAGCGACCTCCACGACAGCTTCGGACACCAGACCCAACCAAACACCACCGAACCCGCATCCCCGGCCATCACCCTCAACAACTAGACCCACATCAACACGGAAGAAACCAAATCCATCATGAACTCTATCCACTCCGGCGCCCCTTCGGACCCCTGCCCGCACTTCATCTTTAACAAAGCCGACGACATCATCGCCCGCACCTCCAGACCGTCATCAACTCTTCTTTTTCTTCTGCTACCTTCCCCGAATGCTGGAAACACGCCGAAGTCAACGCCCTACTAAAGAAACCTACAGCTAACCCGAGCGACCTGAAAAACTTCCGCCCCATCTCTCTTCTGCCTTTCCCAGCCAAAGTAATAGAGAAGACCGTCAACAAACAGCTGACCACCTTCCTGGAAGACAACAACCTGCTCGACCCCTCACAAACCGGATTCCGAACCAACCACAACACTGAAACCGCCCTCATCTCAGTCACAGACGACATCAGAACCCTGATGGACAACGGTGAAACAGTCGCCCTCATTCTGCTCGACCTCTTGGCTGCCTTTGACACCGTCTGTCACCGCACCCTAATCACCCGCCTCCGCTCCACCGGGATCCAAGGCCTGGCTCCTTCCTCGCAAACCGTTCCCAAAGAGTTTACCTCCCTCCGTTTCGCTCAGAACCCACTGAGATCATCTGCGGCGTACCCCAAGGCTCATCACTCAGCCCGACACTCTTCAATGTCTACATGAGCCCCCTCGCCAACATCGTACGCAAGCACGACATCATCATCACCTCCTACGCCGACGACACCCAACTTATACTCTCCCTCACCAAGGACCCCGCCAGCGCCAAGACCAACCTACAAGAGGGTATGAAGGACTTCGCAGATTGGATGAGGCTCAGCCGCCTAAAGCTGAACTCTGAAAAAACGGAAGTCCTCATCCTCGGCAACACCCCGTCCGCCTGGGACGACTCCTGGTGGCCCACGGCCCTCGGCACCGCACCGACCCCCACAGACCACGCCCGCAACCTCGGCTTCATCTTGGACCCTCTTCTCACCATGACCAAGTAAGTCAACGCCGTGTCCTCCGCCTGCTTCCTCACCCTCCGCATGCTCCGCAAGATCTTCCGCTGGATCCCCGCTGACACCAGAAAAAACGTGACCCACGCCGTCGTCACGAGCCGCCTGGACTACGGCAACACCCTCTACGCCGGGACCACAGCCAAACCCCAAAATCACCTGCAACGCATTAAAAACGCCTCGGCCCGCCTCATCCTCGACATACCCCGCAGCAGCCACATCTCCGCACACCTGAGACACCTGCATTGGCACATGCATCGGCTCCCAGTCAGCAAAAGGATCACCTTCCGACTTCTCACCCACGCACACAAAGCCCTCCACGACAAGGGACCGGAATACCTCAACAGACGCCTCAGCTTCTACGTCCCCACCCGCCTCCTCCGCTCCTCTGGCCTCGCACTCGCTGCTGTCCCTCGCATCCGCCGCTCCACGGCGGGTAGGAGATCTTTCTCCTTCCTGGCGGCCAAGACCTGGAACTCCCTCCCCACCAGCCTCAGGACCACCCAGGACCACTCCGCTTTCCGGAGACTCCTAAAGACCTTGCTGTTCGAGCAGCGATAACCCCCCCCTTTTTCCCCTAGCGCCTTGAGACCCGCACGGGTGAGTAGCACGCTTTATAAATGTTAATGATTTGATTTGATTTGATCTCATGGCTTGGAGGATTTCAGGGGACGTTGGGAAAACGTCTGCCTTTCACGGGAAGCTACAGCCCTTATCAGACAGTTGTGGGCTCCAGGTACTATCAAGCGATATAGATCGGCCTGGAACAGATGGGCTCGTTGGTGTCTGGAGAGGGAAGTGGATCCCGTGGGGGCCCCCGTTGAGTTCGTAGTCAAATTTTTTGGCGGAACTTTTCACATCTGGTCTAAGTTACTGTACTATTAACTCTTTTAGTTCTGCGATTTCGGCAGGACATAATACCATCAATGATGTCCCGATGGGGGAACACCCCTGGGTAAGTAAGCTCTTGAAAGGGGCTTGTTTATCCCGACCTCCTGAACCTCGATACTCGGGGTTATGGGATATTAACAAGGTTCTTAATTTTCTCTCCTCTTGGCCAGAGAATCGTTATCTATCCAGAAAGCAGATTTCTGCTAAATTGGCAATGCTTTTGTGCCTTGTTTCTTGCAAACGTGTTTCCGATGTGCGGGCTTTGGATGTGTCGGCCCGGGGCTTCACCCCGGAAGGGGTTACTTTCACTGTTTCCAGACAGACCAAAACAGGTACCAGGTTTGTATCGTATCCCAGCTTTGATTCTCACCCTAAGTTATGTGTGGTAAGATGTTTACAGACTTATGAAGCGGTCACGGGGGAGGTTAGGCCTCCAGGAGAGAGGCAACTTTTGATTGCTGTCAAGAAACCGTTTAAGGCTGTTTCTTCTACCACCATTGCTAGGTGGGTTATGTCAGAGTCTGGCATTGACATTCGGCGTTTTGGGGCCCATTCCACTAGAGGTGCAATGGCTTCCAAGGCCATTATGGACGGTGGGAGATTTGAGGACATCATGAATTCAGCAGATTGGTCCTCGGAGTCGGTTTTTAAGAAATTTTTATTTTAAACCGCTCCATGAAGCTGCTTCGTTGGTGGTAAGTAAGCTTTGAACTTGCATAATCCTCGCCTCCGGTACTGATATAGAATGAAAAATTTCCTAGCTATCGTGAAGGAAACTTTCAATTCTATTAAGGACACAGCGGCGAGGATTATCCCTCCCTTATACTGTAACAGTATTACCCACCCGAGGTTGAGCTACCTGTTGTTTCTGTGCGATCCTTCTTTACAGGTCAATGGTATTTTTTCTTATCTGTGACGTTTGGTTATTTTATGCATTTTTTCTGATGTCTCATTTTGGCTGCTCTTGTTATGCATTATGTTGCTTAATGTATTTTATTGGTTATTAACATGACTGGACACTCTAGCATGAGTATTGTGTATGAAGTATATCTGTTCCTGTGTTTGATCTCTTTCTTGTTTTTTGTAGGAGGTGATTCTAAAGGAGATTGAAGTCGCGAGTTCCTTAACTTTCTTCAGTGAAGAAGAGGAAGGACTGCGGCCATCAGTTATATATATATATATATATATATATATATATATATATATATATATATATATATTATTTCTTCAACAGATGGACTGATAGCCATCAGACGGCTGCACCGATCCCATCACGTATCTCCCAAGTCTCGAAGTCAATTAAGTCCAAAGCGCTCGTATTTAGTTCATAAATTTATTTTTCTTATGCAGGTAATACAGAGTCCTGAGTGAGATGTCTGTCAACGCGTTTCGGCAAAACGCCTTCTACTGGATATATATACTCCTCGTTATGGACAGTGGATTGGTTATGCGTTCTCGTGGTTACCTGTGGGCATCATGGGGTTTGAAGTTTATTTGTTTGAACATGTTTGAACTTTGAACCTGCTGTTGTTAATAAAGTGAAGAAAGGACTGCATAATCCTCACCTCTGTGTCCTTAATAGAATTGAAAGTTTCCTTCACGATAGCTAGGAAATGTTTAATTCTCCAGTTGAGTTCTATTGAAAGAGAAGCATTTTCAGGCGGAAGACAGCCAAAATAAAGCTATTTTTAACTTTAAAAAACGGGAGTCCCCCGTCTGAATGTGGTCTACTGGAATGTATGTAAAAGTAACTATTTTTAGGGCGTAAAATGTCATTCACATAAGCTGATCTGAAAAGGTGAGCTTGGCATCTCCAGGTCCTGCATCAGTTCTGCTGTGTTTCTTCTAGTACCATTAACACGCGATAGCTGGCTCATTCTGCATCCAAACAAGTGTCTGATAAGTTATGGTGTTGGTCAACCTTGATTGCAATATGGAATTTTATAGTCCCCGCTGTGCTAATGTACTATCCCCTTGTGCCTCTACCTTAGCCACTTGGTGTTATCATCTCCCTTGTGTGTCTCTCCCCTAGTCCCCTCTTTGCTGCCTGGCCTTTCACCTTGGATGTAAAAATGCTTTTGCTCTTTTTCATTTTTAACATTTATATTTCTATTGTGGATTGATAAATAAAAGACAAATGGAGCCCATGTCTGTCTTCTGCTTCATAACATTTGTATCCGCATACAAAATGGTATGATTTTGGCAGCATCATTGGGCCTTTTTAGGGTCGAGCGTGCAAGTGCTCTAGCCTGTTGTAATCTCTCTGTGGGCTTTTAACCCCGCCCATGTCACACCTATCACTTTCATTGGTTTGTGGCCTTGCCTTTTAAAATCCGCTTGATTTCATTTGTGAAAGGCATGCATTTGACATACCTATTCCAGTGTTTAGCCCTCCTCGAGCGCACCAGCCAACTACTGAAAACATATGAGGCTCCTTGTTTTCTGCATAATTTCTGGACTACATTTTCTTTCCTACATAGTGCGATCTCGCTGGGTTTTACACAGCGCGATCACGCTCGTTTATCAAAAAAATATTTGTTGGTAAATTTCCCCCATCCACACCACTGCCCACCCTCCAAATTTGTGGCCGCTGCTGCACATATGCATTGCTGCGCGTCCTCTAGTTTACAGCGCTAATAGCTCTAACTTGTTTTTATTGTCATCATACTTAGAAAGTTGGCATTTGATATTTCTCAAAGAGCCTGCTGGTAAATGGTTTCTTCTGTTAATAAAATAAGACAGATCAATTTGACAAAGTAATATAGGGTTAATCGATTTTCAGCTGGAAACGACAGGCAGTCTCAACATAGAGGCCAAGACTGACGTTCAAAGTTATAGTTCACAAGCAGTGGCATTTATCCTGTAAAAACCACAAAAAACTATGGTCACAAGTTCAGCATTGACGTAAGCAAGAACAAGCAATACAGATAAGATAATAGGGGAAAGGTACCTCTTGAAAAGAGCACATGCACGATTATTGGTCGCCTCGTGGGTGGGTTAGTAACATTGACGTCATTCAGCATCTCTATCTTTCTGCACGACAAGTGATTATATGTTACATGATGCTCACAGTAGCCCTGCCTTGTGCAAATGCTTATCTGACCCTTACACAGTTCCCCTCACCAAGATATGAATGACTTGTGGTTTTTAGGACCCTTGTGCTAAGGCAGGATAAACCATTTTGTTTCACCCTGTACTTGTTAAGTGAAGATTTTGAAAGCAACAGTTGGTGCAGCTCCAAAGAAAAACTCTCATCCTAATGTGGCTTGGGCCTCTTGTGTGTTTCAGCACAGCTAACTTAATGCAGCATGTGTATTAGCTTCCTAAGTAATAAGTATTTGTGTGTGCTAAATATGACCTGCCTTTTCTAGGGAACCCACAGTCTGTCATTTTTAACATGTCATGTATTAAGCCTTTCACTACTTACATTGGTTTACAACTAAACTATCTATAGCCTACAATGTTTGTAGTGGGGTTTGGGAACTTATATGTATGTGATGTATATGATGTGTTCCTATTCTTCCTACATCACTTCCAAGGCAACTTCGTACTTGTTTGTCTCCACCTGCTCTTCGCCAGTTTTACAAAACTGCCCTGGAAGCAAGATTAATCACACAGCATGAGTTTCGAGTGGGCTTGTCCTTGGCTTCCCTTTTCATTGAAACGGATGCTTAGGTATCAAAAGAAGTTGGCGATTTAGTTTTGTTTGTTACTTTCCATTGTATTTTCCCAGTTAAAGTGATGATTCAATTTATTTTCGTTTTCAGGTGGGTGAGTTTCGTGCATTTCATTACAAATACAGTCTGACAGCAGAAATTCAAAGATAAATCATCAACGGAGTGGCAAAAATGTTTATATAGAGAGCCTAGCAATGCTAATAAAATTACTTTAACTGTACTGAGGGGTTTAATGAACACAATGTCTCAATCTTTTGGAGGATGAATAGTTAAATACAGTTTGAACTTTGTGGCATGAAGCCCACTGTAGATGATGTCCTGACCTACTTTCCTGTCTATACAGAACAGCAACTCTTTAAAACAGATATTCAACATTTCACTGATATTTAATGGAATGCTAGGCGGTCTTCCTTCTTTTTTTTGTTAAGATGTTATACTGGGGTCTACTTTAAGTCCAGCTATTCTGGGTTGTGTTTAAGGCTGCTTGATAGCTGTTTCTAAGCACTCACGGTATGGATGGGTAAATAACTTAAGTACGGGCAGATGAATGTGATCACCAAGGATCACACATTTCCATTAAATGGAGAGGCTGGGATTATGACTCCATTGCATTGGATTCTCATCTGTAAAGCAGCCCCTCAATTACTTTTTTTTCTTTCACAAATTTCCTAGTACCTCTCCATGTACAGCTAGTGATGCCGGGAATAAAACACCTGTGTCTATGAAGACTTTACTTCAGTCTTTGTGATGTTTTACTATTTCTTTAGCACTATGCGGGGGATGTGCGATATACCGTGGAATGGATACAACTTCTAGAAAAGTGGAGTGTTAGGTTCATGTTTTAAAGAAGTCATATTATTTATTGCCTTTTTTTAAACTTGTTCCGGCAGAAACTAGTGTGCAAATCCGATTTTATTTTTAAGCAATCTCTTATCTATTTTATACATTGGTAAACTAGTTTGGTAGGTTGAGCACCGATGTCTGAACCCTCGCAATGCAGTCTTACTTTCGTCCCTCTGAGGTGCCTGTGAAGGGTAGATTTGACTTGATTTAATTGCACCTTGCATTTAGATGCTAATAGACATTTAAATGTGTGGAACTCGGTTTTCTTGCAAGTAAAACTGTTTTTACTTCCACTTCCTGTGGGGTAGAGAGCTTTATTCATCTCTAAAAAAAATTGGAAATGTTGTTGAAGCCCTAGTTGGAGCAAAGGCTGCGTGTGTGCGTGCACAGTGCATTTTGTGCATCACCACTTGTCTGTGTTTTAGGGAAATAAGTAGAACTCTGTGCTAAAATAAGGGAATTAGAGGAATAGCTCTGGATAAATTGAACTATTTGCTCATTCAATACTCAACCTCTATGCAGAGATTCCTAACATGTGCGAAAGTGTTTCCTCAGTTCAACCTTGGCTGATAATCTAAGCTACAGATATTCTTTTTAGGTTGAGCGTAGCAGCGCGCAAGCGCAGCTTTTTCGACATGTTAGTATCTATGTGGGTTTTAACTACACCCATCACTTTCACTTGTTCTCGTCCTCACAGCTTATCAGGTCACTCTACCCTGTGTCGCCCATGACTGAGTGGCAGCACCACTTCATTGAGAGCTTGAAAATATTGAGGATAAACAGATGAGGACAACTACATTTGTTATTAAGAAGAATCCAACAGCTCAGTAAGCCATAGCTGAGATCACCCAGAGGAAACTCATACTCTTGCCCCTTTATCGTCTTACTTCATCTAGTATTGATAGAGGAATAAGAAATACATTTTGTAGTCATACGCCTTGAAAAAGTCCCATTGGGGACGTAGTGTGTTGGCTGATGATCATGTAGTTTGTTGGAAGCATGTAACACAATAAAGACATTGAAAATATATTACACGACCATGGACTTATAGACTGACTTTTCTTGTTATTTGTCCTCCGTGTTATTTAAAGCGATTGTTAGAGTGCTTCAGTATATTGTTTCATTATTTAGGGCCTGATTTAGAAATTGGTGGAGGGGTGTACTCTGTCACAAACATGATAGATATTCCGTGCTCCATATACAATCCCATTATGTCCCACGGTTGTGATGGAGTATTCCATTTGCCAAGTTCTAAATCAGGCCCTTAAGTCAATCAATCAAATAATTTCTTAAGCGCACTACTCACCCGGTAGGGTCTCAAGGCGCTTCTGCGGGGGGGGGGGGGGGGTGGTTACTGCTCGAAAAGCCATGTTTTTAGGTGCTTTCTGAAGGTTAGGAGGTCTTGGGTCTTACGTAGGTTGGTGGGGAGGGAGTTCCAGGTCTTGGCGGCGAGGTGGGAGAAGGATCTGATGCCGGAGGTGGTGCATTGGATGTGGGGGACTGTAGTGAGGGCGAGGTCGGTGGAGCGGAGCTGCAGAGTTGGTATGTGGAAGTTGACTCGTTCGTTGAGGTATGCCGGTCCAGTGCTGTGGAGGGCTTTGTGAGCGTGGTCAAGGATTTTGAAAATGATCCTTTTGTTGATGGGCAGCCAGTGTAGGGATCTGAGGTGGGTGGATATGTGTTTGTGGCGAGGGAGGTTGAGGATGAGACGTGCGGCTGCGTTCTGGATTCGCTGGAGTTTTCTTTGAAGCTTGGCTGTGGTCCCTGCATAGAGGGTGTTGCCGTAGGCCAGTCTGCTGCTTAGGAGGGCGCGGGTGACTGTTCTTGTTTCTAAAGGGATCCATTTAAAAGTCTTGCGTAGCATGCGAAGGGTGTTGAAGCCAGCGATGATATGGCGTTCATTTGCTGGGTCGTGGAGAGAGACAAGTCCAGTATGATGCCAAGGTTGCGTGAGTGGGTGTTGAGGGTGGTGGGCCACCAGGAGCCGTTCCATGCTGTCTTGTTGGGGCCGAAGATGATGATCTCTTTTTTGTCTGAGTTCAATTTGAGGTGGCTTGCTATAATCTATTTGGCGATGTCGAGGAGTCCGGCGTGCTGGTTATTCTTGGCCGTGGCTGGGTTTCTAGTGAGGGAGATGATGAGCTGGGTGTCATCCGCGTATGAAATGATGGTGATGCCGTGGGGGCGGAGGATGTTGGCAAGAGGAGTGTAGGAGGCTGGCCTGGCTTATAGTGGGTACCTGATGGTACTTACACCTTGTGCCAGGTCCAGTTATCCCTTATTAGTAGATTAGTAGTGTTCTAACAGCTTAGGCTGATGGAGGTAGCTATAGCAGAGCAGCTTAGGCTGAACTAGGAGACATACAAAGCTCCTACTATACCACTTATATCATATAGCCCTATATCATAAGAAACACAATACTCAGAGTTACTAAAAATAAAGGTACTTTATTTTAGTGACAATATGCCAAAAGTATCTCAGAGGATATACTCCCTTAGGATGGAAGTAATATACACAAAATATACACACAAACCAAAAATCAGGTCAGTAAACAGTTAGAAAAGTAGGGCAAACACTGTAGAACACAATAGAATGCAGTAGGAGACAATAGGCCTAGGGGCAACGCAAACCATATACTCCAAAAGAGGAATGCAAACCACAAATGGACCCCAGGCCTAGTGTAGTATGTAGAGGGGCGCTAGGAGTGTAAGAAAACACTAAGGGTGTCCAAGATACCCCACCCCAAGACACTGAAAAGTAGGAGTAAAGTTACCCTACTACCCCAGAAAGACAGTAAAGTCGATATAGGGGATTCTGCAAAGACAACAACTGACTGCAAAGCACTGAAGATGGATTCCTGGACCTGAGGACCTGCAAAGGAAGGAGACCAAGTCCAAGAGTCTGGGGGGGGGGGCAGGAGCCCACTAAACCCCTGGATGAATGTGCAAAAGGGCTGCCTTCGGGTGGAAGAAGCCAAAGATTCTGCAACAACGGAAGGTGCCATGAACTTCTCCTTTGGTCAGGAGATGTCCCACAGCGTGCTGGAGGATGCAGAGTTGTTTCCAAGCAGAAAGACCGCAAACAAACCTTGATAGCTGCAAGAGTTGCAGTTGAGGATATTGGGTGCTGCCAGGGCCCAGGAAGGACCAGGAGGTCACCCCTTGGAGGAGGAGACTGAGGGGGTGCTCAGCAACACCGAGAGCCCACGCAGAAGCAGGAACCACCTGCAGAAGCACCTGAACAGGCGTTCAGAAGATCTGAGTACGGCGATCATCTCAGCACAACAAAGAGGGTCTCACGTAGTCGGAGTCCAACTCAGCGAGTTGGGCAATGCAGGATGGAGTGCTGGGGACCTGGGCTGTGTTGTGCACAAAGTAAGTCTTGCAAAAGTGCACAGAAGCCCTAGCAGCTGCAGTTCACGCAGTACTCAGGATTACTGTCTGGCGTGGGGAGGCAAGGACTTACCTCCACCAAATTCAGACAGAAGGGCCACTGGACTGACAGAGACACTTGGATCCAGCTCCTGTGTTCCGGGGACCACACTCGTCAGGATGAGAGGGGACCCAGGGGACCGGTGATGCAGAAGTTTGGTGCCTGCGTTGGCAGGAGGAAGATTCTGTCGACCCACAGGAGGTTTCTTCTTGGCTTCCAGTGCAGGGTGAAGGCAGACAGCCCTCAGAGCATGCACCACCAGGAAACAGTCGAGAAAGCCGGCAGGATGAGGCGCTACAATGTTGCTGGTAGTCTTCTTGCTACTTTGTTGCAGTTTTGCAGGCGTCCTGGAGCAGTCAGCGGTCGATCCTTGGCAGAAGTCGGTGAGCTCTTGCATTCGTTATCTGATGAGAAAACCCCAGGAGAGACCCTAATTATCCCTCAGAGGAGAATTGGCTAAAGAGAGAGGTTAGCACCTATCAGGAGGGGTCTCTGACGAAACCTGCTGGCACTGGCACTCAGAGGTCTTCATTGTGCCCTCACACCTCTGCATTCAAGATGGCAGAGGTCTGAGACACACTGAAGGAGCTCTGGGCACCACCCCTGGGAAGGTGCTGGTCAGGGAAGTGGTCACTCCCCTTTCCTTTGTCCAGTTTCACACCAGAGCAGGGCTGGGGGGATCCCTGAACCGGTGTAGACTGGCTTATGCAAGGAGGGCACCATCTGTGCCATTTCCAGAGGCCGGGAGAGGCTACTCCTCTCAGGCCCTTAACACCTATTTCCAAAGGGAGAGAGTGTAACACCCTCTCTCAGAGGAAATCCTTTGTTCTGCCTTCCTAGGACTGGGCTGCCCAGGCCCCAGGGGGGCTTACTTTCACCCACCTTCTCTTCTTGTGGTCATTTAGAAATGTTTTTTGCTCACTGAGAAGATTTTTCTTTTTTACCAAGTCATCAGGTAAACTGGATCCCCTAAAGCAGGCATGAAATATAGTTAGTAGGCATAGGTCAGTCCACACTGAACAGGGATGTGGAATTCCTAATGCCCAACACATATTGTTTGGGGTCAAGGGCAACAAGATTTCATGTTTATTTTGTCCTTGGGACAAGTAGTCCCAACCTCCTGTAGCACAGGGTAGGGAACTATCTGCAATTAAGGTAATGTGTGTGTTCTTATGTTAATGTTGGTCGAACCTGTATTTATGGTTCATTAATAAAGCCTTCATTATTAGGGTGAGCACTGTAAATAAATGTTTTAAGGTTGCACTGCACTACTGACAGTGGTTCCAGTTAAAAAAATATATATAGTGTACATACACATGTTTGAAAAGTTTAACAATATGAGGCTATGTATAATGCTCCCAGAATGCTCTCTGTTTAGATGCAAATGTTTGTAGAAGCTTGTAAGCAAGAGTGATGATTCTTTGCTTTAAAAATAAAATGTTCAGAAAAAATTGCAAGTAGGAAAAAAAAGTTTTACTACTATGAAATCTTAGGTGTTATTTCTTTTAAGCATCATTTAGTAAGATGCTTGTATTTCCAAAAAATATTCCTAATTGAAAATAAGTGTACCTATTTTTAACAAGATTATGGGAAGCATGAAAATAAACAAGCACTGCCAAAGCCAACTGATTCAACATTTTTTGTGAGTCTTTTGGTTTTGTCAATATGTGTCTTGTTTTGGCATGGCTTTTGTAACACTTTATTTTTGTATGTGCTGCCAGGCCCTCACCATTGTAACAAACACTGGAAAAAGAAAAAAAAGTTTTTGGTCTCAAAAAGCACATATTGCCACCAGTGGCATAACAAATTCCCTGCAGCCCCCCTCCAGGGCATCCCCTCAGCACAGCACCTGCCCTGAGTCAGGGGGGAGGGCACCATGTTCTTCTGTCATTGTAAGGAGTACATTTCCAACCTTTCTCATTATGGGAAAAGAGCCGGTGGAAATCCTTAAAACATGCAAGTTAGTAGGTTTGCAGACTCAAAGGCATTCTAGCCATGGAACTGCTGCTTACTGCTTCCTTCAGCCCCAGTATGTAGATCTGCGGAAAGGTGAAAAAATAGGGAAACTGCTATAGTACGGATGAAAATTGCAAGTATTTTAAGGCAGCTCTGGCATAATCAGAGAGGCAATTATCAGAGCTCTTACATAATGAGATTGCTTCCATAATTTGTCGCCGCACTACATGGCACCAAAGGGGCAAGTGGATTTTTTCACAGGACAAGTAGATTTAAGAAGCAACCTGTAACATGGACAAGTAGATATTTGATTAAATTCCACATCCCAACAAAGATTTTAATAAAAATATATTTATAAAAGCTGAAAAATTAGTGTTGTGTTCTAAATGTTTTAGTTGCAAATCGAATTTTGTGAGTTATTCAGATTAGTGTAGCTTTTTCATATTTCTTCTGCTGTTTTTTAGTGGGCACAGCGTCCGTACAGGAAGGTACTCATCAATCAGAATATAACTCGATACTTCCAGACAGTGGTTCAGTCAGCATGAGGAATGCTTGTTTTATTGCCTGCTTTCTGGCCCCTCTTCTTTTTGAAGGTAAAAGCATATTTCTACTCCCATCTGCTCAGTATGACAGTGATTAACCTGGAAGAATTTGTGGATTTTGCTTACACTAACTGTACTGCTTTTGTATTACGTTGTTGGTGTTCTGAATACAAGGCACATGAAAAGTGCCAGATTGTGACCTTTTCTGAGTGGGACACTAGAAAGTACTATTTGCTCACACTGCCTATTATTCTAATGTAAATTGCCATATAATCCCTCAGAATGAACACTTATTAAACACTTGCTTTTAATGCTGAGAATGTGACCACATGTGCTGACTATAATAACAGCTACTAAAGGTCTACCTTACTGTTGCAGCAGTTATGCCACTTAGGTAGGTTCATTAGCTTGAATAAGTGTCAGGTTTTGATTTTATGGTGTTTAAATGAATTATATGTGATGTCAAGCTGAATAAATCAGATCAGACAGAATGATACATGTCACTGACAGATTCTTAGTTCAGTTGGCCTATGAGCTTTCTTACACCCTCTTTTAGTATTATGCCTTTCTTGCACACTCTGAATTACATATGAGCTCTTCTGCCCCACATGTGCCCCTGAGTGAATGAACATTGCACTGTGAATCCTTTGACCCACGTTTTTGAAGTCTCAATCTTGTGTCAATGTAGGGTTTATTTAGATGTTCTACATGTCCAGCATATTGATGAAATAAATTTGCAGTCATTTCCCTCCAATTAATTTGAAAATCCTAATTTGTATAGGAAGCTCCACTTGCCGTACATCATCTATTTGCTCGGAAAATAGCACAGGATTTGCGGGTTCCCCTGTAACGTCTTGGGGTCAAGAAATGACTAGGAGTATTCCGTACCTGCCGGATCTGACCATGTATTTAGTGCTCCAGCTTATCTTGGTCTTAGTGGAAAGGGCAACTAGCTGGAACATTATGAGGAAACAAAAAACTGACAAAGGACCTGACTTAGAGTTTGGCGAATGGGGTTACCCCGTCACAAATGTGACGCATACACTGTCCGCCATATTAGGATCCCATGATAGCCTATCAAGATCGTAATACAGCGGATGGGATATCCATCACGTTTATGTCAGGGTAACCCATTTGCCAGACTTTAAATCAGGCCCTTAGTCTAAAGATAACATTTGGGACTGGCTACAGCAGCAACACTACCCCAACCAAGCACCACTATTGTAGCACTTGTCTCTTACAGGGTAGCAAAGCGGAGCAGTCCAAGGCATACTTAAGATAGGTGGTGTGGGCTGGTAATCACCAATCACTGGCATGTAATAACACTCAATAAATAATATCCATTCTTCATTGAAAAAGAAGTACATTTATTAGACATAAACTACTAAATAGTATGCAATAATTTACAAATATATACATTGGCAGATGGAATGTACCATAGATGACATTTTATAACCACTGGTGACCCCCTAGAGGGATCACACAAACATATCAAGTAAGTTTAGTTATTTTGTTTTGTATTGAACACCTTACTTTTACATAAGGTAATGTCAATATTACGATAATGACGAACCAGTAAAACATATATTCATTATGATAACCCAGTAAAAAAAAAAGATCATATATTTTGTATATTCTTTCAGGTATCGCCATCCAATTCAATTGCAAAAACTGTCCCTAGAGGACGCCAAATTGCAGCAGAATTGCATTGCAACCATACAGTCAGCCCCTAGAGAATGTAACATCAACATTATATTTGTGTATGTTTAGGCCTTCCGGGCCTTCTTGACTGTTACCATACACATGACCCCTAAAGAGCATAACCCTTCTGGCTGAACAGCAAAAGATCCGGCCATGGGAGTGCTTGAAAATGTGTCAAAATCCAGGCAAGGTGACAATTGTATCCCCCTCCCCACCCCCACTTAGGATGAGAACTCTGAAAGTACCTTATAAAGAAAGCAATGATTTTGCTAAGTTGCTTGGTTGTGGTACTGTCCTCCTGGGGCCACCACAGGCAGAGATATGGGCAAAAATGTGTTACAAATAGCAAGACCACGCAAGGCATTATGAGCAATTTTGTAGAAAGCAGTGAATTTCATAGTAGCGGCTATCTCGCTGTGCATGGCTGAGCTGTGCTTCATGTTTTATATTTTTCCTTTCTTATAACAACCTTGCACTGTGTTTCTGTTTTCTGGGGGGCACACGCTCCGAGAAGAGAAAGGTCGAAGGTCACCAAACTTCCAGACGTGATATTCTGGGACCCATTGAGCCTATTTGGACTATCCTGGGCTTGTTTTACTCCTGTGGTGGCCTCTATCCACCAGGGGCAGTTGCAGCAATCCTTCTCACCTCCCAGGCGGTGCAGTCCTCAACAAGTTGGTTTTCCTGGTCTCCCACACCAGCTGTCTTCTTGATATTGGCTTTTGGACTCAGAAAGGGCCATGGCTTTCCCCCAGACTGGTCCTCAGGGGGGTAAGGGGCTCAGCCTCACAGGCCCTTGGGGAGACCCACTGGTCCTGGGGTCAACTGGGCAGAATCCTTGGTCCTGAGTTGGGGTCAGATGGTTCCTCCATCAGGTTCTCCATGGCAGTCCTAGGATTCAGCAGGCAAGTGAGAGTCTCTCCCTTGTGCAAGAGTTTTTAAAGGGGACAGGAAGGTTCCAGATGACAGGCACCCCAAGATTTTCCCAACCCTCCTGCACAGCATGCTGAGACTGTCGAAAATGGCATAATCAAGGAGCCAATGGTCACATCAGCGCCTGGGGTCTAGGTTCTACCCCTCACTGCCATCACTGCCAGGGCTTTGCACACTAGAATTTCAAAGGGAGGCCTACATGCCATGGCAGTGGTTTTGCTCCATTTGTCTGGGCGCTCTTCTCAGTGGGCTTGGACAGGCACATCTCTGGTACAGTGGGACAGCTGTGTGATTGATAAAGATCATTCAACCCCACCCCTTTCCTCCTCAGGAACTGGGAGAGGTGTTGCTAATTGCTCGTTTTGTTTGGGGCACCCTTTGTTCCTGCTGCTGGAGAAAATGTAATTACCTGGGCATAGCAGAGTGACACAGGTCTTGGGCTCTGATCTTAACGTTACATATTTGTTTTTTTTGCACAGGTTACACTCCAATTCAAGATGTCAATGGTCTCTGGAGGCCGAGTGGAGTGAAACTACACTCTAGAACAGTACACTCCCTATGTATATAATGGGGCGCCACTATAGGAAAAAATTTAAGTACCACTAACTTTCCCTAATAGTATACACTACCCTAAAACGGCCTATCCCAGGTGAGTACATAATCCTGCAGAGTCCCGATGGCGCCAGACTACCTGTGCACTGTTACCAGGCTGTGCACGAAACTAGTCTCCCACATGCAGCCTGGACACATGGGCACACGTGTTCATGTGTAACCAGCTAAGTGTCCCTTACTCTAGCTGCATCGCAACAGTCTTGTTCTAAAAGGCAGACATTGGTGGTAACCACATGCATTCTGTTTTCCATATGATTACTGTGGGTGAGACACCAGCAGTGAAACTCACCCACAGTAAAAAGTAAAAAAAACGGGTGATCAGAAAATCAGAAATCTGTGTGTAATCCAGGGGTAAAACCCAGTACAACACGCCCGTGCCAGATGAAAGTAGTGAAGAGATAGTCATCACTCATGGGTACTCTTACCTATTCAGTTGTAACAAATGACAATGGGTTCTGACCAGACACACTAGCCCTCAAAAAGCTGGTTTTCCTGGTCCCTTGTGCCAACTCTCTACTTGATCTTGGCTTCTGGGCACAGAAAGGACCATGGCTTTCCCCCAGCTGGTCCTTAGCGGGTTTAAGGGAGCTAGCCTCACTGGTACTTGGGGAGACCCACTGGTCCTGGGGTCAGTTGTGCAGAGTCCTTGGACTTGAGTGGGGATCAAGTGGTTCCTCCTTCTAGTTCTCCATGGCAGTCCCTGGATCCGGCAGTGAAGTGTGTAGAAATCAGCAGGTAAGAGAGAGTCTTTACGTTGTGCAAGAGTTTTTTAAGGGGGAGTAAGGTTCCAGAAGGCAGGCATCCCTGGCCAATCCTGGGTTCCACAACACCTCTCCCCCTCTTCCAACCTCTCCTGCACAACATACTGGGATAGTCGAAAATTACGTCATCCCAGAGCCACTAGTCACATCAGCTAATGGAATCTCCACTTTGGCCCTCACTGACATCACTGCCAGGGGCTTGCAGACTAGAATTTCAAAGGGAGCCTACTGGTGGGTCCGCTCCAGGTGTCTGGGCACTCCCCTTTGTTCAGTAAGCTTGGGCAGGCCCATCCTTGATATAGTGTGATTGCTATTTGATTTGACTTGAAATTTCTAAGCCTGTGATTGCCTGCAGGCGTCTTGGAGCTGGCATGGTTAAACATCCTTCAACTCAACCCAGATTAATGAATTCATGAGTGTAATAATAAATAATTGGACAATGAAAACAACCAGGATTTAAATTGCTTTTTGAAAGCATGGATAATTGTCCTGGTTTTTAATGTAAGAACGCACAGCATTCCATAGTTTGCACATGGAGTGTACAAAAGTGTGACCACCTTGTCACTCTCTTTATTCTTGAGACAATCACCAATCTACCAGTAGCTGATCTCTGTGTTCTTATTTGAGAGTACCAACAGAATTGATGTATCTAAAATTGGGGTCCGATTCCATGCAATGCTTTATGTGCCAGACATTTCGCCTTGAAAGCAATCCTTTTTCTGACAGGGAGCCAGTGGCGCTCCACCAGCGCAACTGACACAGACTTGAATTTAGGGATTTTCTTGAGCAGACAGTGTAGGAGGCTGGCCTGGCTTGTAGTGGGTACCAGAGGTATTTACACCTTGTGCCAGGTCCAGTTATCCCTTATTAGTGTAGAAGAGGTGTTTCTAGCAGCTTAGGCTGATAGAAGGTAGCTATGGCAAAGCAGCTTAGGCTGAACTAGGAGACATGTAAAGCTCCTACTATACCACTGGTGTCATATGCACAATATCATAAGTAAACACAATACACAGATATACTAAAAATAAAGGTACTTTATTTTTATGACAATATGCCAAAAGTATCTCAGTGAGTACCCTCAGTATGAGGATGAGAAATATACACAAGATATATGTACACAAACCAAAAATATGCAGATAATAGCAAAAGGAAGTAATGCAAGCAATGTAAAGTTACAGTAGATTGCAATATGAGCACATAGGTATAGGGGCAACACAAACCATATACTCCAAAAGTGGAATGCGAACCACGAATAGACCCCAAACCTATGTGAGCTTGTAGAGGGTCGCTGGGACTGTAAGAAAACAGTGAGGGTTATTAAAATAGCCCACCTCAAGACCCTGAAAGGTGTAAAGTGCACCTACAACCCCCAGAGAGCACAGAAGTCGTGATAGGGGGATTCTGCAGGAAGAACAAACACCAGCAATGCAACAACAGTGGATTTCTGGACCTGAGTACCTGTAAGACAAGGGGACCAAGTCCAAGAGTCGCAACAGTGTCGAGAGTGGGCAGGAGCCCAAGAAATGCCAGCTGAGGGTGCAAGAAAGCTGCCACCTGTTGGAAGAAGCTTGGTGTTCTGCAAGAACGAAGAGGACTAGGAACTTCCCCTTT
Source organism: Pleurodeles waltl (assembly GCF_031143425.1). Taxonomy (NCBI): domain Eukaryota; kingdom Metazoa; phylum Chordata; class Amphibia; order Caudata; family Salamandridae; genus Pleurodeles; species Pleurodeles waltl. The sequence continues at coordinate 1,504,514,571 of NC_090446.1, read as the reverse complement.
GGAGGATGGATGCCCCACGTCATGAGGAAGCTTGCAAAGGTGTTCCCACGGTTCTGGCATTGGGGGGACAATCCCATGATCCCCCGGGTCTCTAGCATAGAACCTGGGTACTGCCAAACTGCCTTTCCGGGGTCTCCACTGCAGCTGCTGCTGCTGCCAACCCCCCAGACAGGTTTCTGCCCTCCTGGGGTCCAGGCAGCCCTGGCCCAGGAAGGCAGAACAAAGGATTTCCTCTGAGAGAGAGTGTAACACCCTCTCCCTTTGGAAATAGGTGTGACGGTTGGGGAGGAGTAGCCTCCCCCAGCCTCTGGAAATGCTTTGATGGGCACAGATGGTGCCCATCTCTGCATAAGCCAGTCTACACCGGTTTAGGGATCACCCAGCCCTGCTCTGGCGTGAAACTGGACAAAGGAAAGGGGAGTGACCACTCCCCTGACCTGCACCTCCCAGGGGAGGTGCCCGAGCTCCTCCAGTGTGTCCCAGACCTCTGCCATCTTGGAAACAGAGGTATTTGTGGCACACTGGACTGCTCTGAGTGGCCAGCGCCAGCAGGTGACGTCAGAGGCTCCTTCTGATAGGCTCTTACCTCTCTTGGTAGCCAATCCTCCTTCCTAGGTAGCCAAACCTCCTTTTCTGGCTATTTAGGGTCTCTGCTTTGGGGATCTCACCAGATAACGAATGCAAGAGCTCACCAGAGTTCCTCTGCATCTCCCTCTTCACCTTCTGCCAAAGGATCGACCACTGACTGCTCAGGACGCCTGCAAAACTGCAACAAAGTAGCAAGACGACTACTAGCAACCTTGTATTGCTTCATCCTGCCGGCTTTCTCGACTTTTTCCAGGTGGTGCATGCTCTGGGGGTAGCCTGCCTCCTTCTTGCACCAGGAGCTCTGAAGAAATCTCCCGTGGGTCGACAGAATCTTCCCCCTGCAACCGCAGGCAACAAAAGACTGCATCACCGGTCCTCTGGGTCCCCTCTCAGCACGACGAGCGTGGTCCCTGGAACTTAGCAACTCTGTCCAAGTGACTCCCACAGTCCAGTGACTCTTCAGTCCAAGTTTGGTGGAGGTAAGTCCTTGCCTCCCCACGCTAGACTGCATTGCTGGGTACCGCGTGATTTGCAGCTGCTCCGGTTCCTGTGCACTCTTCCAGGATTTCCTTCGTGCACAGCCAAGCCTGGGTCCCCGACACTCTAACCTGCAGTGCACAACCCTCTGAGTTGTCCTCCGGCGTCGTGGGACTCCCTTTAGTGACTTCGTGTGGACTCCGGTTCACTTTTCTTCTAAGTGCCTGTTCAGGTACTTCTGCGGGTGCTGCCTGCTTCTGTGAGGGCTCCCTGACTTGCTGGGCGCCCCCTCTGTCTCCTCATCCAAGTGGCGACATCCTGGTCCCTCCTGGGCCACAGCAGCATCCAAAACCCTAACCGCGACCCTTGCAGCTAGCAAGGCTTGTTTGCTGTCTTTCTGCGTGGGAACACCTCTGCAAGCTTCTTCACGACGTGGGACGTCCATCCTCCAAAGGGGAAGTTCCTAGTCCTCTTCGTTCTTGCAAAACACCAAGCTTCTTCCATCCAGTGGCAGCTTCCTTGCACACTCAGCTGGCATTTCCTGCCCACTCTCCACACTGTCGCCACTCTTGGACTTGGTCCCCTTGTCTTATAGGTACTTTGGTCCGGAAATCCACTATTGTTGCATTGCTGGTGTTGGTTTTCCTTGCAGAATCCCCCATCACGACTTCTGTGCTCTCTGGGGGTTGTAGGTGCACTTTACACCTACCTTTCGGGGTCATGGGGTAGTCTATTTTTCTAACCCTCACTGTTTTCTTACAGTCCCAGCGACCCTCTAAAAGCCCACATAGGTTTGGGATCCATTTGTGGCTCGCATTCCACTTTTGGAGTAAATGGTTTGTGTTGCCCCTATACCTATGTGCTCCCATTGCAATCTACTGTAACTTTACATTGCTTGCATTACTTCCTTTTGCTATTACTTGCATAATTTTGGTTTGTGTACATATATCTTGATCCTGATATCCTGATACTGATCTATATCCTGATACTGAGGGTACTCACTGAGATACTTTTGGCATATTGTCATAAAAATAAAGTATCTTTATTTTTAGTATATCTGTGTATTGTGTTTTCTTATGATATTGTGCCTATGACACCAATGGTATAGTAGGAGCTTTACATGTCTCCTAGTTCAGCCTAAGCTCCTTTGCCATAGCTATCTTCTATCAGCCTAAGCTGCTAGAAACACCTCTTCTACACTAATAAGGGATAACTGGACCTGGCACAAGGTGTAAGTACCTCTTGTACCCACTGCAAGCCAGGCCAGCCTCCTACACCCTCTGTATGAACCTTTCTGTTCACTCTTGTTATGACCCATTTGTCTGCCTTCTTTCCCAATTCTTGGGGAGAGGTCAGATCTGAGTCCACTAGATATTGGTGTAACAAGTCAGACACACAGTTATTCAGAATATGCTCTCTCAGAATAAGATTATACAGACTTTCATAGACAGAAACTTTACTGCCATGTAACCACCCCTCCAAGGCCTTCACTGAACAGTCAACAAAGTCTATCCAGTCTTGTGAGGGCTCTTTTCTGGTGTCTCTGAACGTAATCCTGTATTGTTCAGTGGTTAAGCCAAATCCATCCAAGAGTGCATTCTTCAAAACTGCAAAATTGTTAGCATCACTTTCTCTAACAGTAAGGAGCCTATCCCTTACCCTTGAAGGATAGCCACAATATAGCAGTCCACTGCCTTTGAGGGACCCCCTGTACCATACAGGCCCTCTCAAGTGCAGCAAACCACTTGTTGATGTCATCCCCCTCCTTGTAAGGGGGAACTATCTTGTGCAGATTCCTGGAATCATGCTCTCTAACAGGATTACTATCAGGAATACTGCTGCTGCCACCATGGGGTCCAAACCCCAATCTCTGTATCTCCTTCTCCAGGTCTAGGGATTCCCTGTCTAGAGCCAGCTGTTGCTGTTTAAGCTTCAGCCTGGTCTCTTCCACTCTCAACTTTTTGAGTTCCCTTTCTAACATGTTGTCTTCAGGGTGGGTGGGTTGGGAATGCTTGGACACTGAGGACAAATTGGAAACAACTGAGGGAGATCTGTCCCTAAGAGCTTGGACTCTAACAACCTGGCTGTGAGAAAGTAGCCTCTTTCTAGCCTTGTTTCTCCCACTTTTGGCCTGTTTGTGAGTATATGTCAGGGTGTTTTCGCTGTCTCACTGGGATCCTGCTAGCCAGGGCCCAGTGCTCATAGTGAAAACCCTATGTTTTCAGTATGTTTGTTATGTGTCACTGGGACCCTGCTAGCCAGGACCCCAGTGCTCATAAGTTTGTGGCCTATATGTATGTGTTCCCTGTGTGATGCCTAACTGTCTCACTGAGGCTCTGCTAACCAGAACCTCAGTGGTAATGCTCTCTCTGCTTTCCAAATTGTCACTAACAGGCTAGTGACCAATTTTACCAATTCACATTGGCATACTGGAACACCCTTATAATTCACTAGTATATGGTACCTAGGTACCCAGGGTATTGGGGTTCCAGGAGATCTCTATGGGCTGCAGCATTTCTTTTGCCACCCATAGGGAGCTTAGACAAATCTTACACAGGACTGCCACTGCAGCCTGAGTGAAATAACGCACATGTTATTTCACAGCCATTTTTCACTGCACATAAGTAACTTATAAGTCACCTATATTTCTACCCCTCACTTGGTGAAGGTTAGATGCCTAGTTACTTAGTGTGTGGGCACCCTGGCACTAGCCAAGGTGCTCCCACATTGTTCAGGGCAAATTCCCCAGAATTTGTGAGTGCGGGGACACCATTACACGCGTGCACTACACATAGGTCAATACCTATATGTAGCGTCACCATGGTAACTCCGATCATGGCCATGTAACATGTCTAGGATCATGGAATTATCCCCCCAATACCATTTTGGTATTGGGGGGACAATTCCATGCATCCCTGGGTCTCTAGCACAGAACCCGGGTACTGCCAAATTTGCTTTCCGGGGTCTCCACTGCAGCTGCTGCTGCTGCCGCCAACCCCTCAGACAGGTTTCTGCCCCCCTTGGGCCTGGGCAGCCTGGTCCCAGGAAGGCAGAACAAAGGATTTCCTCTGAGAAAGGGTGTTACACCCTCTCCCTTTGGAAATAGGTGTGAAGGGCTGGGGAGGGGTAGCCTCCCCCAGCCTCTGGAAATTCTTTGATGGGCACAGATGGTGCCCATCTCTGCATAAGCCAGTCTACACCAGTTCAGGGATCCCCCAGCCCTGCTCTGGTGCGAAACTGGACAAAGGAAAGGGGAGTGACCACTCCCCTGACCTGCACCTTTCAGGGGAGGTGCCCAGAGCTCTTCCAGTGTGTCCCAGACCTCTGCCATCTTGGATTCAGAGGTGTTGGGGCACAATGGACAGCTCTGAGTGGCCAGTGCCAGCAGATGACGTCAAAGACCCCTCCTGATAGGTGCTTCCCTTTCTCAGTAGCCAATGCTCCTTTTTGGGCCATTTAGGGTCTCTCCTCTGGGCTATTCCTCAGATAACGAATGCAAGAGCTCACCAGAGTTCCTCTGCACTTCCCTCTTCGACTTCTGCCAAGGATCGACTGCTGACTGCTTCAGGACGCCTGCAAAACCGCTACAAAGTAGCAAGACGACTACCAGCAACATTGTAGCGCCTCATACTGCAGGCTTTCTCGACTGTTTCCTGGTGGTGCATGCTCTGAGGGCTGTCTTCCTTCACCCTGCACTGGAAGCCAAGAAGAAATCTCCTGTGGGTCGACGGAATCTTCCCCCTGCCAACGCAGGCACCAAACTTCTGCATCACCCGTCCTCTGGGTCCCCTCTCATCCTGACGAACGTGGTCCCTGGAACACAGGAGCTGGGTCCAAGTGTCTCCCACAGTCCAGTGGCCCTTTTGTCCAAATTTGGTGGAGGTAAGTCCTTGCCTCCCCACGCCAGACAGCAAACCTGTGTACTGCGTGATCTGCAGCTGCTCCGGCTTCTGTGCACTTTTCCAAGACTTCCTTTGTGCACAGCCTAGTCTGGGTCCCCAGCACTCCATCCTGGACTGCCCAACTCGCTGAGTTTGGACTTCAACGTCGTGGGACCCTCCTGAGTCGACCGCTGTCCTCAGGTCTTCTAAGTGCCTGTTCCGCTACCTCTGCGGGTGCTGGCTTCTTCCGTGGGGGCTCTCTGAGTTGCTGAGCGCCCCCTCTGTCTTCTCCTCCAAGGGGCGACATCCTATCCCTCCTGGGCCCCAGCAGCACCCAAAATCCTCAACCGCGACTCTTGCAGCTAGCAAGCTTTGTTTGCGGTATTTCTGTGTGGACACACTTCTGCATCCTCCATCGCGCCGTGGGACATCTTCTGACCAAAGGAGAACTTCCTGGCACCTTCCGTTGTTGCAGAATCTTTGGCTTCTTCCACCCAGAGGCAGCCCTTTTTCACCTTCATCCGGGGTTTAGTGGGCTCCTACCTCCCCTGGACACTTGCGTGACTCTTGGACTTGGTCCCCTTCTTTTACAGGTCCTCAGGTCCAGGAATCCGTCTTCAGTGTTTTGCTGGTGGTTGTGGTTCTTGCAGAATCCCCTATCACGACTATTGTGTTTTTCTGGGGTAGTACGGTAACTCTACTCCTACTTTCTAAGGTCTTGGGGTGGGGTATTTTGGACACCCTTACTGTTTTCTCACAGTCCCAGCGACCCTCTACAATCTCCCATAGGTCTGGGGTCCATTTGTGATTCCATTCCACTTTTGGAGTATATGGTTTGTGTTGCCACTAGACCTATGTTTGCCTATTGCATCCTATTGTGAGTCTACATTGTTTGCACTACGTTTCTTACTGTTAGTCACCTGTTTTGGGTTTGTGTACATAATACTTGTGTATATTACTTACCTCCTAAGTGAGGGTATTCTCTGAGATACTTTTGGCATATTGTCACTAAAATAAAGTACCTTTAATTTTTAGTAACTCTGACTATTGTGTTTTCTTATGATATTGTGTTATATGATATAAGTGGTATAGTAGGAGCTTTGCATGTCTCCTAGTTCAGCCTAAGCTGCTTTGCCATAGCTACTTTCTAGCAGCCTAAGCTGCTAGAAGCACCTCTATTCTACTAATAAGGGATAACTGGACCTGGCACAGGGTGTAAGTACCACGAGGTACCCACTATAAGCCAGGCCAGCCTACTACACCTTGTATATGGTACCTAAGTACACAGGGTATTGGTGTTCAGGAGACCCCTATGGGCTGCAGCATTTCTTTTGCCACCCATAGGGAGCTCAGACAATTCTTACACAGGACTGCCACTGCAGCCTGAGTGAAATAACGTCCACGTTATTTCACAGCCATTTTTCACTGCACATAAGTAACTTATAAGTCACCTATATGTCTAACCCTCACTTGGTGAAGGTTAGGTGCTAAGTTACTTAGTGTGTGGGCACCCTGGCATTAGCCAAGGTGCTCCCACATTGTTCAGGGCAAATTCCCCAGACTTTGTGAGTGCGGGGACACCATCACACGCATGCACTACATATAGGTCAATACCTATATGTAGCGTCACCATGGTAACTCCGAACATGGCCATGTAACATGTCTAGGATCATGGAATTGTCACCCAAATACCATTCTGATATTGGGGGACAAATCCATGCATCCCCAGGTCTCTAGCACAGAACCTGGGTGCTGCCAAACTAACTTTCCGGGCTTTTCTCTGCAGCTACCGCTGCTTCCAACCCTCAGACAGGTTTCTGCCCTGCTCTGGCGCGAAACTGGACAAAGGAAAGGGGAGTGACCACTCCCCTGACCAGCACCTCCCAGGGGGGTGCCCAGAGCTCCTCCAGTGTGTCCCAGACCTCTGACAATGGCGCAGACTCTGGGAGTGATTTTTCATTTGGAGGAGTCCAATTCAATAACACCTCTTCCAGTGATTCTGAGGGAGGTGATGAGGACAGTCCTGCTGTCCCTTCGCAAGCACAGTCTCTGCAGCAGAACAATAGCGGGTTAGCCCAACCCAGAGAGCAGGTGCATGCTGCGGCAAGCACAGAGAGAGTGGTCTCTTGGGAGCTCCCCAATTTAGTTCAGCCCCAAATTTCTCTGCCCAAATCGTATTGTGGAGACATCAAAATTATCTATCACAAAACAACCTGGTTTTGTAAGGCAGGCACCTGCGTTTTTGGTTGTGGGCCTGGCGTTCATATAGGGAAACCTCCCAAATGCAGACATTTCTGGAAACTAGACATCCAGGGGAGTCCACAGAGGTGTGACTTGTGTGGATTCCTCAAAGTTTTCTTATGCAGAATACCCCGCAAAGCTGAAATGTTGAATAAAAACTCATTTTTTTCTTGCATATCTGTCACACAAACTACAGGAATATGCCGGTATCCACAAAATTCCTAACACCCGGTGTTTCCCCATCTGTTCTGATAAAAAAGCTACCCCACTTGAGTGCCTGTACCTATTGCCTGCGTCAGGGATGGATCACTACAGGGTCACTCATGTAAGGACCAACACTGACCATTGTGTGATCTATTCCTGACATGGGCACTAGGCCTGCCCACACAAGTGAGGTACCATTTTTATCAGGATACTTTGAGGAATGCTGGATGGAAGGAAATTTGTGGCTCCTCTCAGACTCCAGAACTTTGTGTCACCGAAATGTGAGGATTTTTTTTTTTTTTGCTTGCCAAATATCGAGGTTTGCAAAGGATTCTAGGTAACAGAACCTGGTGAGAGCCCCACAAGTCAACCCATCCTTGATTCCCCTAGGTGTCTAGTTTTAATAAATGCACAGGTTTGGTAGGTTTCCCTAGGTGCTGGGTGAGCTAGAGGCCAAAGACCACAGCTAGGCACTTCCCAAAAAACACATCCGATTTCAATGTAAAATGGCTCTTTTGTTTTTCACCTCAATTTCAATATATTTTTATCTTAGCTGTTACTTTCTGTAGGAAAAACTTGAAGGATCTACACAAATGACCCCTTGCTGAATTCAGAATGTTGTCTACTTTTCAGAAATGTTTATCTATCCAGGATCCAGCATAGGTTTCACACCCATTTCTGTCACTAACTGGAAGGAGGCTGAAAGCACAAAAATAGTAAAACTGTGGTATGTCCCTGTAAAATTCCAAAATTGTGGTTTACTGATTCAAGCCTGCCTGTTCCTGAAAGCTGGGAAGATGGTGATTTTAGCACCGCAAACCCTTTGTTGATGGCATGGTCAGGGTAAAAACCACATGCTTTCTTCAGCAGCCTTTTTTTCCTTTTTGTATTTTGGCTAATTTCCTGGCCTCCTCCAGGGGAACCCACAAACTCCGGGTACATTTAGAATCTCTAGGATGTTGGAGATAAGGATGTAAATTTGTCGTGGATAGCTTATGTGGACAAAAAGTTATGAGGGCCTAAGTGCCAACTATACCAACTAGCCAAAAAAGGTCTCAGCAAGGGGGGAGGCCCAGCAGCTAAGGGGTTAATACAGGTAGTGTTTGGAATTCTATTACAGACATTTTGGAGATAAATGTTGTGTGTTTTTCAACATGACGTGTGTGTGTGTGTGTATATATATATATATATATATATATATATATATATGAATGAGAGAGAGACTTTTTTTTTAAATTCTGCTTCATTTATTGTCACCAAATAATTAATATCAATGGTGTGCAGATCACTGTTGCTGAGTGATCCACGTGTCAATAAATAATTAAATATTAATGGTGTGTGGATCACCTCTTGTGGCCAAGTGACCCACCTGAGAAGGATTCATCAAAAATGGGTGTAGGCATTTACAATTTTTGTTTTCCCTTGTATGTAGGAAGAAACGCTGTTGCAACAAAACTGCTTGTTCTTCTTTACTCGCGTTTCCCAGCTTTATCCAATCACGCTGGATGGAACAACACGTGCTCCTGAAGTCATTTTGCTCGCAGACAGCAACAAGAGCACACCTCTCTCCTGACTCAGTGCCTTTAAACAGTCGCACACAGGCCAAGGTTCCGCTCACACCTCGGCTTGGTTCACTTCCTTTAACAGGTCGCAAAACGCACCAAAGTTCCGCGCACACCTCAGGTCAGCAGTAACATACACAGCATTTCCCCTCCCTCTTGGCGGCTCCACTCTCACCTCGGTGTCCACAATATCACTTCAAAAGACGGTTAATATGGATGGTGTGGGTTCTGATTCATCTAGAAGGTTGGCAACAGTTTCACCCTCGTTGCTAGTGTTAAGAATACGCTTTTCACTTTAAAGGTTCTTCATAAACCTTTATTAGATTCTTTATTAGTTTATCCAGTGAACTGATGGTAGCTGACCACATTCAAATCGCCCTCAGTCCCTGGAATTCTGTGACCTCAAATTGATTGTCACCACATTCCAGCCAAGTGATCTAGTGCAAACTACAACAACACTGTTAAAGAGAGAAGGGGGAATGAGACTTATGTGTAGCTGATGAGCTGCAAAGAAAGAGGGAGCTTCAACAGAGACAAGGACTTTATAAAGAACTGTTTATGCATGATTGGTTGTTAATTTTGTTGTTTCCCAAGTGCTTCTCGCGTGTTAGTGTTTAATTGGTTTATCACAAAATAGCTGCAGTTTGGGAAATTATGTAGTAAAGAGAAGGAAGTTAAACTTAATCCTCGCCTCCGGTCCTGATACAGAATGACTGGTGGCAAGCAAACTTCTTTCTGCCAGGTGTTTCATTGACTGCTTAACATCCCCTGTGATAGGATCATTCTCTTTCTGGTTTGGACAATCTCAAAGTTTGCGGGAACTACTTTGTAATCTTTCTTTTTGCCCTGATTCTGATAGTTATTTGAGACTAACAAAAACCTTCTCCACGTTGTTTTGTAGGCTATGCTCTCTCATGTATATACTGCTTCAGCGCCACAGCCCCCGGGTGCACAGGCATGTCAGTGAGGTGCCACAGCACGTCTGATGTTTGTTTTTCCAAATACACTGTAACTATGTCTGGTAAGTTATTGTTTCCAAATGATATTTATTACCATAATCCATTCAAGTCAATCTCAAGAAGATACATGTTTTCATAATGATGCAGTGGTTACTTTCAAGTAGCCTGACGCCATTGCTCTGATGTTGGCCTTAACAATCATGCCCATAACAGCTTTGTTTTTGATTTGATGAGTGTAAGAGGCTGGCCTAGCTTGTAGTGGGTACCGGAGGTACTTACACCTTGTGCCAGGTCCAGTTATCCCTTTTTAATGTAGAAGAGGTGTTTCTAGCAGCTTAGGCTGATAGAAGGTAGCTATGGCAAAGCAGCTTAGGCTGAACTAGGAGACATGTAAAGCTCCTACTATACCACTGGTGTCATATGCACAATCTCATAAGAAAACACAATACACAGAAGTACTCAAAATAAAGGTACTTTATTTTTATGACAATATGCCAAAAGTATCTCAGTGAGTACCCTCAGTAAGAGGATAAGATATATACACAAGATATATGTTCACAAACCAAAATTATGCAGGTAATAGCAAGAAAAGTAATGCAAGCAGTGTAAAGTTACAATAGATTGCAATAGGAGCACATAGGTATAGGGGCAACACAAACCATAAACTCCAAAAGTGGAATGCGAACCACGAATGGACCCCAAACCTATGTGAGCTTGTACAGGGTCGCTGGGACTGTAAGAAAACAGTGAGGGTTAGAAAAATAGCCCATCCCAAGACCCTGAAAGGTAGATGTAAAGTGCACCTACTACCCCCAGAGAGCACAGAAGTCGTGATAGGGGGATTCTGCAGGAAGAACACCAGCAATGCAACAACAGTGGATTTCCGGACCTGAGTACCTGTAAGATAAGGGGACCAAGTCCAATAGTCACGACAGTGTCGAGAGTGGGCAGGAGCCCAGGAAATGCCAGCTGAGGGTGCAAGGAAGCTGCCACCTGTTGGAAGAAGCTTGGAGTTCTGCAAGAAAGAAGAGGACTAGGAACTTCTCCTTTGGAGGATGGATGTCCCACATCGCGATGAAGCTTGCAGAGGTGTTCACACGTAGAGAGACCGCAAACAAGCCTTGCTAGCTGTAAGACTCACAGGAGGAGACAGAGGGGGTGCCCAGCAACATAGGGAGCCCTCACAGAAGCAGGCAGCACCCGCAGAAGTACCTGAACAGGCACTTGGAAGAAGAGTGAACCGGAGTCCACGCAAAGTCACAAAAGAGAGTCCCACGACGCTGGAGGACAACTCAGAAGGTTGTGCACTGCAGGAAGGAGTGTCGGGGACCCAGGCTTGGCTGTGCACGAAGGAAATCCTGGAAGAGTGCACAGGAGCCGGAGCAGCTGCAAATCACGCGGTAGCCAGCAATGCAGTCTAGCGTGGGGAGGCAAGGACTTGCCTCCACCAAACTTGGACTGAAGAGTCACTGGACTGTGGACCACGCTCGTCGTGCTGAGAGGGGACCCAGAGGACCGGTGTTGCAGTCTTTTGGTGCCTGCAGTTGCAGGGGGAAGATTCCGTCGACCCACGGGAGATTTCTTCAGAGCTCCTGGTGCAGGGAATAGGCAGGCTAACCCCAGAGCATGCACCACCTGGAAACAGTCGAGAAAGCGGGCAGGATGAAGCTATACAAGGTTGCTAGTAGTCGTCTTGCTACTTTGTTGCGGTTTTGCAGGTGTCCTGAGCAGTCAGTGGTCGATCCTTTGGAAGAAGGTGAAGAGGGAGATGCAGAGACCCTAAATAGCCAGAAAAGGAGGTTTGGCTTCTTAGGAAGCAGGATTGGCCACCAAGAGAGGTAAGAGCCTATCAGAAGGAGCCTCTGACGTCACCTGCTGGCATTGGCCACTCAGAGAAGTCCAGTGTGCCACAAACACCTCTGTTTCCAAGATGGCAGAGGTCTGGGACACACTGGAGGAGCTCTGGGCACCTCCCCTGGGAGGTGCAGGTCAGGGGAGTGGTCACTCCCCTTTCCTTTGTCCAGTTTCGCACCAGAGCAGGGCTGGGGGATCCCTGAACCGGTGTAGACTGGCTTATGCAGAGATGGGCACCATCTGTGCCCATCAAAGCATTTCCAGAGGCTGGGGGAGGCTACTCCTCCCCAGCCCTCACACCTATTTCCAAAGGGAGAGGATGTTACACCCTTTCTCAGAGGAAGTCCTTTGTTCTGTCTTCCTGGGTCAGGGCTACCTGGACCCCAGAGGGGCAGAAACCTGTCTGAGGGATTGGCAGCAATAGCAGCTGCAGTGGAGACCCCCGAAAGGCAGTTTGGTAGTACCCAGGTTCTGTGTTAGAGACCCGGGGGATCATGGAGTTGTCCCCCCCCAATGCCAGAATGGCATTGGGGTGATAATTCCATGATCTTAGACATGTTACATGGCCATGTTCGAAGTTACCATGGTGATGCCATACATAGATAGTGACCTATGTATAGTGCACACGTGTAATGGTGTCCCCGCACTCACAAAGTCCGGGCAATTTGCCAGGGTGCCCACACACTAAGTAACTTTGCACCCAACCCTCACCAGGTGAAAGTTAGACATATAGGTTACTTATAAGTTACTTAAGCGCAGTGGTAAATGGCTGTGAAATAACGTGGACGTTATTTCACGCAGGCTGCACTGGCAGGCCTGTGTAAGAATTGTCAGAGCTCCCTATAGGTGGCAAAAGAAATGCTGCAGCCCACAGGGATCTCCTGGAACCCAAATACCCTGGGTACCTACGTACCATATACTAGGGAATTATATGGGTGTACCAGTATGCCAACAATTGGTAAATTTAGTCACTAGCCTGACAAATTTGGAAAGCAGAGAGAGCATAACCACTGAGGTTCTGGTTAGCAGAGCCTCAGTGATACAGTTAGCACCACACAGGGAACACATACAGGGAACATACTATAAGCACTGGGGTCCTGGCTAGCAGGATCCCAGTGACACATAACAAACACACTTACCTTAAGTTATAAAATCATCTCTGGACACGTGTTTCAAGGTCAATCCTTTCTTCAGCAGAGAAAAATATAAAAGTGTTTCACCCTCGTAGGTGCAGCCAGTGCAACACTTTAGGCCTGGAATAATGAAACTGCTTAAAGAATTCACTGTGAGTTGCTGGCTTTGCTTTTTCTTCCCGTTTTTATAACCTGTTGGGAGTGCGCTTTCACATGAGGACAACTTTGTTTTTGATGTTTAACCGGCCTGTCCAGTCGGGAAAGCAGCACCACTGCACATCGTAGCAGGTCTGTATGACTAAAAATGGATTGTCACATAAGAGCAATCAGGTTGGGTTATTCACAGCAAATCTGACAATTTTACTTTGGATTCGCCTACAAAGGTTTTGCACTTTGGTTCATTATTTCGTTTGGCTCCAGCAACCCACTTGGGGCAAAATGAAAAAATTGCAGGACCACCACAACCGCCATGCACTGCTCACTTGAGAGGCCCACTGGGGCTGACTAGTATTTAAAGAGACTAATCAGGTGCCTGTAATTAGACAAGCGGAAGCCATGCCGGTCTTTGCAGTAAGAAAGAGATGTCTGGAACACCTCCAGCACTGGCTGCACCTACGAGGGTGAAACACTTTTATTTTTTTCTCTGCTGAAAAAAGGATTGACCTTGAAACACGTGTCCAGAGATGATTTTATAACTTAAGGCCTGGAATAATGAAACTGCTTAAAGAATTCACTGTGAGTTGCTGGCTTGAATTTTTCTTCCCGTTTATATAACCTGTTGGGAGTGCGCTTTCACATGAGGACAACTTCGTTTTTGATATATATATATATATATATATATATATATATATATATATATATATATATATATATATATATATAATCTATATGGAGTTTAGGATGTGCTTATTCGTAGAATATCAGAATCATAACCGCAAATGAGGTTAGAAATTTCAGGATGATAAGCATTGCCTGACTTGGCATTTAGTGGCATGTACATATGATAGGTGTAGTTGCTAGGGCCAGAAAAAGCTGTGGTGTGCTTATGCGTCATGGAAACACAAGGTCATCCCATGGGCTTATGCTCAAAGCAAGGCCCTACACAAGGAGAAAGTGTCTTCCTGGCCTACGGTGAAAAGCAGGGAAAGTCTGTGGCCCAGCAGGGAAGGAATATGGAAATATACATCCAGCAGGTCCAATGTCACCATCCAGTCTCCGGGACTCGGATCAGACAAGACCTTGGCCAGCATGAGCAGCTTGGTTTTGTCCTTCGTCAGGAAGGTGTTGAGAAGGCAGAGATTTAAAATAGGGTGAAGGCCCGCGCCTCTGGAAGTGACTGAATCGTCAGGGACACTAAACTGATCATGAATGGCAGTTATACCTGGAGGTAATTTAGGGTGTTTTGAATCACTGGGAGAACCATGCTTAATCTTTTCACCACAACCGAGATTGTGCAATGTCAGCATTTTTGCTCACTGGGGTTCCCAAGAAGGCTCTTTTTCACATGCAGGCGACCTCAAATGGAGCTCAGGACTGCTGTGTGGTTTTCTGCCTCTGCTCTCCTTGGTTTGAGTTCTGAAGAAGATCAAGAATGACCAAGCCTAAGTCATTCTAGTGACTGGATTATACCAGAAGAGTGTGGTATTCAGAACTTCTGGGTTTGAACAAACATCAGTCCTCCTATTAAGCTGCTGCTTCAGGAGGATCTAGTGTTGCAGCAAACGCACAGGGGCCTGCACCCAAGCCTCCTCACTCTGCACCTCCATGGATTGAGATTGAGCTGTAGCAGCTAGTCATCTTTGATCTTCCTCTCAAAGTCGTGGATGTGATTCTTGCAGCCAGGCGCTTGGACAATTTGAGCTTGGTGTGGCACCCTTCAGATTGATCTGCTACAAGCTAAAATGCCTGAAGTGTTGTTATTTGTGTTTGTTGATCCTGCAAGAATTGTGCATTAGGCACTATTAAAGGCTGTTTGTCAGTACTGATTGCTTCTTTATGGTTTGCCTGAGCTGCCTTACTTGTTTAAATCACCTGTTAGAAAACTTTTTAAATATATACAGCATATGTTCCATCTGAAGCCATTTGAGATGTCACAGTGGGGCTTTAATTTGGTTCTCACTCTTCTATTATGTAACCCATTTGAGCCAATGCACAGTTGTCTACTATGTCTCTTGACACTGAAAATGGTCTTTCTGGAGGTGATGACCTAAGCTCCTTGCATTAGTGAGCAGTCGGCAATCTCGGTCCATCTGCTTTACACAATATTCTTTCCAGACAAACTGCTATTGAGAACTCATGATGCATTTTTGCTGAAGGTAGTAACACCTTTCCACGCTGGTCAGGCTGTCACTCTTCTGACTTTTTTGCTCTGCCTCACTGTAGGAAGTTGGCTCTGTATGTACTATTTCAAAGTAAGAAATAGCATGCACAGAGTCCAAGGGTTCCCCTTAGAGGTAAGATAGTGGCAAAAAGAGATAATTCTAATGCTCTATTTTGTGGTCGAGCAGTAGGCTTGTCAGAGGGTAGTGTTAAGCATTTGTTGTACACACACAGGCAATAAATGGGGAACACACACTCAAAGACAATTCCAGGCCAATAGGTTTTTATATAGAAAAATATATTTTCTTAGTTTATTTTAAGAACCACAGGTTCAAGATTTACAAACAATACTTTAAATGAAAGGTATTTCACTTAGGAACTTTAGGAAATTTGAATTAGCAAAATAGCATATACAGTTTTCACACAAATGGCAATAAGCTATTTTAAAAATAGACACAGTGCAATTTTCAACAGTTCCTGGGGGAGGTAAGTGTTTGTTAGTTTTGCAGGTAAGTAAACCACCTACAGGGTTCAAAGTTGGGTCCAAGGTAGCCCACCGTTGGGGGTTCAGAACAAACCCAAAGTTACCACACCAGCAGCTCAGGGCCAGTCAGGTGCAGAGGTCAAAGTGGTACCCAAAATGGAGAAGGGGGTTCCCCGGTTCCAGTCTGCCAGCAGGTAAGTATCCGTGTCTTCGGAGGGCAGACCAGGGGGGTTTTGTAGGGCACCGGGGGGGACACAAGTCAGCACAAAAAGTACACCCTCAGTGGCACGGGGGCGGCCGGGTGCCGAGTGCAAACAGGCGTCGGGTTTGTAATAGGATTCAATGGGAGACCCAGGGGTCTCTTGAGTGTTGCAGGCAGGCAAGGGGGGGTCTCCTCAGGGTAGCCACCACCTGGTCAAGGGAGAGGGCCACCTGGGGGTCGCTCCTGCACTGGAGGTCAGATCCTTCAGGTCCTGGGGGCTGTGGATGCAGTGTCCTTACCAGGCGGCGGGTCTTTAAAGCAGGCAGTCGCGGTCAGGGGGAACCTCTGTATTCCCTCTGCAGGCGTCACTGAGGGGGCTCAGGGGGGTCAACTCTGGCTACTCACGGGCTCGCAGTCGCCGGGGAGTCCTCCCTGTAGTGTTTGTTCTCCACAAGTCGAGCCGGGGGCGTCAGGTGCAGAGTGCCAAGTCTCACGCTTCCGGCGGGAAACGTGTTGTTTTCAAAAGTTGCTTCTTTGTTGCAAAGTTGCAGTCTTTGGGGAACAGAGCCGCTGTCCTCGGGAGTTCTTGGTCCTTTTAGATGCAGGGTAGTCCTCTGAGGCTTCAGAGGTCGCTGGACCCTGTGGAGTGCGTCGCTGAAGCAGTTCTTTTGAAGTGGGGAGACAGGCCGGTAGAGCTGGGGCCAAAGCAGTTGGTGTCTCGGTCTTCTCTGCAGGTTTTTCAGCTCAGCAGTCCTTCTTAGTTTTAGGTTGCAGGAATCTATCTTGCTGTGTTCTGGGAGCCCCTAAATACTCAATTTAGGGGTGTGTTTAGGTCTGGGAGGGCAGTAGCCAATGGCTACTGTCCTTGAGGGTGGCTACACCCTCTTTTGTGCCTCCTCCCTGAGGGGAGTGGGGCACATCCCTATCCCTATTGGGGGAATCCTCCATCTGCAAGATGGAGGATTTCTAAAAGTCAGAGTCAGCTGAGCTAAGGACAGCTTAGGGGCTGTCCTGACTGGCCAGTGACTCCTCCTTGTTTTTCTCATTATCTCCTCCGGCCTTGCTGGCAAAAGTGGGGCCGTGGCCGGAGGGAGCGAGCAACTCCACTCGATGGAGTGCCCTGGGGTGCTGTAACAAAGGGGGTGAGCCACATGGGGCACTCTCCCCATGTGGCCAGCAACATGCCTGGTGTGTGGCAGGCTGCTAAAACTAGTCAGCCCACACTGGTAGTCGCATATGGTTTCAGGGGGCATTTCTTAAGATGCCCTCTGGGGTGTATTTCACAATAAAATGTACACTGGTATCAGTGTGCATTTATTGTGCTGAGAAGTTTGATACCAAACTTCCCAGTTTTCAGTGTAGCCATTATGGTGCTGTGGAGTTCGTGTATGACAGACTCCCAGACCATATACTCTTATGGCTACCCTGCACTTACACCGTCTAAGGTTTTGCTTAGACACTGTAGGGGCATAGTGCTCATACACTTATGCCCTCACCTATGGTATAGTGCACCCTGCCTTAGGGCTGTAAGGCCTGCTAGAGGGGTGACTTATCTATACCTGTAGACAGTGTGAGGTTGGCATGGCACCCTGAGGGGAGTGCCATGTCGACTTAGTTGTTTTCTCCCCACCAACACACAAGCTGGCAAGCAGTGTGTCTGTGCTGAGTGAGGGGTCCCCAGGGTGGCATAAGACATGCTGCAGCCCTTAGAGACCTTCCCTGGCATCAGGGCCCTTGGTACCAGAAGCACCAGTTACAAGGGACTTACCTGGATGCCAGGGTGTGCCAAATGTGGAAACAAAAGTACAGGTTAGGGAAAGAACACTGGTGCTGGGGCCTGGTTAGCAGGCCTCAGCACACTTTCAAATCATAACTTGGCATCAGCAAAGGCAAAAAGTCAGGGAGTAACCATGTCAAGGAGGCATTTCCTTACACTCACCCCTTGAAATAGCAGGAATTACTCCATCATTTGGATCCCTAGAGAGCTATCCTTTTTATACTGATTTACCAAGCATCAGTGATAATATAATATAATGATAAATTCTTTTTAAACTTCTTGGAATCAAAGAAGGGCATCTTTGGACGTATAACCCCTACTGCAAAATCTGCTATTTGCTAGCTAAGAAGCAGTCACCTGAAGGATTGAAGTCTTGTTCCACTCAAGCCAAGTCTGCTAAAACTGTGCTTGCATGTGTCATGCTTGTCCTGGACAACCGTCCGACTGCTATGCGTGTATTAGTGCACATGCTCATAAAACATTATTCCCTTGGTGGTTAGGTCCATCAGAATGGACATTTTGCCTGTTAGGTTTTGCAGGACATTTTGGTCTGAGCCACTCAACAGACCCACCGTCAGGGGAGATACTGCTTTGGTATCTATTCACAAGGTGAGGAATTTGTGGTCTGAAGTATCCATCAAATGTTACTTACCCTGGATAACACCCTTTCTGGTGGATACTCTGTCTAGCTGCATGTTCCTCACTGACTCTCTCACCTCCCTGTTCTGTGGAATGGGCTTGTTTTTCAGCTAAAAAGGTCCCAAACTAGAAATATGCACACTGGCCAAGCCAACTTTCTGATGGGCTGTGTGACTGAAGGGATAGACAAGCCTTAGAAAGCAACTGAAGTCAGCATGCCTGGGTGGTGCTTCAATGTCGCCTGCTCCTTACTTCCAGAATGTAAAAATATTGGTGTGGAGCCGCTCAATGCCATCAGCTGAGGTGGATTAGTTCCTGAATCAAGTCTGCACCTAGGGGATATTCACAAGGAGAGGAATCTATGGATAGATAGAATATCCATCAGAAGACTTTTACTGAAGATAAGTAACTTGCCCATTTGGCAAACTATGTGGGAGGGTACTTACACAACTTAGTATGCAGCGACATCAAAAGAGTGTGTGTGAAATTGTTAAAGTGATAAGTTACCTCACTCACTAGAGGAGAGGACAGTCAGTAACCTGAATTGGAGCTGGGTATGTTTGAGAGGGAGAAAGCAGAGGGTGTACCAGGGGGCCTTACAAAGGATATCCAGGGAATGGCAAAGGGACTGCTGCAGCGCCACGGAATCCTAGCTATTATTTACAGTGAATAGTGGATGCTGCTCTAGAGGACGATGGATCGAAGCAACATAAGTTTGAGCAGATGTCATCAATGAACGACGTGAGTATCAACAAAGGTTAATAACAATCAATATATTAAACTTCAATCAATAACCACACCAGTTTATTATGAAGAATTCATAGATTTATTTCTCTATATTAACAACGCTAATGTCACGAAAAGAACTCTCAAACACAAATGATAAGCATATAAGATCAATAGCAGTTGATTAAAGCGTCTTACATATCTCAATTTGATCAAGACAATTAAACAAATTATCTCCAAAAGAATCACACTTATTAATAATACAAAAAACTGTAATAGTGGCAAAGTATACATTAGTTCAGCATTAAATGATTTCAAAATAAGTCATGAACATTTCAAATTAGTTTCCTCTCTAACCACAAATTAGCATCAACATGTTGGGCTTCCATGTGAAAAGAATTTAGTAACCCAAATTTAGAAAAAACTCTTTATCTCAGTTAATGATAAAAAATATATTATTAATATGCAGCAATTAAGTCATAACTTGCAGCTGGTACCTAGAAAGCAAAAGAGACACATATTACATTACAATGACATACATTACCAATAATAAAAGTAGAAACAGCAAGTAGCTTGCTCGGCCAGGGGACACCATCAGTTATGGCCTATCGACAGCTAAACCCACTCAGCCAATAAGTCTCGAACCATCAGAGTCGAACTTCATCTGCTCTAGTCTGCTCTCCATGGGCCAGATGTATCATCCAGGCCCTTTGCGATTCGGAAATAGCGATTTTTAAGAAATCGCTATTTCCGACTCGCAAAGTGCCATGTATCACATTTGCGAATCGGTAATAGCGATTTCTTAAAAATCGCAAATGCTATTACCGAATCACAGATTCTGATACCGGCCCCATTAGCAGCTATGGGCCTGTTGGCCCATATCTGCAAATTTTTTGCATTTCCAAAATTGTGATTTCTGAACCAAAAATCGCAATTTTGGAAATGCAAAACCCCAGGGTGCTGGGGGGCTAAGTCCCCCTCTACTGCACCCCAGTTTTTTGGGGGGGGACATGTAAGGTGCACACATGCCAAAAGGGCATGTGTGCTTTACATGTACAATTTAAAAATGCATTTTAAATGCATTTTTAAATTTTGCACATGGTTACCACCAAGTTCAACTTGGTGGTAATTAGCGATTCCTAAATGCCAAAATCGCATTTAAGAATTGCTTCATACACGTATAAGGAATCCTTATTTGCGATTTCTAATTTAGAGAGTCGCAATTTGCGACTCTCTAAACAGGGTCGCAATTTTAAGGAATCGCTATTTTAGCGATTCCTTAAAACTGCGTTCAGAATGTATTTCATACATTCTGAAATGGCATTTTGTTTTCTCAAACGGGCATTCGCACTGTTTGCGAATGCAAAATACTTTCATACATCTGGCCCCATATCTCTAATCATAATAATCTCCCTCTCCAAAATTCTACCCAAGTTGTTATACTAAATCCTAATAAGCTTATGATTGGTCAATCTACGGGGTGGTTTAATTTCAGCCAATCAACAACTAAATTGATGACCTAAAACACAACAAATCTGCACTAACTATAATATTGTCTTCAAAAATAACATTTCCTCTTCTGTCTCGTCTGTATCTCCATTGTTTCATCGCCTCTCGAATATCTTGTCTCAGGAAGAAACTTTTACGGTTTCAACTCACTTCCATCCTCGAGGAAAGACCAGGATTTAGTAACATTCTCAAACAATAGGATGGTTAAAACATGACCTTGTAAGACATAACGCAGCAACCCACTACGGGTAGCTGTGAGCACATCTACACAAACTTTGAAAACACTTTCATGTAAGCTTTTGAATCATGGAAAATAACCACAGCTTCCAGTTAGAATTTTACTCAGCTAAGAACCGAAAAGCGAACGTTTTCAAAAGTCACTAGTTTTCCATGTTAATTCATTACACATTTTAACATAAAAACCATTAATAAACATATTAGAAAATTCACACTCCCACAGGACCATACATGAGATTGGAGACAGCAACCTGATATATTAAAGCAAATATGAGCTCTAATCCTCCCTTGCTGATTGGATACTAAGTGAAGCTCTTAGAACCCTTTTAATACTGAGAAGACCCGTTATGGAGGTTATGTGTTCTGTAGGGGAAGTCTTCGAGTGAAATAAAGTGTGCAAAATTAAGAATAACCAATGGACTCTGGATGAAGTTACTCATTCCCAGAGTAAATTATTATTATTAAGAGAACACTTTGATACTGACATTTAATACCTTTTAACTATTACATAACGGCTCACAAACCCCTGCACACTCACTGGAGGTACTGATCCCTCCCACTATCCCAGGAGGTGGCAATAGGTACTGGGTATACCTCTGGGCTCCGATTATGTAATATTTTCTTTCAATGAGAACACTCCTTCAGTAGACCCCACAACTTACCACATCTTCAGTGATGCTTGAGCGATCAAATTGAGTGAAGAAAGCCCACACCTGAGCACTGCTAGACTTATTAAGAGGGTGAAATACAACCACATGGAGGTTCTAGACCTCGTGTGGGCTTCTCATGGGGCATGAACACCTTTGAATATTTCCTAGTAGAAACATTTCACATCTTTCCCCGTCTCAGCCATAAAAGGAAGCTAGAGTATTTTGCAAACCGAGCCAACAACATTGAAGACTTCAGAGTAAAAATGTGAGTTTGTCTTCCCATTGGAAACAACCTCCAATATTGTCCAGCGAATGTTGCGTTGAACCTCATCAAAACAGCACCTAGTCTTCTTTCTGGCCAAAAGAAGGTCTCTTTAATCCATTCTTTTCATATGAAACAAAAGAGCCACTTAAAACATTTATCATAGAGTTTTAGACCCTCTGCTTTCCAGAATAAATGATTTGAAAAGACTTCCAGTTTGACTGACACAACACTGACTTTCTTCAGTTGCACTGAATTTGGCAAATGTGCTTTCTAATTCTTATTTGGGTTTCTGTTCTCTGTGCAGGGATAAAACCTACAACTAAATTTAGCAGGAACTGTGGTATCAAAACCAGCATCTGTGATAAAATTGAAAGTGTGACTGCCATATATATACATATTAGAGGTAACACTACCTGCTGCGACACTGACAACTGTGAACCAGTCATGCCCAAAGGTACGTATAAGTGCTACTCCTATATCATTGGTGACGTCAATTCTAAGTGGGTGGGCATCCTTTCACCTACTTGTGGAGGCAAAGACTGCTTCTTAAATCTGCAGTACAAACATATAGATACCTGCTCACCCACATATGTAAGGACTTATGCATGACTGTGGGCCTTTCCCTTGCACTGTCATACATTCTCTTCATTTTGCAATTGTGTTCCCAGCCATTGCCTGCACCTGTTGTCTTGTAGTTTGTATTCTCTTTTCAGCACTAGCTGGGACAGGCAAGTCTCCAACCTAATAAATTTAAGCCATGAGTACAATACCTACTGCAAGCATTTTGCAAAAACTGGCCCAAATTTCGTATGCCTTACTTGGAGAATAACCATCCTTTCCATGCTGGTGGTTTGTGAAGTCTCTTTGGAACACAGTCTTTGAAGAATAGCCAGAAATGTATATGCCGTAAGATAAATCACATACCATAGTAGATGTTGAATTTCATTTTTAAAGAAGATAAGATGGGAGGTAAGTGCTGTAGGAAGCTGGCTCTTATAGGGGGTTATTCTAACTTTGGAGGAGGTGTTAATCCGTCCCAAAAGTGACGGAAAAGTGACGGATTTACCACCAGCCGTATTACGAGTCCATTATATCCTATGGAACTCGTAATACGGCTGGTGGTATATCCGTCACTTTACCGTCACTTTTGGGACGGATTAACACTCCTCCAAAGTTAGAATAACCCCCATAGTGTGCACAGAGTCCAGGGGTTCCCCAGAGGCTTGACAGGGGCAATAATCGATAATACTAATGCCCTATTTGTGGTAGTGTGGTCAAGCAGTTAGGCTTATCAGAGGGTAGTGTTAAGCATTTGTTGTACACACACACACACGCAATAGAAGAAACATACACTCAATGACTTAACTCCAGACCAATAGGATTTTATATAGAAAAATATTTTTTTTTACTCTATTACTAGAACTACAAGATCCACTTCAGAAGTAAATACTGTTGCAGGTAAGTACTTAACATAGACAACAATGTAACTTTGTTTCACTTTAGTCAAGTAAACAGTTTTTAAGAAAACAGAGAATATCTATTTTCAAAGTAGACACAGTGCATTTTCTTAACAGTTCTGGGGGAAGAAAATAAAGTACAGTTTTAGAAGTAAGTGCATGACTTACAGTTCCAGTCTCCGGGTTATAGGTAGTCCACTTTTGAGGGTTCAAGTCAACATGTGGCCGGTGGAGTGCAGAGGTCAAAGAGGAGCCAAATTAACGTGGGCCCCCATGGAGACGGGGTACTCGGAATTCAGTCTACCAAGCAGGTAAGTACCCGCGGCTCGGAGGGCAGACCAGGGGGGATTAGAGGAGCACTGGAGGGGCCCCAAGTGGGCACCAATCCCACACGCTCAGCGGCACTGGGGCAGCCAGGTGCAGGGTGCAAACAGGGCATCGGGTTTCCAATGACACTCTATGAGGGGACCCCGGGGGTCACTCAGATGCTGCAGGTGTTGTCCGGAAGGGTGTCTCAGGCACACCACTGGTCAGACAGGGAAGAGGGCCGCCTGTTGATCTTCGCTGCACCGGGGGTTGATTTCTCCAAGGCCTGGGGGCTGCAGGTGCAGTGGGTCCTTTGACGTGGGCAGTCGCCGTCGGGGGGTCCTCAGGATTCCCTCTGCAGGTGTCGTCGTGGAGGGGTGGAGAGGTCAACACAGGGTGGGGTCCTCTCTGGACGGTTGGGCCACCTGTACTCGGGCCGTGGGCATCAGGTGCAGGGTGGTTAGGACTCAGGCTTCTGGAGTGAGGTGGGAGTCCTTTAGAAGCAGTTTCTTCTTCTTTTCTTTTGGACAGGTCTGCTGTCCATGGGAGTTTCTTGCTGCTCGGTGATTCAGGCAGTCCTCTGGAGGTTTTTCAGGGGTTGCTGGACCTGCAGGATGGGTCGCTTTTCTTTTGCAGCTCTTTGAAGGAGGATACGGACAGGTAGGGCTGGAGCTGAGTCATTTGTTGTCTCCTTCTCTTCTCTGTGGGGTTTTCAGCTTAGCAGTCCTTCTTCTTCCTTGAGGTCACCAGGAATCTGACTAGCTTGATTCAGGGAGCCCTTAAATACACAGGCAGTAGGATGTGGGCATGGCACCCTAAGGAAAGTGCCATGTCGCCTTAGTCATTTTCTCCCCACCAGCACACACTAGCTGTGAGGCAGTGTGCATGTGCTGAGTGAGGGGTCCCCAGGGTGGCATAACACATGCTGCAGCCCTTAGAAACCTTCCCTGGCCACAGGCCCCTTGGTACCAGGGGTACCATTTACAAGGGACTTACCTGTGTGCCAGGGCTGTGCTAATTGTGGGAACAAAGGTACATTTTAGGGAAAGAACACTGGTGCTGGGACCTGGTTAGCAGGATCCCAGCGCACTTTCAATCATTAACTAGCATCAACAAAAGGCAGTAAGTTAGGGCGTAACCATGTCAAGGGAGGCATTTTCCTACCCACCCCTGCCCCTTAAACGAAAGAGGATGAGACTAACCTTTCCCAAGAGAGTCTTAATTCCCTAAGTGGAAGAACCTGGAAAGGACATCAGCATTGGCATGAGTAGTCCAAGGTCTATGTTCCACTACAAAGTCCATTCCCTTTAGGGATATGGACCACCTCAACAGTTTAGGGTTTTTTCCTTTCATTTGCATCTGAGAGGTCTGTGGTCAGTTTGAACTGTGAAGTGAGTACCAAACAGGTATGGTCTCAGCTTCTTCAGGTACCAAACCACAGCAAAGGCCTCCCTCTCAATGGCACTCCAATGATGATCCCTAGAGAGTAACCGCACGCTAATAAAAGCAAAATGCTGGTCAAGGCCATCATCATTGGTTTGGGATAGAACTGCTCCTATCTTATGCTCAGAGGCATCAGTCTTCACAATTAACTGCTTTGAATAATCCGGAGCTTTCAAAACTGGTGCTAAACATATAGCTTTTTTCAGGGTGTCAAAGACCTTTTTATTCAGTCCAGTTAATTTTCTTGGAGGTACGCCCTGTGAGGGGTGTCACTATGGATCAATATTCCTTCACAAACCTCCTATAGTACCCAGTCAAGCCAAGGGATATCCTGACTTGAGTCTGGGTTTTTGGAGCTTCTCAGTCTAGAATTGTCTGGTTGGAGTGGATGAACTTGGCCTCCGTCTACAAGGTGTCCCAAGTAAACAACAGTACCCTGCCCTATCTGACATTTAGATGCCTTGATAGAGAGGCCTGCTTCTTGCAGGGCCTGCAAAACCTTCTTGAGGTGGACCAGGTGATCCTGCAGGTGGCGCTAAAGCCAGAAATATCCTCTAGATATGCTGTACTAAAGGACTCCTGGCCAAGACCAGTGGGCTAGTCCAGGGACTGTCAAGAGTGCTCTATCACTCCCAACTCCAGCATCTTGTCGATGTTCACTTTGATGCGTTCTTTGACTAAGCCAGACTGTCTGAATATTTTCTTCTTGACAGGTAAACTGTCTCCTGTGTCAACATCATGGGTACACAAGTGTGTCTGACCAGGGTTCATGGAAAAGAGCTCAGCAAACTACTGGAGGACCTTCCTGCAGTCAGCTTGCTGTTGGCCAGAGAGGGCGTCTGAGTAGACAACTCCATCTACTGAGCCATCTTTAGGGTCAGTGGAGAGGAGGTCAGGGAGAGGTTCACTCTCTGCTTCCTGATCCTCATCAGTAACCATCAGCATGTTTACATCTGCCCTGTCATGATATAGTTTAAGGCGGTTAACATGGATCACCCTCTTGGGGTTCCTGCTAGTGCCCAGGTCCATTAAATAAGTGACCTGACACTTCTTTTCTAGCACGGGGTAAGGGCCACTCCATCTGTTTTGAAGTGCCCTGGGGGCCATAGGCTCCAGAATCCAGACTTTCTGCCCTAGCTTAAACTCAACCATAGCAGCCTTTTAGTCATACCACAACTTCTGGAGTTGTTGGCTGGCCTCAAGGTTTTTGCTTGCTTTTTCCATGTACTCTGCCATCCTAGAGCAGAGGCCTACTACATAATCCACTACATCTTGTTTAGGCTCATGGAGAGGCCTCTCCTAGCCTTCATTTACAAGTGCCAGTGGTCCCCTTACAGGTTGGCCAAACAGAAGCTCAAAGGGGAAAAACCCTACTCCCTTCTGTGGTACCTCTCTGTAGGTGAAAAGCAGGCATGGCAAGAGGACATATCATCTCCTCTTGAGTTTTTCAGGGAGCCCCATGATCATGACTTTCAAAGTCTTGTTAAACCTTTCTACAAGACCATTGGTTTGTGGATGGTATGGTGTGGTGAACTTCTAAGTCACCCCACACTCATTCCACATGTGTTTTAGGTAAGCTGACATGAAGTTGGTACCTCTGTCAGAAACCACTTCCTTAGGTAATCCCACACTGGTAAAAATACCTATGAGTCCTATGAGTGCTTTTGCTTCTGCAGCGGCCGTATTGGACTTAAGGGGAATTGCCTCAGGGTACCTGGTAGCATGATCCACTACTACCAGAATATATTGGTTCCCTGATGCTGTGGGAGGTTTAAGTGGACCCACTATGTCCCCTCCCACTCTCTCAAAGGGGACTTCCACCACTGGAAGTGGAATGAGGAGGGCCTTTGGGTGGCCACTGACTTGACAGGTGACACAGGAGGTGCAAAACTCCTTAACCTTCTGGGACATATTGGGCCAATAGAAATGGTTGACTAACCTCTCCCATGTCCCAAATGCCCAGCAAGGGTAATGTCATGTCTTACATCTTGGACAACACTCTGTGGTTTTGTTGAAGTATTTGTTAATACGGGCGGGTGTAAGGTAGGCTTGATGTAAGACTTAAAAATTGATCAGTTTAAATCTGGCGTTCCGCAATGCTTTAGGTAAGTTCTGTAGTGTACGTTCCCATTCTGTTTTAGAGATATCTCTGTTAAAAGTTTTTTCCCATTATTGTTTCAGGTATGAAAGGGGGGCTGTATTATCTGTTCTAATCAATGCGTATAAAGTAGAAATAACCCTAGTTTTTGGAGTTGAGGATGCCAGGTACGTGCACATACCCTGCGCTGGTGGTTCAGAATTTTTTGTTCACCAGTGGTTGTCTATGCTAGCCTTTATGGTCCCGTAAGTTAAAAAATGTTTCGCTGGGATGTCATACTGTGCTCTAAGGGTCTCAAACGATTTCAACTTATTGTTCTCGAATAATGTGCCTACAGCATTAACCCCGGCCTCCAGCCAGTCTCTAAGCTCAAGTTCAGCCCTTTTCCAAGTTATTGCTTGCAGTGCACTGAGAGGAAGTTCCGCTGAATAGGGAGTTTTAGTTTTGCGTAAGTGTGATTTCCAACATTTAGCTATTATTTTCACTTCTAGGCTGTCCTGTTTTCCTTCTTTTGTGGAGCCTAGCAATATTTCAAACAGTCTTGCTTTCTGTGGCAAGGAGGGCTCTACATTAGGTTGTGACACTAGGCTGTTAGAGATCCAAAGTGCCAGCCATTGTAATTGAGCTGCAATGTAATATGACTCAGGTGTTGCTAGGCCCCCACTTGGCATCTGTCTCTGCTTTATTAGAGCCACCCTTTTCCTGCCGTTACCCAATATAAATGAGCTTACTGTTGAATTCATATCTCTGAAGAAATGCGAAATGGTATAACAATCTTGGTAGTACTATCATTTTAAGGATCGCGATGCGACCCATCACCGAAAGAGGGAGTGTTTGCCAGAATGTCATGCAGGATTTTATGGAGCGGAATACGCCGCCTAAATTTCCATCAATAATGTCTCTAGTCTCATGATATATTTTTACTCCTAGGTATGGAAGCCCATCCGGTATCCATCTAACCATTCCCAAAGTCAGTGGGGGTTGATGATGTTTCACCAGGGGGAATAGACCCGTTTTGTCCCAGTTTACTTTTAGGCCTGAATGTTTTTCGAAGTTGGACAGCATTAGTTGAGCTACAGGGAGATCTCTCTGCATGTCTCCCAAAAATATCAGGAGATCGTCTGCATGTAAGGGTATGAAATGTCTTACATTTCCAATCAGAATTCCAGGTCCTCCCTGCCCCGCCCTGGCCGCCGCAGCCAGAGGTTCCATTGCTAGTGCGAACAACAGAGGGGAGAGGGGGCAACCCTGTCTCGTCCCGCTTTCCACCGCGTATCTGGATGATATAATAAGTCCCGTACGGACTCTTGCTGCAGGGTTAGTATAAAGCAGTTTCACCCATGCAATATAATCAGGGCCAACCCCCATTTGGGCCATGACCTTATAAAGGAAGTCCCATTCTAGGCTATCAAAGGCTTTTTCGATGTCTACTGCCAATATGCCCGGAGACTCAGTCGAGGCGGTTATTCCATTCATGACTGCGAAGAGCCTGCGTATGTTTCCTGCTGTGTTACGACCTGGGATGAAGCCGGCTTGGTCTGGGTGGATAAAAGAGGGCATCAGCGGTAGGAGTCTAGTTGCCAAGATTTGGCTGAGTATCTTATAATCAAGGTTCAGCATGGAGAGGGGCCTGTATGCCCCCATCCCAGTTGGGTCCTTGCCGGGCTTGAACAGCGGGACAATAATGGCTTCCCTAGTAGTTTCCGGTAACAAGCCCTGATCTTTGGCGCATTTAAACATTTTTTCCAAGCGGGGTGCGAGTATCTCAGCAAAGGTTTTGTAAAATTCGGTGGGCAGGCCGTCGGTATCAGGTGTTTTTCCCCTTGCCAGGTCTTTCACAGCCCTTTTGATTTCATCCGGTATGACATTTCCTTCTAGTGCATCAGTGGGTGTTGGTTCCCAGGGTTTTAAGTTTATGGTTAATAAATATTGCTCAGTTAGGTCCCTGTTTAGGTTGGATCTTTTTTGGTATAGTGATTCATAAAAAGCCAAGAACTGGGCGTTAATCTGTTTAGGGTCGTGTATTTGGGTCCCATCACTTGCGGTCAGGTTCGTTATGGGGGGAGATTTTTCTGACTGCGATACTACCCAGGCAAGCAGTTTACTCGCTTTATCTCTTTCGCCATGCACTCTTGCGAGATACTGCTTATGGTCGAAACATCTGAGACGTTCGACACAGTGTGCTACTTTTGATCTGTTTTCCTGTATTTGGGGTTGTAAATGAGGGTTTCCAGGCCTATTTTTCTCTGTTTCTCTTAGTATATCCTCGGCCTTCTCAGTCTCTCCTAATAAGGTCCTACGAATTCCTACTGTTTCAGCAATGCATCTCCCTCTTATTACTACCTTAAAGGCATCCCATTCTACCAGCCCGCTAGTCGTGGTGTTGTTGTTTTCTTCAAAATACTGTTCTATGGCTTGGTGGATATCATCTCGGAAGGGGGGATCTTCTAGTAATTCGGGTCTAAGTCTCCATGTGGGTATACATGGGATGGGGGACCCCCATCCTAATGACAGCAACTGGGGGTTATGGTCAGATATTGTGCGAGACAAGTATTCTGTGTTTAATACAAGTGAGTGTATGTCTGGTGAGCACAAGAAGGAGTCTAATCTAACATGGAGCTCGTGGAGGGCAGAGAAAAAGGAGTAGCCTTTGGCACTAGGATGTAGTTTACGCCAGGTATCGATGAGGCCCCAATTTGCCTGCCATGTGGTGAACTGCTGAGCTATCTTCACTAATGGAGAATGTGGTAGGGGAGGATGTGATCTATCTGCGCCTATGTCACTTACACAGTTAAAATCACCACCCACTATTATCGATGCTTGCAGGAATGTCGCTAATGAGTTGGATAGTCGAGTAAAGAAGTTGCCCTGTCCTGTGTTAGGGGCATATACATTGATTAGTGCTAGGTCTTTCCCCTCCAGTCTGCCTTTGATCGCTACGAATCTCCCCTCTGGGTCCACTTTGCTATCTGTCAACTGAAATGGGACCCCTGCTCGGATCCAAATCAGAGTGCCCCTTGAGTATGCTGAAGAAGTAGTATAGAATGCCTGACCTCTCCATCTTTTTTGTAAGGCTTTGCCCTCTTTCGATGTTAAGGGAGTTTCCTGCAACATAGCTATTTGGATACCCCTTCTCTGTAGATAAAAAGATATCTTATATCTCTTGACTAAAGAGTTCATACCCCTGATGTTCCAGGTAAGGATCTTATATGATTTTGGTGTAGTCATAGTAGTGTTTTCGTTGTTCTACTGAGGGGTGGTTTCTGGTAACCTAGTATTATGATGGGTTCCCTAGTGATTACTTGCTCCCTGCTCCATTTTGCAATTTCTGTGGTGATTCTCGGACCGATATTAAACCCTAGAAACTTCCCCAACATAATAACTACCCAACTCCCCATCCCTAGGACAAAAGTCGAACCTCTCTCGGTCAAACTTGTGTGAAATAAAAGTTAACTGTGCAACAACGTGGGGTGTGCTTCAGATAGAGAACCGAAGCTCAGCAGGGCGACCTCTCCTCGGCCCCCGGGTGGAAGAAAAACTGAAATTCAGTGGTTCCAGGATCTCGATTATCGGATGTCAGTGGGCTAGTCTCTTCTTGCAGATTCTTAATTTGATTTTAGAAGCCGTAGGTGTACTCCTGGTTATCCCTGAGGTTTATATATATCATATCTCCCAGGAGCTCAGTTTGTAATTCAAGAATGTACTTCAAATTATGGTGTCTGACGTCCCTGGGGTTACATCTGGGCCCTTTTGGTTAGGCGTGAGTGACAAATCTGATTCATGTTCTGAGTCTGATTGGTTTATGCCACTATGTGTTTGCTTAGGTGAACTCTGTTCAGAACAGCCGAGGGATGCAGCTGCTTCCACTGCTTTTTGACGGTCGTTTAGAATCTCCAGAGGGGATGGGCTGGTGCGTCTTGATGCATTTCTGCTGTTAGATTTCCCTTTAAGGTGTAGTTGGTATTTTTCAGGGTTAAGTCGTTTCTCGTTGAGATGTTGCTTGTTCATCCAGTTCCAATCCTCCTCCGCCGAGTTAAAAAACTGTGAGCCTGTTGTGGTTATTATTTGGAGTTTGGCCGGGAATAGCATTCCGTATTGGACCCCTAGATTTCTGAGTCTCTGTTTGGCCTCCCTGAAAGAAGCTCTCTGCTTTAACACCTCTCGCGAGAAATCAGGGAAGATCCGAATCACTTGGTTGTCCAATAAGCAATCCCCCTTTTTCCTGCTTTGGGTGAGTAAATGGTCCCTGTCTTTATAGTGCAATAGTTTGGCCACCACCGGTCTAGCAGGTGTGCCCGGCGGAGGAGGACGTGCCGGGACTCTATGTGCTCTTTCCACTGCAAAAAATTGGGATAGTCCTTCATTCGCTATATTTTCTTTCAAATATTTTTCAAAGAAGTCCACCATGTTGGTTCCTTCAACTTTCTCCGGTAGCCCCATGATTCTGATGTTATTTCTTCTTGATCTATTTTCAGCATCTTCCGCCCTCAGTTCCAAATCTTTTATTCTTTTCTCCATTTGTCTTGATGCTTTGGAAGCGCCTTGAAGCTCGGGTCCCATTTCTTCCAGCTGTTTTTCTGCCGAGGTCACTCTTTCCGCTAGGCGCCGGTGATAGTCTCTGAGCACTGTGAAGTCTGACGCTACAGAGTCTATTTTTATCTCAAGAGCGGTTCTGGAGGCAGCGATAGCCTGTATTACATCCTGCAGGGTAGGCTCTTTTGTGGCTCCTTCCTCCACAGAGGAAAATTTCCCCACAACCTCCTGTTCTTGGGCAGCATTGCCTGTTATGTCCCTAGTATTATCGGCTTCTCGCCTTCTATTTGGTTTGCCCATCTCTGGTGGTGTGCAGCGCTTTAGCTGGTGATCGCTTAATAGTGTAACAGCAGTATAGAGCCGATGATTGTGTTTACCTGGTTTCCAAAAGTTGCTTGGTGGGCCCACCTGGGTCCAGCACCTGGGGGGTGGAGGCCTGTCTTTTATTGAGCCAAATGTCTTAATTACAGATTATTAAGCTGGATTAGAGAACAATCTGTTGGACCTTCCGATTTGAGCTGATGGCTGTTTTTATTAACGTGCCGGAACTTAGTGGTAAAGCGTGGAGCTGGGATGTATTTTTAAGTTACGCCACCGTTCCTTTCTTTATTCGATCGCTAGTTGATTCATCTATTAGAAAGGTCTGATTTGGGTATCGGTAGGTCGGTGTCTTCCCAGCGCCCGTCTTTCAGTGTTCCGGTTTTGGGGGGGCGACCCTCTGTTCTAGTTCCCCGTATTGCTGGCCCGGTCGATCTCCCACCCCTTCTTTAGCGGTCTCACTGGGTTTCAGCCTCGCCACGTCAGGCCCCTTCTCACCTTCGGTTGCTTTCTCGCTATTCGGGTCTCCGGATTGCATTCCCCCGGGCCATCTCCTCCCGGTGGGTTTATCACGGCCTACGGTGTCGGATGGTTGCGCCCTCAATCCCCTCTTGACGCCAGGCCTCCTCACCTCCTCTTATAACGTCTCTGCTGTGCCGGGCCGCCTCCTCCGGCATTGCTTGTCTGCCGGTTTCTTTCTTCGCTCTGCTCGTCTTGGACCAGTAAGGTTCGATCTAAGCCTCCGTGTTTCTCTCAGTCAGTTGAGGTGACGCCCAAGGGTGCTCTCCCGGCCGCCTAGGTCCCGGAGTGCTCGGCAGCCGCCATCTTGTTCCCCCGAGCTCTCTTCCGACTCGCATCTAGCCTGTTCGTATCGAAGCCCAGACCAGTGGTTTTCAGGGGGACAAAGCCGAACATCGATAGCCCGGGGGGGCACCACACATTCCGCTCCAACTGCGCAGAATCTGGAGCCGAATTGAGTATTATAGCCCCGGGGGTGAGGAGAGATAGACGGGAGCCTCAAGAAGAAGCTGCTACCGCCATGGCGCCAAGCCACGCCCCCATAGATTTATATACATGTATATACTGATGTTTTATTTATGAATGTGTTTTCTATCAGATATGGTTATTATAGTACAATGTGCATAACCACTGCTCTCTACTCTGATTCAAGCATGTGAATCTATGAAAGTTCCAATACTGGAGTAAGAAAATAAGTTACTTACCCGTAACTATAGTTCTCCAGTATTGGAATCTTTCATAGATTCACATGCGACCCACCCACCTCCCCGGGGAAGCTCACTTCACCTTTCTCTCTCTCTTTTTCCTATCTTAAACGCACTTGTGCTTTGAAAATCTGAGGTGCTGGAGTTTCTCTCAGGAGAATTCTAGAGGGTGCTGTCGCCTAATTGGTGGATACTCAAGTTTGGTCCTTTTCACAAAATGACTCTGATAGACTGTTAAAGTGAAGAGGCCTAGGGCCTTTCTTTGTTAATATATCTTAACACTGCTTGTGTAATTTATACCGGGGGCTTCCATCTCGACAACGGGGAATGATTAAAGCATGTGAATCTATGAAAGATTCCAATACTGGAGAACTACAGTTACAGGTAAGTAACTTATTTTCTTCCGGGGTCTCCAGTGCAGCTGCTTCTGCTGCCAACCCCTCAGACAGGTTTCTGCCCTCCTGGGGTCCAAGCCGCCCTGGCCCAGGAAGGCAGATCAAAGGATTTCCTCTGAGAGAGGGTGTTACACCCTCTCCCTTTGGAAATAGGTGTGAAGGGCTGGGGAGGAGTAGCCTCCCCCAGACTCTGGAAATGCTTTGATGGGCACAGATGGTGCCCATCTCTGCATAAGCCAGTCTACACCGGTTCAGGGATCCCCCAGCCCTGCTCTGGCGCAAAACTGGACAAAGGAAAGGGGAGTGACCACTCCCCTGACCAGTACCTCCCAGGGGAGGTGCCCAGAGCTCCTCCAGTGTGTCCCAGACCTCTGCCATCTTGGAAACAGAGGTGTTGGGGCACACTGGACTGCTCTGAGTGGCCAGTGCCAGCAGGTGATGTCAGAGGCTCCTTCTGATAGGCTCTTACCTTTCTTGGTAGCCAATCCTCCCTCCTTGGTAGTCAAACCTCCTTTTCTGGCTATTTAGGGTCTCTGCTTTGGGGAATTCTTCAGATAACGAATGCAAGAGCTCACCAGAGTTCCTCTGCATCTCCCTCTTCGCCTTCTGCCAATGATCGACCGCTGACTGCTCCAGGACGCCTGCAAAACCGCAACAAAGTAGCAAAATGACAACCAGCAACATTGTAGCGCCTAATACTGCCGGCTTTCTCGACTGTTTCCAGGTGGTGCATGATCTGGGGGTAGCCTGCCTTCACCCTGCACCAGAAGCTCCAAAGAAATATCCTGTGGGTCGACGGACTCTTCCCCCTGCTAATGCAGGCACCAAAAGACTGCATCACTGGTCCTCTGGGACCCCTCTCCCCCTGACGAGCGTGGTCCCTGGAACACAGCAACTTTGTCCAAGTGACTCCCACAGTCCAATGGCTCTTCAGTCCAAGTTTGGTGGAGGTAAATCCTTGTCTCCCCACGCTAGACTGCAAAGCTGTGTACTGCGTGATTTTCAGCTGCTCCGGCTTCTGTGCACTCTTCTAGGATTTCCTTTGTGCAAAGCCTAGCCTGGGTCTCCAGCACTCCGTCCTGCAGTCCTCAACCCTCTGAGTTGTCCTCCAACGTCCTGGGACCCTCTTTTGTAACTTCATGTGGACTCTGGTTCACTGTTCTTCTAAGTGCCTGTTCGGGTACTTCTGCGGGTGCTGCCTGCTTCTGTGAGGGCTCTCTGAGTTGCTGAGCGCCCCTCTGTCTCCTCCTCCAAGGGGCGACATCCTGGTCCTTCCTGGTCCTCAGCAGCATCCAAAAACCTCTACCGCGACCCTTGCAACTAGCAAGGCTTGTTTGCGGTATTTCTGCGTGGGAACACCTCTGCAAGCTTCATCGTGACTTGGGATATCTGTCTTCCAAAGGAGAAGTTCCTAGTCCTCTTCTTTCTTGCAGAATTCCAAGCTTCTTCCATCCGGAGGCAGCTTCCTTGCACCTTCATCCGGTTTACTGGTTTCCTGCCCCCCCCGGACACTGTCGCAACTATTGGACTTGGTCCCCTTGCCTTGCAGGTCCTGAGGTCCGGAAATCCATTGTCAGTGCACTGCTGGTGTTTGTGGTTCTTGCAGAATCTCCCTATCACGACTATTGTGCTCTTTTGGGGTAGTAGGTGTACTTTACTCCTACTTTTCAGGGTCTTGGGGTGGGGTATCTTGGACACCCTGACTGTTTTCTTACAGTCCCAGCGACCCTCTACAAGCTCACATAGGTCTGGGGTCCATTCGTGATTCGCATTCCACTTTTGGAGTATATGGTTTGTGTTGCCCCTATACCTATGCTTGCCTATTGCAACCTATTGTAATTCTACACTGTTTGCATGACTTTTCTGACCCTTACTTACCTGATTTTGGTTTGTGTACATATAACTTGTGTATATTACTTACCTTCTTACTGAGGGTTCTCAATGAGATACTTGTGGCATATTGTCATAAAAAAAATAAAGTACCTTTATTTTTAGTAACTCTGTGTATTGTGTCTTCTTATGATATTGTGCATATGATATAAGTGGTATAGTAGGAGCTTTTCATGTCTCCTAGTTCAGCCTAAGCTGCTTTGCCATAGCTACCTTCTATCAGCCTAAGCTGCTAGAAACACCTCTATTCTACTAATAAGGGATAAATGGACCTGGCACAAGGTGTAAGTACCTTTGTACCCACTACAAGCCAGGCCAGCCTCCTACAAAGGTGGAGAGGGTAACAGAGAGGGACACAAGGGTGACAATCAGGAGAGTCCTATTTCCTGGCGGGGATCTTGGCAATGTTCTCTGCCTTCTGCCTGGATCGCAGGGACCGTTTGCAGGGTGGTTCTCCTTCTGCAGGAGGTGGGGTGCTGGTGGCCTGTTGTTTCAGTGGCGGGTACTCCTGTCCACTAGCACCGGCGGAGGTGGAAGGCTGTTCCTCGGTTTGGCTAGTGTCAGGCGCCCGTTGTTGTGCCACTGCCTCCCTCATGGTCTTGCCCATGTCAGCCACCACCCCTGCAGTGGTGACCAAGATGGGGTATATTTTTGATAGGTCATCCCTGATCCCCAGGTACTGTCCCTCCTGCAGCCGCTGGGTCTCCTGCAACTTGGCCAGTATCTGCCCCATCGTCTCCTGGAAATGGTGGTATGCTCCCGGGATGTTGGAGAGTGCCTCATGGATAGTGGGTTCCCTGGGCTTGTCCTCCTCCTGTCGCAGAGCAGTCCTCCCAGCTTCTCTGTTGTCCTGTGCCTCTGACCCTGAACCGGGTGCCCACTGCCACTGACCCCAGGTCCCTGATCGTCCTGTGTTTGTGGGGTTGCCTGGGGTCCCTGTAGTGGTGGACACACTGCTGATTGACGTGTCCTGGGAACAGTGGCATGGGCCCGCTGGGTGGGCGCTGTGCTGGTGTTTCCTGAGGGGGGAGGGTCTGTGGTGGGTTGGGACTGTGGCAGGGGACTGTCCGAAGGTTCCGGATGGGCCAGGTTGGTCATCCTGATCCAGGCGTGCAGAGCTGCTGTCGTCATTGTGGGCCTCTTTAGGTGGGGGACTGGATGTGGCTGGCACCTCCTCTCCGGTGACGTTGAGTATGGGTCCTGTGGGAATGCAAATGCATTGTTAATGTGTCTGCGTGTGCCATCTTGTGCATGGGTGTGTTTCCCTGAATGATTGTGTTTTCCCTGTCAGCTTGGCCTTGTGTGAGTGATGATTTTGTGGGCTGGGTGAGTCTGTCTACTGGGCATGCTGGGGTGATGGGTGTCCATGCAGGTGTGTGATGGGTGTCCATGCATTGTTGTTGCATGCAGGGCTTGGTATTGGGATGGGTGGGTTGTGATGGTGGGGTATATGTGAGGTGGTGGAGTGATGGGGTGAGGGTAGGGGTACAAGTTTGTATTGGCATGCAGGTAGGGAGGGGGGGATAAAGTAGTTAAGATTTGTCTTACCAGAGTCCAGTCCTGCTACTCCTGCGAGGCCCTCAGGATGCATGATCGCCAAGACTTGCTCCTCCCATGTTGTTAGTTGTGGGGGAGGAGGTGGGGGTCCACCGCAAGTCCTCTGTACTGCTACCTGGTATCTTGCAACCACAGAACGCACCTTCCCCCGTATGTCTTTCCACCTCTTCCTGATGTCATCCCTGGTTCTTGGGTGCTGTCCCACGGCATTGACCCTGTCTACAACCCTCCGCCATAGCTCCATCTTCCTTGCAATGGACACCTGCTGCACCTGTGATCCGAATAGCTGTGGCTATACCTGGATGATTTCCTCCACCATGACCCTTAGCTCCTCCTTAGAAAACCTGGGGTGTGTATGGAGTGCCATGGATGTGGTGTGTGTGATATATGTGAGGATGTGTGAGTTGATGTGTTGAGGTGTATGCTGTGATGTGCGTGAATGGTGTATGGGTGATGGTGTTCTGTGGTTCTGATTGAGTGGGTGCTCCTGGCTTGTCTCTCTCTTCCTGTTGTCTATCCTTTCACTGTAAGGGTTTGTGAGTAATGTGGGTGTGTGTTTTATATTTGATTGGGTGTGTGGGTGTGGTGTATGTATGTGTGTCAGGTGTGTGTAGTTTGAATTGTCCAATGTGGTGTAGTTTTGTTAGTGTGTGTGTATTTTGAGCATGGCGGTGTGTACCGCCAATGGTTTACTGTGATTGAAAGACTGCCTCTGGGATTTATGTTTCCTGATACTGTGGGCGTATTCCTGTTGGTGTAACGGTGTGGGTTTTGCTATTGCTAGTTTATCACTGAGCTTTGGTGTGGCGGACTTGTGTGGGTGTCTGTATAGTTGTGGAATTCTCAGTGTGGGTAATAATACTTGTGGCGGAATACCGCTGCGGTCACAGTATGTTGGCAGCTGTCAGCACGGCAGTAGGCAGCATTTACCGCCAGGGTTGTAATGAGGGCACTAGTATTTGTAAGGTTAGGTAACTTCCTGCAAACTGCACAATACAAAACTTGAGACTTTTTTTAAACTGGACTGTTCTGGGACAGCTCTTTTCGTTTCCTTTTCTTCAGTCACCGCCCACTTAAAATGTTCAAACTATTTCTGCTGTACAGCTTTAAGTCTTTTTGTTCCATCAGACTCCCTTTGCTTTTAATGGATTTATTCTAATGACTTCCTTTTTCCAACAGTTTTATTCAGTAGACTGTTAGCTCCAGTGGTTCTTCCCAACCACAACCTGATGTCTGCCATTGTTGCTGCACTCTCTGCCTGTTGTCTGCCATCTCCTCCCTAAACAGCCTGCACTGTTTCTGTCCTCTGAGCTTCAGAATCTTGTAAAAGAAAAACAATAACTAACTAATTTAGTATAACGTGTTCAGTTTACAAACTACTAACTTTAAAGGCTTAACAATTTTTCTTTCCATAATTAGAGTAAGATGGCTCCAATTGCTTGATGCAAAGATCTGTGTGACGTGTGTATGTATGTCACAGGCCATGAAGCCTCGAAACTGACAGCCGCCTGTTAGTGGCATGAGTGTGACTTTCGAGGTGACACACAAATAATGCAGAAGCAAACAGAACAGAGCCTGCCTGCTCCCTGCATTCCATGCCTATCCCTGGCATGCAGGTCCTGCGTGGTCTAAATGCTCTATCTGGCCTGAAACGGCTGTCTGTACTGCATGGCTGTCAATGGACTTGTCCATAGCGCCCCTTTCTCCCATCCATTGGTCGACCCTGTGGGTGGATACACAGGTAAGTCATCTGAGGCAGGCGAGGTTGGAGGTGCCAGCTATCTCTGGGTGGCGTAGGACTCCAGCCTGACATGATAATGCAGCCCCCTGCACTTCGCGCTGCCAAGGCAGGTACAGTGCACCTGTGCATTATAGTATTTTCTTGTCAGAAACCGAAGAACGGCAACTGGATAATTCATTCTATTTCCCTACCCAGGAAGCAGCATGCATCTTCTTTTCGCCTGCTCCGAAAGGATAAAAAACAAAACTAAAAAAACCACACACACAAAACTAACATCAGCCTTTGGGTGGCTTCATTTTCCACCATAAATCAGTGCAATGAAGAAGCTGAGCTTCCCCGGGCGTGGGTGTGACAAGGACTACCAGAGAATGCCATGCATCAAAGATAGCCTTATGACATGCAGGGTACCTTTCTGGTGTTCTTTTGTGTTTGTTCCGTGCATGTGTCTTTTTGCATGTGTGACTGTATAAACTGCAAGCGCAGGCTAGTGTATGTGTGCATATTCCCACTTTTGCTTATGGCCCTGTGAGAGTAGATCTGTGTGTGTTTGTGTGTGTGTGGATGTGTGTGTTACTTTAGTGACAGTATGCCTGTGTATTCACAGTAAATTTGTGAGTCTGTGCTTGTGTGTGCACCTGTGCTTTGTGTGAGCCCTTGTGTTGAAATGACGGCATAACTGCATATTCATGTATTATGTGCTCATCTATGTGGCCTTGGATGTTCGAGTGTAGAAATAATTGCATGTACCTGTGTATGTGTTTGTATATGCATGCCTATTTATTTATATAATTGCCTGCTGTGTGTCTGTACTATGTCATTGTTAGGGTGTGCACATTCCTGTGCTGTTTATGTGTGGAATTATGTGCTTCTGTCTTCTATGAGTGTGTGCGTGTGTGTGTAAGTCTGTGTGTTTGTGTTGCGTGTTTATATGCTCTTGTACTATGGTTGTGTGAGTATGCATACTTCTGTGTAGAACTATCGTCACCACAAGCAGTGCTTAATTTGTAAGTAAAAATGTGCTGATGCCCAAAGCCCTCCTCTTTAAAACACGGCTGCTGCAATTAAATGTGCAAGCACAGAATACTGAGGCAGCATAACCCTGAAGCCATCTCAGGCCTCTTTAATCCATTTACACCCACTCCCTTAGCTCACTCCTGTAGCTTCCTGCCATTATGATGCTTTTTGGTTTTTCTCTTCCTCCGTCTTTTCCATATGTGTCTTTTGCTGAGAGTAATGCTTGAGGCAGTAAAATAAATGCCGGCCCTGAAAAATAAGTGCTGATGCCCGCGCTACAAGAATTGGCTTAGACACTGTAGGGGCATAGTGCTCATGCAGCTATGCCCCCACCTGTGGTATAGTGCACCCTGCCTTAGGGCTGTAAGGCCTGCCAGAGGGGTGACTTACCTATGCCACAGGCAGGGGGCTGTGGGCATAGCACTCTGAGGGGAGTGTCATGTCGACTTAGTCTTTTTCTCCCCACCAGCACACACAAGCTGTGAGAAAGTGTGCATGTGCTGAGTAAGGGGTCCCCAGGGTGGCATAATACATGCTGCAGCCCTTGGAGACCTTCCCTAGCTACAGTGGGCCATGTACCAAGGGTACCATTTACAAGGGTCTTATCTGTGTGCCAGGGCTGTGCCAATTGTGGAGACAAAGGTACAGTTTTAGAGAAAGAACACTAGAGCTTGGGCCTGGTTAGCAGGGTCCCAGCACACTTTCAATCAAAGCTGGCATCAGCAAAAGACAAAAAGGTTAGGGGGTAACAATGCCAACAGTGAAATTTTCCTACAACATCTGAGCCGAAAACTCTGCACCCAGAAATCACGTGCATTAAACATGGCATGCACGAGAGAGGGGCTGTGTGCCTGCTCACCCCTCAAAAACCACCTCAGTCTCCAATTGCTCTAAGATAGAATTCACACAGAGGAGAAGGCAAACACACGTTCATTACTGCTCTCCCAATTGACCCCTCCCCAGTACTTCTCCAAGTCCCACAACTGTGTATTTTACACATATTGGCCCCTGATATGTGGAGCGGATGTGGCACCAACTCCTGCCAAGCTAGTCATACAGTATGAAACAACCCTTCCTACAGCTCTTCCTGGGGAGGTGGAAGACTGTGTTTAAACAGCAGAATTTCCTCCTATTAATAATTTTAATTGGCTGGAGTTAGAGCCGGCTTTAGTGGTGGTGGCGCCTGGTGCAGTAATCTTTTTTGGTGCCCCCACACCATGATCAACTCAAACATTAATTCACAAGAGTTATCTTGCAATGTTGTTTCCTGAAGGCTGGACCCACAAGGAAATTTTTAGCAGGTGCTTTTAAATCGCAATTTTTGTAAGTTATTGTTAAAAACAGAGCCCCATTGAGGTCAGCGCCTCCACATCCATGTCTGCACCTGGTGCCGCCGCACTGCCCTAAAGCCGGCCCTGGCTGGAGTCAAGTGCGCTTTAACGCGACACGTACAAACCCGTGGCTGATGTAATGTGGATATCTAAAACGGCTGATTTGGCTGATGTAATGTGGATACCTAAAACAAAATTTATAAGATTTGAATTTGGATGGATACCTAAAAGATTTATGTTGGACTTTTAAAAAGCTACAAGGCTCGTTGTGGATATCACTTAGGCATGTGTATGGACTGTGAGGAACTACAATAAGAACTACACTAAAATTGAAGCTACTGGTGGCATTATAAGGCCAGATGCCTACATCAAGTAGTTATAATATGTACTGATTTAGAGGATTTGTTAGGAATTAATGAATGTCAATAATAAATTCTGACTGTATATTGCGAAATATACTAGTTGTGAATTATTAGCTGGATGAGTGCCTGAAAATAACTATGTGTACGTAAGTGGTTGGAAAAATACCTCCGGGCCTCTGTTAGTGAGTATAGGGGTATGTGAGTGTCTGCAATTACCTTTGACAGTGCTGCATATATAAGTACTTTCTAAATATGGAAGTGAATGTAGAAGTTTCTCTGTCACTCTGTCACTGGTTGAGACACAGGATACATGCTTTGAAAACATGAATGTAAGTTCCTTGGTGAGTGGTATACTCTATCTCGTGCTTGGATTAGGGGTCTCCAAGTGCATGAGTAAGTTTCTAAAACTAAAAAGTAAATTTTTTAAATAACTTAGACTTATAGCACCATGCTTAATGGCGTGTCTGCAGCATATCACACAGGTAAGATATTTGCATTAAAATGTGAGTTTGAGACTTGACAAATGGGATTTACAGGCCAATTTCAGTGGCCAATGACAGAGCAAAGACAGGCTCTGCACTAGTAGGCCTCACCCACGATTAAAGCAGTATTTGTCTGGATACATGATTAGACTGCGTCACTACTTGCCTATACATGTGATTGAATGTAGGTGTCTACCTGTAGTAGCGCCAGGAGATATTTTAGTTCATCTCCCGGTATATGGCTGCCTGTTTTAGTACCTGTATGGTTCTGTAAATATGTACATAAGTGGCTGAACAAACACCTTTGTGCCTGTGTTAGTGAATATAGGGGTATGTGAGAGTGTCTGCAATTACCTTTGATAGTGCTGCATATATAATATAAGTAATTTCTTAATATGGAAGTTAATGTAGAAGTTTCTCTGTCGCTCTGTCACTGGTTGAGACACAGGATCCATGTTTTGGAAACATAAATGTCAGTTCCTTGGTGAGTGGTATACTCTTTCTCGTGCTTGGATTAGGGGTCTCCAAGTGCATGAGTAAGTATCTAAAACTTAAAAGTGTATTTTTTAAATAACTTAGACTTATAGCACCATGCTTAATGGCGTGTCTGCAGCATATCACACAGGTAAGATATTTGCATTAAAATGTGAGTTTGAGACTTGACAAATGGGATTTACAGGCCAATTTCAGTGGCCAATGACAGAGCAAAGACAGGCTCTGCACTAGTAGGCCTCACCCACGATTAAAGCAGTATTTGTCTGGATACATGATTAGACTGCATCACTACTTGCCTATACATGTGATTGAATGTAGCTGTCTACCTGTAGTAGCGCCAGGAGATATTTTAGTTCATCTCCCGGTATATGGCTGCCTGTTTTAGTACCTGTATGGTTCTGTAAATATGTACATAAGTGGCTAAACAAACACCTTTGTGCCTGTGTTAGTGAATATAGGGGTATGTGAGAGTGTCTGCAATTACCTTTGATAGTGCTGCATATATAATATAAGTAATTTCTTAATATGGAAGTTAATGTAGAGGTTTCTCTGTCGCTCTGTCACTGGTTGAGACACAGGATCCATGTTTTGGAAACATAAATGTCAGTTCCTTGGTGAGTGGTATACTCTATCTAGTGCTTGGATTAGGGGTCTCCAAGTGCATGAGTAAGTTTCTGAAACTGAAAAGTACATTTCTTTATAACTGAAACACATTGCACCATGCTTAATGGCATAACTACAGCATATTATGCAGGTGAAATATTTCTACTAATACATAAGTTTCAGACGTATTACCGCCAGAAGATGTTTTCTTTCATCTGCCGGCATGTCAGTGTCTATTTTAGTACATGTATATCTCTAAATGTGTACATAAGTGGCTGAGCATATACCTCGGTGGTTGTGTTAAGAATGGACAGGTATGTGACTGTCTATCATTACCTTTGATAGTGCTGCATATATAAGTGCTTTCTACCTATGTGAGTGACTGTAGAAGTGTCTCTAGCTCTCTCTCACTGTCCCAGACAAAGGATCCATGCTTTGGAAAGATGAATGTCAGTCCCTTGGTGAGTGTTATACTCTGTGTAGTAGTTGGGTAAGGGTTCTGCAGGTGCATAAGAAAGTTTCTAAAACTGAAAAGTATGTTTCTTAATCAGTTAATCAGATTGCACCATCCTTGATAGCATACCTACAGCACATTATTCAGGTGAAACATTTGCACTAAAACATGAGTTTGAGACTTGACAAAGTGGATTTACAGAACAATTTCAGTGGCCAGTGACAGAGCACAAACAGGCTCTCCACTAGTAGACCTCACTAATGATTAAAGCAGTATTTCTCTGCTTACATGACTAGATTGTCTCAATAGTTACCTATGCAACGAAGTGAATGTAGGTCTTCATCTCTGTTAGTGGCAGTAGATGTTTTTGTTCATGTGCCGACTTGAAGGTCTTTTAGTACCTGTATGGCTCGGTAAATGTGTACGCAAGTGGCTTAACATATACCTCAGCTCCTAGTTAAGAATGCACGAGTCTGTGACAGTGTCTACAATTGCCTTTGATAGTACTGCATATATAAATACATTTACAGTATATGAGTGATTGTAGTAGTGTCTCTGTTGCTCTGTCACTGGCTGAAACTCAGGATCCATGCTTTGGGAAGATGGATGTCAGTTCTTTAGTGAGTGGTATACTCTACCTAGTGGTTGGGTTAGGGGTCTCCGAGTGTATAAGTAAGTTTCTAAAAGTGACAGGTATTTTTTTAATCACTTAAGCAGATTGCACCAATCATGATAGCATACATACAGCACATCCAAGTAGAAAACAG
The DNA here is from genome assembly GCF_031143425.1 of Pleurodeles waltl. Classification (NCBI taxonomy): domain Eukaryota; kingdom Metazoa; phylum Chordata; class Amphibia; order Caudata; family Salamandridae; genus Pleurodeles; species Pleurodeles waltl. Next base: position 1,504,470,395 of record NC_090446.1, on the reverse strand, counting down.
GGCTATCAAATCAATATCGAGAGAGATCTAAGGTAATTTACCAAAAGTATAAGAACATCTCTCTCTTATAAAATGCTGTGCACACAAACCAATGAGCTAACAAGATAATACTATCAAAACATGAATATTATTTATTTATACTATACATCATATAGCACATATGGTCAAAAGGACACAGTAAATTCAAAATACATAAACAACCCCCTACATAATAAGAAAGACATTCATAGTGAACTACAAGGAAAACACACCATGCTAAAGGACAACATGAATAACACACATGAACACAAACATCACAAAAGTCTACAGACAGAACAGAAAAATCCAAAAACAAATAAAGAACTTCACAATAATGTATTATTTACAGTACCCTAAATATTTACAAATGGTGTCAAAGTAGAAAAAAGAGAAAAAAATGTTTAACTGTAATTACAAAGTTATTTAGTAATTCATAGGTGAAAGAGCAAACTGCTCACAAGTATAACTGTTCATATGTTCATCAATATGCTTCCTTGTTTTTCAAACATCCAATAATCACATTAAAAAAAGAGATGACCAAAAATATAATTCTATGTTTTTCCTAGTCCAGAATAATTCCATCCAGTCTGGTATGCACAAAAATCGCCTAGTCCAGAATTATTTCATCCAGTCTGGTATGAAAATCGCCGACACGCGTTTCGGTGGATTTACACCAAGAATGTGTTTAATTAGGTTAGCTCCACCTTCCTCAGGGCATTTGAAATTCCAAAATTCATGGGGTCTCCTTCGAACAAAGTATACATAATGTATGAAATGAATGTATGTAGGTATATAATGCCAACCATCAAATAATACAATCTTAAATAATCCAAATTCAAATATTTTTCCACTCTCAGCAAATAGAATACACCTGTGAGAATGAATAACCTAAGTAAACCTTACTTAAAGCTATCACCATGTGAAGATACCAAGAAAAAATAATAATAAAAAGATTTTTATAGCTACCAGTAGTGCACATCCCAGCCAAAGCTTCACTAACTGGCTCAACCATAACACAATGTCTTAAATGGCTCCTTGCTCCTCCGTCATGGTATAGATGCCCAAGCTCTAGGGACATAACCAATATTGACTACACCTACTTGCTCAAGATTATCGAGGAAGTAAAGGTTTAAGCAGGGCATCGAGATAATATACTTACCAAAATGTACAGTTTTCTAAAATCGTGCCTGGCCAAAGGGAACGACGTCTCTCGTTTACGCGTAAAGCCCGTGTTTGTTTAAGATTCGCATCTGATCGGAGTCCGTGGCCCGCCTAAGAAATAACAAACATGGAAAAAGGACCGGTCACATACCGGATCCTAATACTTCTACGAGTGGCGAACATCTTAGAATGGTCAGGATTAGACGCGAACATCGCGTTCATGATACATAATTACCTGCCATACGGGTATAAAGAACTCGATAATAAAAACTGAAATAAGTGAGGAGAAGCCAAAGATATGTTTAGAATGAACAGCGACCATCAGAGATGGTCGAAATAAAGAGCAAAACTTGCATTGATGGTTAGTACATACAGCACATTGCAGAGGTGAAATATTTGCACCAAAGGGGGCGCCAGAGTGGCAGCGTGTAAGATGGCCACGCATCCGTGAGGCTCCTGCGACCCGGGAACAAAACCCATCATAGTCACTAGCATTTTGCACCCACAAAACGCGCTTCACAATGGTCTGCTGAATGTCGGTGTCCTGCTACTGAGAGCTTTGAAGTAGCTCCCGGATATCCACCTACAGCCTTGTAATCTGGGCAGCAGCGGCCGTGCGATACCCGGACCCCATCGATGCTGGAGAGGATCCCTGCTGTTAGACTGACATGTGCTGCGAAAATAGAGATGGACTCGCTGCCCCTTGATCCTGTCTCAGGCCCTAGCTGAGGTTCGCTGGGCCCACAGTGGGGCGAACTGAGGGCTGCGGAGTGGCAGAAGAGATGACTGGTTATGGTGGCGGTGCTGGGGCCGAAGCGGTTGAGATGGCACTGGCCTGAGCTTGTGCTGTTTGGCCTCAGGACCCGACCGGGGACCATTTCAGCACTGAGTGAGGACTGCAGTGCAGAACCTAACCACTGACAGCGAGGAGCGGGTGCGTGAGCTGCAAGGAGGAGTGCGGTGTGTAAAACTCTATTAACTGCGCACCCAGTGGCCCATTGACCACTGTGCTGCATACTGGACATAATTACTCACGCTGGGCCTTACTTGCGACACTATGTGGGTAGCACCCCGCACAAACATACTGGTGCTAATTCCTTCTTCAAGGTGTTCGTGGTTGTGAGAGCACACAGATCCCTCACATTGGTACCACTACTGGGTGCCCCTGTGCACCCAATTATCACTCGGCTCTTAAACTACAAGGATCGCAATGCAGTGCTCCAGCTGGCTAGGGAGCAGCAACCCTTGAACTTCGATGGTAATGCTGTGTCAATATAAATCCTGATTTCACCCCAGTGGTACAGAAAGCTTGGAGAAAGTTAGTGACAGTAAAGTAGAACCTCCAGCAGACAAAACTTCCATATGCAATGTTGTATCCAGCACAACTGCAAATCCCCTACCAGGGGAAGGACCAGGTGTTTGCGAATCCCCAACAAGCCCAAAAATTGCTGCATCAAATAGAAGCTGGTTTACGGAAAAAGGACACTGGAGGGATGTGATCTAGATCGCCCACATCAGACATAGACTAACATCTTGAGTCTCAAACTTGGAGGTAGACTCCATTGGCTCTTACATCCCTCTAGTCTGAAGGGCTATGTTCAAACTGGAAGGAGATACACACTGCTCAGCTTCTAACAAAATGCGAATGATATTGTTTTATCCCCAGGCACCCTAGTGTGGAAGAGGGTGAGCCCGCCTGGCACTTGGAAAGACCCCCACAGGACAGCCCTATTGTTTAGTGTTTCTTATTAACCCAAAGTTTGTTGTATGGGAATATTTGATGATAACAGGATGAAACAGGGATACAGGTTGGTTTTTGGCTGTCAGAGTGGGAGGAGGGTGGGATTAGTGGTTGTTATCAAGTTTTGTTGCATTAAACATGATTTGCATAGGTCACATCAGGGACAATGCTCTTGTATAACTATTGACCTAGTCACTACACTGCACTGTACCCTCCTCATGTCCTACCATGGTCGCCACCACACTACTGAAACATGCAATACTTCCCCCTGTGAGCCATTGAGATGCCTGACGTGAAAGTTAAGAGGTCTGGGGGATCCACATAAGCATAGACATATTGTAGCCTACCTGGAAAGACATAACATCCACGTCGTCCTATTGCAGGAGACACACTTCTCGTCTTCTACAGGGGTGGCATTTGCAGCAAGATGGGCCAGATGTAGACAGTACTCTCCCTATTTCTCATATGCTTGCGGATCCATCACAGTAATCTGCAAGGGAGTGTCCTTACGACTTGGAGGATCCTTCAATGATTAGCAAAGGCCGTACACTAGACTTTGGGGCAGACTGAGATCCTACGCTGTTATGAGATCCTACACTGTTATCATAGCTAATTGCTATAGACCCAACGCTGATGACCACGCTTTCTTTGGTAGGTTGTGAGGGCTTATTGCAGACATTGGACCATGCCTTGTATGCTGGGGTGGGGATTTTAACGTGGCATTAAGTGACACTGAGGACAGATCATGGCTGGCTCACTCTGCACACAGTGTAGCTTACAAACACATGGTAGATATAATGGAAGAGAATTCCCTACTCGGTGCATGGAGACTGGTCAATCCCAAAGCCCTGGGGGTACATTCTACTCTGGTGTTCTTAATAGCTGGTCTGGCTTAGACTACTGCCTTATTTCCAGAAAAATGAGTCCCTGGATACAGGAAGCCCAGCATTTTGCAAGAACATAGTCCAATCACTCACCTGTTCTTTTAGTGCTGAATCTGCCTACCAATACTTACAGCAGAACGCTTGGAGATTGAACCCTGAAATGATCCTTGACTGTACCATTCAAGGGTGAACTGAGGCAGAAAATTGTAGATTTCCTGAGCAGGACCGTTGACTCTGTCCCTTCTGTCGGTACAGAGTGGGAAGCCTTTGAAGTTACCGTTAGAGGAGTTTGTATTTTGAAGGGATATAAAGTGTAGCGCACCCTTCGAGCAGACGTCCGAAAACGAGAAGCTGAGATAAAATGGCTTGTCTCTCTCCTGGGAACCCCCACTAAAACCGAAATTCTAACCACTATAAGAGAGACCATATCAGAGTATAAGTAACTAGCAGAGAGAGAGCGACTTTATAGAGGCAAATATGGAGCTGCCCATGCCTATGAAGAAGGAGAAAGGCCAGGCAGCACGTTGGCTACTATGGCTTGCTGACCATCTGCAACAAATGATATTCTTGAAATTACATCCCCGAGGGACATACCCACAGGAACACCTCAGGTATACAGTGAATCTTCACGCGCTTCTATGAGGGCCCAAATGTAGTGCGCGCGTGTAATGGTGTCCCCACACTCACAAAGTCTGGGGAAATTGCCCTGAACTGTGTGGGGGCACCTTGGCTAGTGCCAGGGGGCCCTCACACTTAGTAACTTTGCACCTAACCTTCACTAAGTGAGGGTTAGACATATAGGTGACCTATAAGTTACTTAAGTGCAGTGTAAAATGGCCAATACCCTGGGTACCTAGGTACCATATACTAGGGAATCATAAGGGTGTTCTAGTGTGCTAATTAGAAGTGGTGAAAATGGTCACTAGCCTATAGTGACAATTCTAAAGGCAGAGGGAGCAGCAGCACTGAGGTTCTGATTAGCAGAGCCTCAGTGACACAGTTAGCCACTACACAGGGACACACATTCAGGCCACAAACTATGAGCACTGGGGTCCTGGCTAGCAGGATCCCAGTGAAACAGGCAAAAACAACCTGACATACATGTAAAAATGGGGGTAACATGCCAGGCAAGATGTTATTTTCCTGAATGATATAGATCCACATTTAGATGCCATGGCCATATTCTTAGATGCCACCAAAGCATTTGATTCCCTTGAATGAGATTTCTTAATGGCTGTGCAGAGATGTATGTGGCTCCCTGTGTCATGACCACACAAACTTGCCAAGTCAAATCAAAGAAGTGCATGAGAAAAGCAAAGAGATATCCTCAGTGGAGACAGCAAAGCCCAAACTGGAAGAAGGTTTGCAGAGTAATCTTGCGCTTATTTCAAAGGAAGAATCAAGAAGAGAAGATCCAAGATGGCCGCTGTGAGTCCTGAAGGTTACTTACAGTTCTAGGCTTGCAATCGGTTGGTTGCTAGGTTACGAGCTCTCCAGCTGGAAGCTTTGCACTTCAACTGAGGTCTGACAGGAATCAGCTGTGTGGAGAGAGAGCGCGCTTCAGACCAGAAACTCCTGTGAGGTAAAATTACATTTGAAGATTATATTACAGAAAACAGATAAATATTGTCAAGGTTTATTCGAAGAGTTTGATAGTAGACCGTTCCCGTGGAAGTCGGCAAGGCTACAGAGTTAATATATGAATTAACCTTATGTTTACAAGGTTCTTGTTTAAGATATTAAAGTCAAAGAAAAAACGAACTTTAAAAGAGCAAGTATCTACAAATGTCAAGGTTATAAACAAAGGCCAAGTTTAAAGGAGAAACAAACTGTTAACAAATAAGTATTTACAAATTCAATGGTAATAAACCAAAATAGAGTTTAAAAGAGAAACAAACTTAAATAAACAAGCATTTACAACTACAAGTTATAGACAGATGTCGAAGTAAGGAAGGAGAAACTAACTGTAATAAACAAGCATTTACAAATACAAGTTATCAACAAATGTCGAAGTAAGAAAGGAGAAACGAACTTAAATAAACAAGCATTTACAAATACAAGTATTGACAGAAGTCACAATAAGACAGGAGAAATTAAATAACATCAGCTGATTTGAAGAACGCATTATCACCAACTATATATATATATATAGCAACATAAAACCAATCTCTAACAAAGGTTGAGAAGTTCTTCCAGAATCAGTAATAAGCATTTTTTTAAGAAGAGCTATCATTTATAGAGAGAAGCAAGGCTACAGAGAACTCAGGGTGAGTGAAGAAATAATAGAATTAAAGAGAATTAAGGGGGTCATTCTGACCCTGGCGGCCGGTGGCCGCCAGGGCCACCGACCACGGGAGCACCGCCAACAGTCTGGCGGTGCTCCCACGAGCATTCTGACCGCGGCGGTTCAGCCGCGGTCAGAAGCGGAAAGTCGGCGGTCTCCCGCCGACTTCCCGCTGCTCGGGGGAATCCTCCATGGCGGCGGAGCATGGGGATTCTGACACCCCCTACCGCCATCCTGTTCCTGGCGGGTCTCCCGCCAGGAACAGGATGGTGGTAGGGGGTGCCGCGGGGCCCCTGGGGGCCCCTGCAGTACCCATGCCAATGGCATGGGCACTGCAGGGGCCCCCGTAAGAGGGCCCCACTGTGTATTTCAGTGTCTGCAATGCAGACACTGAAATACGCGACGGGTGCAAACTGCACCCGTCGCACCCCTGCAACTACGCCGGCTCAATTCTGAGCCGGCGTCCTCGTTGCAGGGGCATTTCCTCTGGGCCGGCGGGCGCTCTTTTGGAGAGCGCCCGCCGGCCCAGAGGAAATGTTTGAATGGCCGCCGCGGTCTTTTGACCGCGGTGCGGTCATTTGGCGGCGGTACCTTGGCGGACGGCCTCCGCCGTCCGCCAAGGTTAAAATCACCCCCTAAGTGTTGAGAGTAGAAAGTGAAAAACTGATGTTGTATGTCCCTAGTAATTGCGACTGTGACTCTTGCAGGTGCTGTATCCAATCTTAGATGTGAAGAGGCAGACTGAGTACTGGCGTTCATCATCTCTGTGGCAGTCTCTCTACCATCCCATTCCCCTTTCCCCCTCCGGGGTACTCAGCACGAAGGATTAATATTCGTTGTGAGTAGCTCGGGTCGGGACTGAGGAGTTATCTTCTGCTTCTGAGGAAATCGAATTGAAGTATCCTGACACCCTGAAGGGTTTCTGGCTTGGATAGCCCCGGTATACTCGTACCCCACTGCCAGAATACAAATAAATGGCTCGCTTTTTGACTCAATACACATCTAGGAGTACTAGACAGGGGTGCCTGCTATTGCCGCTTCTGTTTGCGCTGGCTGTGGGACCCATGGCTGCCAAATTACTGCCAAAAACACCATGACTAAGCTCTCCGATACCCCTCAAGACACCTACTGGTGTCACTTTATGAGGATGACATTGTTATACCTGAGAGACCCACGGTATAGCATGAACCAAGTGATTTGTGAATTTATTTCGGGGAATTATCAGGCATACGGATTAATTGGGGGAAATCACATATCTTCCCACTGACACCACATGCGCAACCCTTTACACTGGATTACCTGCTGCAGTGGTGCTCTACCGAGGTCAAATACCTAGGGGTTAATATTAATCTAAATAAAGAGGAAACACTCTATGGTAGTGACATCTCAGCAATTACTGACAGTGTCACCCGATGGATATCCCTGCCTTTATCCTTGACTGACCGTATAGGCCTAAAGAAGATGATCATACTCCCTAAACTATTTAATTTTTCCTCAGTATACCTTTTTGTCTCAGGCTTGTTTTTTTCCACGCACTCTGCACTCAAATGATTAGATTAGCATGGGTGGGTAAACAAGCATGTATCAGCTAGGATACTCGTACCCTTCCCTTCTCCCGGGGTGAATTTAAGGTGCCAAACTTTGAACTTTATTATATTTCTGCACAACCTCACTAAGCAACATATTGGTTCAATCCTGCTCTTTATTTACTACACCTGGTGGTAAAGGAGGGATATATGGGCCACCTACCAGAGCCATCCTACATAGGTGCTTCACTACATTTTCCAGATTCTGCAGAGGCATGCACTTCAGCTACACGGAAGGTCCTGGTACGCCATACAGAAAAACCTATGCTATATTCTTCGCTTCTCCCACTTCCTTATAATCCTCTGCTGCAACCACACACAAAGCTACATGCTAAAAGCTTCAAAGTCAGCTAAACTACAGCAAGTGGGACGATTTATATATAAATGGCACATTCAAAACCAAGGGACAGTTCTTGATGGAGGAGCCCCCCTCAACATTAGATTTATTTCTATACATCAGGCTCCGACACAACGTGAAAACTGCCACCCTCAAGTTCCCTGAAGAACCACCCATTTTAAATACTCTACACATTTTGTTACAAGCACAGTTGCCACGTGGCCTAGTTTCCACATTATACTACACTCTACAAATGGAGGCACCCTCTAGACATATTGGGGCCCAGGGTAGATGGCAAACTGAACTGGGTGTGGAGATGGCAGATGACATCTGGAGAAAGTGCTGTACACATACTGGACGTGTCTCCTCCAGTAGTTGCCTCCACATTACTCATTACAAATTCTTGCATATAGCTTACTACACTCTGCATAGGCTGTACTGATATGCTTTCCGTGAAGATGACAGATGTCAAGGTTCAAATTGGAGGGCGCTGACTTCCTTCATTTAGCGTGGGAACGTAGATGTATCGAAGAATATTGGCATGATATAGAAAAAGCATTGAGGTTAATGCGGGAGCCATTTTAAACTCACTCTGCTGGCCTTGCTGGGTTTCTCACAACAGATTGATCCTTGTTATACAAAGTGTGTAGGTCTGGCATTATTGTTGGCAAAAAGTTGAATTGCCTGCAGATGGGGGAGGGGATGGTCTCCTTAGTTTGAGGAATGGTTGTCTGGCCTTATATATTGCAATGACCAACTGATGCTCTACTCTGAAACCCTACCTCTAAATTCCAGACCACGGTACATTTGTGATCCCTTACGCAGCTACTTGCTCTCTCATCTGGATGCCCTCTTGCTGACACAACTGGCTAATCCTTAACTTGTACAGAGAGTGAGATACCGACTATAAGGAGAGACAGCTGTTGAGAAGTCTAATGGTCCCAGTGAGCTCTGAGCTACCTGGGGATCTTCACAACATTTATACGTTGAACCACCCTTTGACTGATTGCTGAATATCAGTGCTGATGTGTCAACAGTTTAGAAATTGACAGATACATTATATTAGATTTCTCCGGGGAAGTTTGTGTGCCATGACAGGGTTGGATTGGAGCATTAAGATTTAATTTGTGGCATGCTATTTCATATTAGAAGTCTCCCTGAGACCTATTATTTTGGAAGCTGTTATTAATTACCATGTACCATTGTTCGATTGGGTTTCAGATAGTATGTTACTGAAAATCAATAAATATAGTTACCTTAGGATGCGAGTTATAGTTACTTGAAAGAACTCTAACTATAACTGCTGAATTTCTATGGTTTTGTAAGAGTAAATTCAGAAACTAACTATAACATCCCTGTAACCTTTATTTTTTTTTAGTGAATATATGTATTCACTGAAAAAACAAAGATTACAGGGACATTATAGCTAGGTTCACGTTTTAGCCAAAGAAAACAATAGAAATTCAGCAGTTATAGTTATACTTATGTTAGGAAACTATAACTTGTAGCCTAAAGTTAATTTCCAGCACAAGTTACAGTTTCTTTAAATGAATATAACACAGATCCGCTGTAGATCCATGGCGGATCTGCATCACTAGACATACATAAATCTTTTTACTTCAGTGACTCCAAAACAACTCAACAGATTTACGCTAAATTATAAAAAAGATATCTTTCTGGACCAAGATCTAGCTTTCTGCCAAATTTGATTTAATTCCTTTCAGCGGTGCGGGCTGTAATTGTGTTTAAAATCGCTATGAGAAATTACATGAACAAAACATGTTTTGAGCCCCCCGCCAGCCCCCCATTTTTCTTGGCTCTCGCTTGACAGATCACCCCGAAGTTTTTTAGACAGTCGCTGAAGTGACTGGCATACTACTTTTGATAATTTTGTGAAGATTCGTCAAACAGCGCCATAGTTATTAGCAAAATAAAAAATGCTTTTCCTATGGAAACTAGATTCTAACTATAACTAAATCACAAAGAAGGCCCCTGAAGAGCTAATAACACCTAGGCAGCCACCAGGGAAATCACAAAGATAAACTATACTGCCCATGAAAATACTAAAACAAAACTTTCAGAACATCTCTTGGAAATATATACACTCATTGGAGCAATCAGAGGATTCCAAGGTAACATAGAACAAAACAGGAATGTTTATTTAGATCAAAATACCCTAATTAATCAACTTAGTGCAAAAGTCACTTATTTTCTCATTATAGTCATAGGATTATTTGTAACAACTTTTTAAATTCATTCAAAGAAAGAAAAGTTAGAACAGAAAGGGCCACAAATACATTCACTAAAAAAAAACTTTTTTATCATACAACAACACTCTCTCATCCACATACCCAACCATACTCACAAATCAGTTACCATTAAAATCTCAACCATCAAAGTTGAACATATAATTTCAGACCGTAAGATAATGTATATCTTCATGGAGTTTCTCTGGTTAAATACATAAAGTTGAATGCAAAAAAAGTCACATCCAAATATTTAACATATTCTCTCCTAGTGCAATGTGACGTTGATAGTGGTTTATCAGTCCAAATAGTACATAATACTTAAAGCGGTCATTCTGTTCCCAACGTTGCGCCGATGCGCGTTGTGGTGGAGCCGCACAGCTGGAGCCACTTCTTCAGGATGTTTGACAATAATTATTTGATACTGGTTGTGGCCAAATCACATGTAGTATGCACAAAAAATATTAAATAAAATAAGGTTTACTCCTTTCTACATGTTTAATGAGCAGGCCTCAAAGTGCTCCAAGGAGAAAAGCCCAGTTCAGCAAAAAATGGTATAAACCCCAAGCATAAGGGGAATAGAAAAGAGAAGCTTGGTTACCAAGTGGAAATATTTAAAAAAGTAAAAGCAAAATAAAATAAAAAGAACCATACACCACTTCACCAGTGCCGAATCTTTAACAGAAATTAGTGACCACATCAAACCAACCTCCTATGCCTGAAGAGACAGAGCTTACCAAAATGCAAAAATCACAATAGCAAACTGAATCAATACCGATCAGTAAGGCAAATTCAGTCTGCCCGACCTCTATAAAAGAAATAAGACATCCTAGGTTGTGAGCAAAATCCAAATATATGAAAGCACAAAATGGGAAACCTACCCCATACAAATTCCAAATAAGGCATAGACAAATTTTGAGTGAAGGATACACGCATGGAGGGTTGCGGATCCAATCAATGTACTACATTGGCCCAAGACCTAACGGTAATCAGCAAATATAGATACCAATAAAAGATGATTGTTTGTCACACTCACTGGGCTACACAAATACACTTCTAAAATGTACCTATACGGGGAAAGAATGCTCCTGAAACTGAGCAGGTAAAAGCCAGCTGGAATCATTTTACTCTTGATACTGGGTTACAGCCAAAAACTAAGACTAAACTAAATTAAATCGTACCCATCAGAGACCTTAACACTAGAGGCGAACAACCCCTTATCTCTCATATCTGCATTAGAGCCACCGATACTGATTTAGCTCGTCTCAGCCCTAGCGAGGTGGTTGCCAAACGATGATGGCCCTGCCATAAAACCTCAAAGGGCTTACCGCCCTTGAAACTCGACCCCCAGCCCTGCTGCTAGCAGCAGATGTCCGCCCCCATTGCAACCCCCCCCACTTTTGGCTGGAGCAACAGCAAGAAAATGCACAAAGGACAGGAGGAGTGGCAATCCCCTAGTTTGTACCACCCCTAAGGTGTTACATGCAAGGCGACCCTTCCATTTCATTTTCCTCCATCATGCATAGTAGGAAAATAGGCTATCAGGGATAGGGAAGTGACCTCTGCCTACAAAAAGTCATCACATAGTGAGTGTAGCCACCCTGAGGTAGATGACCCATTGGTCATTACTAGGTACTCTTCTAAACACACACGAAATTCAGTATTTAGTGGGATTCCCTAAACCTACCGATAAGATTCCAAGGACACAAGAAGACACAAAGCTTGATGAACTGCTTTCCTGCTGCACAAAGAAATAGGCGTCAAACCCTGCCTGCTGCACCCAGGACTCGACAATCACCGCTGAGGGGTTGCTTGGACATTGGATGGACTCTTAAAATCCCCAGAGGACCTCCACTCTTCTAAAAATCGCCAAAGATCTCCCTCCAGAGTAAAGGCATCACTGTTTTGCAAGAAAGACCAAAAGACCAATGAAGTCCAGTTCACTGACCGGCTGCTGACCAAGGAACCGGACAGTGCAGCTGGACCAAGTCACAAGGTCAAATACTGCAAGTGTGTCAGGTTTGGTGGTGCTGCAACCTCCAGTGGCTGAACCGTGCGGTAGCCCCGGGTACAGGTCACTCAACGTCAGACACCAGGAAGGAAAGTCAACTCCGGACTCCAAAAGGACCAGGAGGAAGCCCCAGTCGAGGGACTTCAGAAACCACCCACCAGAGTGGCCCTGCTGACCTGCAAGAGACCCTCAGAGTGACCTACTTCCTGCTTCCAAGGGCACCTTTGCGCACACCTCTTGGCTCATCTATCTTCTCTGTACCCGGCCTCCCTGGGCCCTGCACCGGAGAGCCAGCTGTGCTGTAAGAGTCCCCCACCCTTTTCAATCTCTACCCTCTAGGGGGGGCGACCGGACTCACCTTGAAGTCCACCTGTGTGTTGCTTTTCCGAGGCGTCCCCCGCAGTGGTCCTGTACCAGCTCCAGGAACTTTCCAGCAGCTCTTCCCGACAAAATTGGGAACCGCCTGAACTCCTCCATCTGGCCCACAGGAGTTCTTCACAAACTCGATCTAATGCGCAAGGGGACATTGATAAATGTATTCCCTGATTTTATATGTATTTTTAAAGTTTTCTCCCATTGATTCCTGTGGTGTGTAATTATGCATAAAAATACTATTTTTGCTAAACTTTGAAAAATTACAACTTAATAAGTACTTACCCGATTTAATGATCTTGGTCTTATACATTTTATAAATATCTGAAGTATTTTAGTAAATAGGTCTCACGTTATTCATTTGAGTGTGTGTCTTCATTTATTGATACTTGAGTAACTAAATATTTAATTTCAAGGGAACAAAGTTATCAATTTATCACACAAACATTAAGCCCCAGTGGGCTAACTCGTTACTCAGACTAGGTTCTGCAGACAGTATCCCATAACACTAAAGTACACAGATAAAACTATATTTTCAGCACTTATTGATTATCAGGGGAACCAAGTTGTTGATTTATTATACAAACATAAAGCCCCAGTTGGTTAAATGAAATTGGGTTCTAAATACTGACAATGTTGATTGCAATACATTTGCCTGAACAATTTCGGTGTTGGATATTATTGCTTTTGTGCCTCAATTTCTCTTGTCCTCATACATCACTGCTGAATGCTCTGCATAGAATGTATACCTACATCACAAACATACATGGAAAAAGGGGAGAAAAGGGTGTTAAGATGTGATGATCTGCTAAAAAACTTTAACATATATAAAAACATAGGCTAAGACCTTGGTCTGCATTCTATACATCTATTTACAAATATGTGTATATTTCTTCATCAGTGTTGAGCCCATTGGGTTCTTTGGTATCTAGTCTGAGGATGCATTTGCATTTTAAGTAGCACAATGATTTCTCTCTATCTCCTCACCTGTGTGACTTAGGAATACAATACGTGACACTGTACATGAGAATAACAGAATTACTGTTGTGAAAAGTCTTAAAATGCCTGCCTACTGGGTAGCTATTGTCTTGATTTTTGATTGACAGCAAGTGCTGTAAAATGCATTTATGCACCTGTGATTTGGTGCTGCCTACATACCTTTTAGGGGGATTTACCCCTAGAAACTGTATGTTACTGCTCCAATTCAAAGTTCCTAACTTACCTGTGTGGAGTACCTTGCATTTTATATATTTACTTCAATTTTTTAACTTGTGGTTCTAAAAATAAATTAAGAAAATATATTTATCCATATAAAAACTATTAGCCTGGAGTTAAGTCTTTGAGTGTGTGCCCCTCATCTATTGCCTGTGTGTGTACAACAAATGCTTAACACTACCCTCTGATAAGCCTACTGCTCGACCACACTACTACAAAATCGAGCATTAGAATTATCTAATTATGCCACTATCTTACCTCTAAGGGGAACCCTTGGACTCTGTGCACACTATCTCTCATTTTGAGATAGTATATACAGAGCCAACTTCCTAAATGTACCAACTGGCTTCCTTTGAGGATCTTTTGGACTTGATGGATTTATAGGGGTGACTATGTTGGTGCAGACTGTCATCCAGTTGAGTAAGTTCTTGGTTGCCTGTTCAAGGTTGGTTGAAATGTGTTTGCGGGAGGTGTTGAAGACATCAGTTCATTTGCTCTCTGAGATTTTGTTCCAGCTGCAGTGTAATGTACTGGGTGGTTTCACCCACAATGGTGAAATGGACAATGGCTTGGTCCGTCCAGCTGAGCTTTGTGACATGGCTGTATTTTATTCTTTTGCTGGCTGAGAAGATCAGGTTGAGTGTGTGTCCTGAAATGTGGGTGGGGTTAGTGACCATTTGGGTGTGGCTGATGTTGTTCATTCTTTCAAGGAAGTTGGTGGTGTTGTTATTTTTGGGGTTGTCATGGTAAAAGCTGGCACATGTTTACACAGCACTACTGTCTGGAATTAAAAGTGCAGAGAGATGCAGCAGCATGATAAGCAGTATTTATTCCATTAAGGTAAGCCTGTGTTTATTCTATCATCCTACCACCTGCGACTTTGCCTTCATTATCGTTATTGTGCATTGTTTTAACTGCTAGCTTTTCTGATTCAGTCTTGCAGATCTATGAAAGATCCATTACTGGAGAAGAAACTAAGTTACTTACATGTAACTGTGGTTCTCTAGTATTAGTATTAGCATCCCTAGTATTAGTATTAGCATCTTTCATAAAGTCACATGCGACCCAACCTTACTCCAGTATTGGAACTGTCATAGATTCACATGCTTGAATCATTCCCCGTCGTCGAGATGGGAGCCTTTGGTGTAATACAAAACCATATTCAATTGTATATAAAGCTCAGAGGCACTAGGCTTCCTAATTTAGTAACATCTCACAGTCATTTTTATAAAAAAGGACCAAACTTAAGAAACAACCAATCAGCTCTCACCACCCCTAGAACCCTCTTGTGAGGAGCTGATTTCCCTCAGATTTTCAACCTCATGTTGTGCTAAGAAGTCTCCTCTGAGCTCTTCTCAATTTTTCTCTCACAAACACTGTTTGAGGTGAATTTGGATTTTTCTCTCTTCAGGATTACTTCAAGGCGATTCAAACTGACCACTGTGTCAGAGACACCTAAGAAAGGGCTCTTCAGAGCTTGTGCCTCATGCATGAAGAAAAGGTTGCATGTTGATGACCAGCATAAAGAGTTTATTTACTGTCTCTATCCGAGCCATAAACCTAGATACTGCAAGGTATGTAGAACTTTTTCTACCAAGACCCTTAAGGATAGAGAGAGTCGTCTTCTCATCTGGCTCCAGAAAACAAAGTCCAGGGACAACCCTGTCTCTGATGAGGATAGTGCCTCTTCTGTTTCTATGGTGAAGACACCTGTCAAGTGAAAATCTGAAGTCTCTTCAGAAGAAACACCAAGAAAAGTGGCAAAACAATCTACTGAGGCACCCTCAAAGTCTGGTAGCACTTCAAAGATGAAGATGAAACCTTCTGACTTTAAGTCTAAAAGGAAACCTGTTTCTCAGACATTGATGCCACCACTTAAGGTAAAACATACCTTCAAAAAACCAACTTCCGCTCCATCGACAGGTTCATCGTCGACGATGGCTCAGGTGTTGACGACGACTTCTTCCGTCACTACACTGTCTGTCTCTATGGCGAGATCCGGATCCTTGTTGATGATAGGTTCCTCCTCGTCGACGGCACACCCTATAGCTTCACCGTTGGCGTTCACACCGTTGATGCTCTCACCGACGACCCCAGCGAGGACGGCCACGTCGGCGCTTTTCCACTTGCCAACGTCCTCGTCGACGCTGTTTTCACCAACGACTGCTTCATCGACGAAACACCAGCCGTCGACGGCATCGTTGATGACACACCAACTGTTGACGACACTCCTACCGCCGATGTTCCCACCGTTGACGACTGTCGAGGCAATGATGCTCTCATCGATGATGCCACCGTCGATGACACCACTGTCGATGACGAAGACTGCAGTAAAGGCACAAAGACCAGATTTGTTGCCTCTGATGTCATCAGGGGACCAGGATACTCACAGGAGGATGAAAAAATAACATCTAACGCACTCTGTTACATGGCCTAGCAAGGTTTCCAGCCTTTTACTCTTGCATCTTTTGGATGAAGATGACTCCAATGAGGAGGGTAATGTTGGAGTCACCAGCAGCCCTTCACAACTAAGGGTCAAGTGCCAAGAGTACTCCGATGATGATGAGGCTTAATACTCCTCTCTTGCAACAGCCGCATCATACTCCTCAACCAAGGTCACAGCAATCTGTGCTTTCCACAAAGACATCAGGTATCCTCCAATGAGGATGCGGAAGAAGGTGAGATACAGCTTGCCACTGATGAGTGGGATGATTATATTATACCAGCTCTTGCCTCGCCTACAGCACCCATAGTTGAGTCTCCGTCTGAGGATATAGGGGGCTTCCATAACCTGCTTGAGCGTGCCGCCACGCGGTTCCATCTCCCAATGCCCACCACTCAGCAGGATTGCTTCCTATATGACTTCAAAGAACCTCACAGAAAGATGGTCAGAGCAATTCCCATCATAGACCATGTGTGGAGCCAGGGCCTAAAGATTATGCAGAATCCAGCTACGGTCCCTGCGGTTCTGCCGAGACTGGATAAAAGGTATAAGCCAACAGAGGACGCCCCAGGTTGCTTTTCAGGACATCCGAAACCGGACCCCACCATATCACCTCTAGGAATCCCTCTACACCATTGACATCACCGCCAGATAAAGAAGGAAGGTGCCTAGATAATATTGGCAAGCGCTTTTCCTCCATGTCCACTATTGTGGTAAGAGCGGCCAACTCCTTTGCTCTGCCAGGCAGATACGATCAACAGCTCTGGTCAGATGTATCCCAATCACTGGAAGAGCTCCCAGACACCTCCAAAGCAGAAGCTAGAAAAGCTCCTATAGAAGGCCAGCGATCTTCAGCGGAAATAATTGATTGTGCGCTAGAAATAGCTGCAATGGGCTTTAGACTACTCGCTAGTTCAGCAGTGTTGAGGCGGCAAGGTTGGCTTAAAGCCACCAACTTTCAGCCAGAAGTACAGACGAAAATCCTGGACCTTCTATATGACGGAGAAGCTCTGTTTGGCAAACATGTCAACGACGCCCTTCAAGCCATCAAGGCAGATACAGAAACGGCTAAATCCCTGTGAATTCTACAATATAGGAAAGTGCCCTTTCGGGGTGCTAGTGGCAGAGGTCAGCCATCCTTTTGTGGTGGATACCAACAATATAGGTACCCAGCCTATTCATCCATGTTTCAGCCTGCTAGAGCACAGTATGATCCGAGGCAACCACCCCCAGCAGCATGCACCAGGCCCTACCACAAGTCCAAACAGCGGTCAACGTCAAACACTTCCAGTTCAAGGTCCTTCCCATTGGCCTACTGTCAGCACCACAAATCTTTACCAAATGTCTAGCGCCAGTGGCGGCCTACTAAAGGAGAAACGGACATCAAGTCTTTCCCTACCCCGAAGACTGGTTGGTAAAAGCTCCAGTTATCCAGACAGCAGAATGTTCAGTCAGGGCGACTCTGTGCCTTTTTTCGAGGAATTAGGCCTTACACTCAACAAGGAAAAATCGTCTCTGCAGCCATCCACTAGTCTAGCCTTCCTAGGGGCTATCTTAGACACTCAACGAGCCAAAGCCTATCCAGCGCCGGACAGACAAACAAAGCTAGCACAGCTGGCAAGGCGCATCCAAAGAAAAAGGTGTCTTTCAGTGCGGCAGTACAAGTCCTGGCTGGGCATGATGTCATCATGTATCAGCTTCATTCCATTCTGCCGTCCGATTCAAGAAGAACTGGACAAGCAGTGGATACAAGCAGAGGGTTCCTTCGAGGATACCATCCTCGTCACGCTGTTTTTGGTTCATTCTCTGAATTGGTAGGCAGTTCCCGAGAAGATTTCTAAAGATCTCAGTTTCTTGGTACGAGTTCCTCCAATGACTGTCACAACGGATGCATCGCTCACAGGATGGGGTGCATGCTTGTAGGACCTTCGGGGGAGCGGCAAGTGGCCAACCTCTCACCGTTCGCTCCACATAAATCTTCTTGAGCTGAGGACAGTCCATTACGCCTTGCAAGTCTTCCTTCCAAGGATACGAGGGAAAGCTGTGCTTGTCAGGACAGACAATACCACCATGATGCACTACCTAAACAAGCAGGGAGAAACACAGTCTCGCATACTATCCTGAGAAGCACAAACCATCTGGAAATGGTGCACCACTCCATCCATATCACTGCAGAACATGTCCCAGGCCTGCAGAATACCATTGCTGATTCACTAAGCAGACTTACCACATCCTCCCACGAGTAGGAGTTACACCAGAGGACGCTAGATCGGATATTCGACCAGTGGGAAAAGCCAAATCTGGACTTATTTGCATCCTCCCGGAACACCAAATGCCAACATTATGCAAGTTGGCATCACCAACAGGGGTAGTGCGGGGATGCATTTTCGATCACATGGTCAGGGATCTATGCGTATGCTTTTCCTCCGATTCCTCTCCTCGCAAGGGTGATCAGGAAGATGAAGTCAGAACCCTGCCAACTGATCCTTGTAGCTCCAGCTTGGCCACGTCAACCATGGTACATGGAGTTGCTCCTCCTGTCAGCCTCTCCATCCATCAGGCTCAGACCAATTCTGGACCTGTTTACCATCAATCAGTGGCAAGCAAGGCACCTGGACCCCAAATCTCTCAGTTTGCACGCATGGCTCCTGAGTACAATGAGTTTGGCCATTTAGATCTACCGTCTGAGTGCAGAGAAGTGCTAGCTAATGCACATGTAGCTAGTACCAGCAAGTGTTACCAGCTAAAATGGAAGATATTTTGTATTTGGTGCGAAACCCCAGATGTCCATCCTCTCTCCTCTGCACCGGAGGAAGTGTTGCCATATTTATTACAGCTGGCACGTTCAGGACTAGCCCATTCCTCAATCAGAGTCCATCTAGCTGCCATCTCCAGCTATATAAGAAGAGTGCCAGGCAAACCATCCTTATGCTTGCTCAGATTGGTAAAACAATTTCTCAAAGGTCTCTTCAGATCTTTTCCTCCAGTGAAACCTCTGCCGCCGGCATGACAACTTAACATTGTTCTTGGCCAGCTTATGAAGGAGGCTTTTGAGCCGATCCACATAGCAGACATTAAATACCTCACTTGGAAGGTGTCTCTCCTTTTTTGCCGTTAATTCGACGTGCAGAGTTAGGGAAATTCAAGCTTTCACTATACAAGAACCTTTTCTGCAGTTCAGACAGGACAGAGTCAGCCTGCGAACCAATCCTACATTCGTGCCCAAAGTACCTTCAGAGTTCCATATCAATGAGCCGGTGGTGCTCAAAACTTTCTTTCCGAACATGCAAACTGCTGCGGAAAGAACTCTCAATTTGCTCGACTTAAAAAGATGCATAACATTCTATCTGGACAGTACAAAGTTGTTCAGACAATCCACTCAGTTGTTAGTAGCGTTCAGTGCTACTAGGAAAGGTCACTCGGTAACCAAACAGACTGTATCCCGATGGATTAAGAATGCAATCATGTTTTGCCATCAGAAAGCAGGAAGGCCATTGAGAGCGCATTCTACTAGAGCTATCTCTGCATCCTGTGCTCTGTTTGCTGGTGTCTCAATTAAAGACATCTGTCATGCTGCGACATGGAGAACAACTCACACCTTCACGCAGCATAACTTCCTGGATACAGAGTCACTTCCGGATGCAGCCGTTGGTCAAGCGGTCCTTCGAAACCTGTTTTAATAAGTGTAAGGAAATGCCTCCTTGGCATGGTTACCCCCTGACTTTTTGCCTTTGCTGATGCTAAGTTATGATTTGAAAGTGTGCTGAGGCCTGCTAACCACGCCCCAGCACCTGTGTTCTTTCCCTAACCTGTACCTTTGTCTCCACAATTGGCACACCCTGGCATCCAGGTAAGTCCCTTGTAACTGGTACCCCTGGTACCAAGGGCCCTGATGCCAAGGAAGGTCTGTAAGGGCTGCAGCATGTCTTATGCCACCCTGGGGACCCCTCACTCAGCACAGACACATTGCTTGCCAGCTTGTGTGTGCTGGTGGGGAGAAAATGACTAAGTCGACATGGCACTCCCCTCAGGGTGCCATGCCAACCTCACACTGCCTATGGCATATATAAGTCACCCCTCTAGCAGGCCTTACAGCCCTAAGGCAGGGTGCACTATACCATAGGTGAGGGCATAAGTGCATGAGCACTATGCCCCTACAGTGTCTAAGCAAAACCTTAGACATTGTAAGTGCAGGGTAGCCATGCGAGTATGTGGTCTGGGAGTTTGTCATACACGAACTCCACAGCACCATAATGGCTACACTGAAAACTGGGAAGTTTGGTATCAAACTTCTCAGCACAATCAATGCACACTGATGCTAGCGTACATTTTATTGTCAAATACACCCCAGAGGGCATCTTAGAGATGCCCCTTGAAAACATACCCGATTACCAGTGTGGGCTGACTAGTTTTGCCAGCCTGCCACACACCAGACATGTTGCTGGCCACATGGGGAGAATGCCGTTGTCACTCTGTGGCTAGTAACAAACCCCTAAGGTGCCCTGAGCTGAGGTGACTCTGACTTTTAGAAATCCTCCATCTTGCAGATGGAGGATTCCCCCAATAGGATTAGGGATGTGCCCCCCTCCCCTCCGGGAGGAGGTACAAAGAGGGTGTAGCCACCCTCAGGGCTAGTAGCCATTGGCTACTAACCCCCCAGACCTAAACACAACCCTAAATTGAGTATTTAGGGGCCCCCAGAACCAAGCAAGATAGATTCCTGCAACCTGAAGACAAAGAAGGACTGCTGACTTGAGGCCCTGCAGAGAAGGCGGAGACACCAACTGCTTTGGCCCCAGCCCTACCGGCCTGTCTTCCCACTTCAAGAAAAACTGCAACCGCGACGCGTCCCCCAGGGTCCAGCGAGCTCTGAAGCTTCAGAGGACTACCCTGCATCTAAAAGGACCAAGAACTCCCGAGGACAGCGGCTCTGCTCCACAAAGACTGCAACTTTGCAACAAAGAAGCAACTTTTAAAGACCACACGTTTCCCGCCGGAAGCGTGAGACTTTCCACTCTGCACCCGACACCCCCGGCTTGACCTGTGGAGAACCAACACTACAGGGAGGACTCCCCGGCGACTGCGACCCTGTGAGTAGCCAGAGTTGACCCCCCTGAATCCCCCAGCGACGCCTGCAGAGGGAATCTCGAGGCTCCCCCTGACCGCGACTGCCTGCTTCAAAGAACCCGACGCCTGTTAAAGACACTGCACCCGCAGCCCCCAGGACCTGAAGGATCCGACCTCCAGTGCAGAAGCGACCCCCAGGTGACCCTCTCCCTTGCCCAGGTGGTGGGTACTCCGAGGAGCCCCCCCTTGCCTGCCTGCATCGCTGAAGAGACCCCTGGGTCTCCCATTGAAACCTATTGCGAATCCGACACCTGTTTGCACACTGCACCCGGCCGCTCCTGTGCCGCCAAGGGTGTACTTTCTGTGCTGACTTGTGTCCCCCCGGTGCCCTACAAAACCCCCCTGGTCTGCCCTCCGAAGTCGCAGGTACTTAACTGCTGGCAGACTGGAACCGGGGCACCCCCTTCTCCATTGAAGTCTATGCGTTTTGGGCACCACTTTGACCTCTGCACCTGACCGGGCCTGAGCTGCTGGTGTGGTAACTTTGGGGTTGCCCTGAACGCCCAACGGTGGGCTACTTTGGACCCAACTTTGAACCCTTTAGGTGTTTTACTTACCTGCAAAAACTAACCAAAACTTTCCTCCCCCAGGAAAATTGCACTGTGTCTAGTTTTAAAATAGCTTATTGCCATTTTTGCTAAAACATGATATTGTGTTGATTCAAACTGACCTCCCCCAGGAACTGTTGAAAATTGCACTGTCTAGTTTTAAAATAGCTTATTGCCATTTTTGCTAAAACTGTACATTATATTGTGTTGATTCAAAGTTCCTATGATACCTGAGTGAAATACCTTTCATTTGAAGTATTACTTGTAAATCTTGAACCGGTGGTTCTTAAAATAAACTAAGAAAAGATATTTTTCTATATAAAAACCTATTGGCCTGGAATTGTCTTTGAGTGTGTGTTCCTCATTTATTGCCTGTGTAGGTACAACAAATGCTTAACACTACCCTCTGATAAATCTACTGCTCGACCACACTACCACAAAATAGAACATTGGAATTATCTTTTTTTGCCACTATCTTACCTCTAAGGGGAACCCTTGGACTCTGTGCATGCTATTTCTTACTTTGAAATAGTACATACAGAGCCTACATTGGTGGATCAGCAGTGGGGTACAAGACTTTGCATTTGCTGGACTACTCAGCCAATACCTGATCACATGACTAAATTAAAAAAATTGTCATTAGAAACAGATTTTTTAAATTTGAGCTATTTTTCTAAATTTTTAAAAGTCCTGCTTGGGCCTTGTGTTAGTCCTTGTTAGCATTTCTTTTAGAGTTTAAAAGTTTTGTAAAAGTTTGAATTAAGTTCTAGAGATAGTTTTAGATTCTTAAAAAGTATTCCAACTTTTAGAAACAAAGGGGGTGATTTTAACCTTGGCGGACGGCGGAGGCCGTCCGCCAAGGTACCGCCGTGAAATGACCGCACCGCGGTCAAAAGACCGCGGCGGCCATTTAAACATTTCCTCTGGGCCGGCGGGCGCTCTCCGAAAGAGCACCCGCCGGCCCAGAGGAAATGCCCCTGCAACGAGGACGCCGGCTCAGAATTGAGCCGGCGTAGTTGCAGGGGTGCGACGGGTGCAGTTGCACCCGTCGCGTATTTCAGTGTCTGCAAGGCAGACACTGAAATACTTTGCGGGGCCCTCTTACGGGGGCCCCTGCCGTGCCCATGCCATTGGCATGGGCACGGCAGGGGGCCCCGCGGCACCCCCTACCGCCATCCTGTTCATGGCGGGTTTCCCGCCATGAACAGGATGGCGGTAGGGGCTGTCAGAATCCTCATGGCGGCGGAGCGCGCTCCGCCGCCATGAAGGATTCCCCCGAGCAGCGGTAAGTCGGCGGGAGCCCGCCGACTTGCCGCTTCTGACCGCGGCTGAACCGCCGCGGTCAGAATGCTCGTGGGAGCACCGCCAGCCTGTTGGCGGTGCTCCCGTGGTCGGTGGTGGCCGCCAGGGTCAGAATGACCCCCAAAATGTCTACAGAAGAGTTAGTGATGGAACTCAACCTCACTCCTTACCTGCATCTTAGGATGTCAGAGTTAAGGTCTCTCTGTAACATCAAAAAGATAAAGACTGGTTCAAACCCTACCAACGTACAGCTCCAGGAGCTCTTGGCAGAGTTTGCTAAAACAACCCCTCTGATGATGCCATCACAGAGGACAGAGGGGGACACTACTGAGTTGGAGGAACTCCCACCTCCAACCCTAGATAGGGAGACCAGGGTTCCTCCAACCCTGACTCCACAAGTGATAGTCAGAGATGCTGCTTCTCTCACAGGAGAGTCCAGCAACTCTGGAAGCATTGAGGAACGCCTCAATGAAGATGACCTCCCGTTAGCCAGAATGGCCAGAAGATTGGCTTTGGAAAAACAGATCCTAGCCATAGAAAGGGAAAGACAAGAGATGGGCTTAGATCCCATCAATGGTGGCAGCAATATAAATAGGGTCAGAGATTATGCTGACATGCTAAAAATCCCTAAAGAGATTGTAACTAAATATGAAGATGGTGATGACATCACCAAATGGTTCACAGCTTTTGAGATGGCTTGTGCAACCAGAAACGTAAACAAATCTCACTGGGGTGCTCTCCTTTGGGAAATGTTCACTGGAAAGTTTAGGGAAAGACTCCTCACACTCTCTGGAAAAGATGCAGAATCCTATGACCTCATGAAGGCTACCCTGATTGAGGGCTTTGGATTCTCAACTGAGGTGTACAGGATTACGTTCAGGGGGGCTCGAAAATCCTCGAGCCAGACCTTGGTTGATTTTGTTGACTTCCCAGTCAAAACACTGGATGGTTGGATTCATGGCAGTGGTGTAAATGATTATGATGGGCTGTACAATTTATTTGTGAAAGAACACCTGTTAAGTAATTGTTTCATTGATAAACTGCATCAGCATCTGGTAGACCTAGGACCAATTTCTCCGCCAGAGTTGGGAAAGAAGGCGGACCATTGGGTCAAGACTAGGGTGACCTAGACTTCCACAGGGGGTGACCAAAAGAAAGGGGTCACAAAGACTCCCCAGGGGAAGAGTGTTGAGACATCCAAGGGTAAAAGTAAAGAGTCTTCTACAGGGCCCCAAAAACCTGCTCAGGAGGGAGGGTCCAAAGCCTCTTCACAACCCCAATTTGGGTACAAGAGTAAAAACGTTGATCCCAAAAAGGCCTTGTATCGTAGCTGTAATCAGCAGGGACACCAAACTGGAGGCAAGGCCTGTCCCAAGAAAGGTTCCACTTCAAACTCTACTCCAGTTAGCACTGGAATAGCCAGTCTCCAGGTGGGATCAACTGTGTGCCCAGAGTAAATCAGGGTTCACACTGAAGCTACATTAGTCTCTGAGGGTGGGGTGGACTTAGCCACACTGGCTGCCTGGCCCCCTAATATGCAAAAATACAGGCAGCAACTCTTGATTAATGGGATTAGTGTAGAAGGCCTGAGGGATACAGGTACCAGTGTCACCATGGTGACAGAGAAACTGGTTTCCCCTAGTCAATACCTGGCTGGACAAACTTATCCAGTCACCAACGCTGATAATCAGACTAAAGTACATCCCATGGCTATGGTAACTTTAGAGTGGGGAGGAGTCAATGGCCAAATATCCCTGTAGACTGTTTGCTTGGAAATGACCTGGAGTCCTCAGCATGGGCTGAGGTAGAACTCAAAACTCATGCAGCCATGCTGGGTATCCCTGAACTGGTGTGTGTCAAGACAAGGCCACAGTGCAAGGCTCAGGGTGAAAAAGTGGTGTTGGAGCCTGGAAGAATGGCCCAACCCTCTAAGAGAAAAGGAAAGAATACTGGGGAACCAGCTTCAACATAACAAAAGAAAGGGAACCTCTCCTCCCAGGAAGAAGTTCTGCCCTCTAAGGGAACTGAGCCCATGGAGCTAGAACCTTATCAGGTTGAGCTCCTAGGCCCAGGGGGACCCACAAGGGAACAGTTGTGTAAGGGGCAAGAAACATGTCCCTCTCTTGAAGGCCTTAGGCAGCAAGCTGCTGAAGAGACCTAAGGAAAAATCACTGGAACACATAGGGGGTGATTCCAACCCTGGCGGTCGGTAATAAAGCGGCGGCCAAGCCGCCAACAGGCAGGCGGTCAAAAAAATGGAATTCTGACCCTGGCGGGAACCGCCAACACAGGCAGCCACTTTAACACTCCGACCGCCACGGCGGGACAAACAAACAGCGCAGCGGTCACCGCCAACAGGCAGGCGGCAGACAATGTACCGCCCACCCTATCACAACTCACCAATCCGCCACCTTTTCCGGGGCGGGAGCCCCGCCGATAAAAACACGGCGGAAACAGACTACGAACGGGAAAACGCTCACCTCTATACACTCCACGAGGAAGGAGGACAGCATGGAACCCGAATTAAACATCCTACCAGCTATTGTCTACCTGCTCATCTACCACGAGTACGAACGCCGGCACAGACAACAACGGTGAGTACTGCACCTACGACACAGGGGAGGGGGGAGGAGGAAAGGTTACATGCACACACATATGCGACCCCCCCCCACCCCCCCCCCCCAACTATCTACACACCAATGCAGAGCAACAAGTCACAGTGACACCCCCCAAACCCCCCGGAAAAATGCAAAGACATAATTAAATTGAGATCTAAAATGTATGTATAAAATAGGTTCATTGAAGTCATGGTAAATTAGCAATATGAAATATAAAAAATAAAGAATGAACATTGCGAAATCTATAAACATAGGCAATAAGTCCTGCACAGTCAGTTAAATTTCCATTGTCCGTGGGCCAATGTGTACAAACACATGGGCAAAGCCCACACAGGAGACCGGATACCATTGGAGAGAACACTGCAGGGGCATCAGATGATAAAACTACAGGCACCTCAGGGGGAAGGGAAGGGGAGGCACCTCAGCCACAGGAGTCCACGACGCCAGATCCACGAGGGGCCTCCATGCCCACTGTACCATCCTGGGGAGTGCAAAGCCACAGTCTCTCAAGTCTCTACAGTGGGTGGCTTGCCCACTGTGCCATCCTGGGGAGTGCAAAGCCACAGTCTCTCAAGTCCCTACAGTGGGAGGGTTGCCCACTGTGCCATCCTGGGGAGTGCAAAGCCACAGTCTCTCAAGTCTATACAGTGGGTGGGTTGGCGACTGTGCCATCCTGGGGAGTGCAAAGCCACAGTCCATCAGATGGATAACCGACTCCACTGGTATTGGAGGAGGCATGGTGCCCAGAGTGCTGCGTGAACACCAGCTCGACACAGAACCGGCACTGTCAATGGGCCAGCGTTGCTTGAGACGGCGGGGCCCAGCGAAGCGGTGCTTGACAGGAAGGGCCCAGCGGAGCGGTGCTTGAGACGGCGGGGCCCAGCGGAGCGGTGCTTGAGACGGCGGGGCCCAGCGGAGCGGTGCTTGACAGGAAGGGCCCAGCGGAGCGGTGCTTGACAGGAAGGGCCCAGCGGAGCGGTGCTTGAGACGGCGGGGCCCAGCGGAGCGGTGCTTGACAGGAAGGGCCCAGCGGAGCAGTGCTTGAGACGGCGGGGCCCGGCGGAGCGGTGCTTGAGACGGCGGGGCCCAGCGAAGCGGTGCTTGACAGGAAGGGCCCAGCGGAGCGGTGCTTGACAGGAAGGGCCCAGCGTAGCGGTGCTTGACAGGAAGGGCCCAGCGTAGCGGTGCTTGAGACGGCGGGGCCCAGCGTAGCGGTGCTTGAGACGGCGGGGCCCAGCGTAGCGGTGCTTGAGACGGCGGGGCCCAGCGGAGCGGTGCTTGAGACGGCGGGGCCCAGCAGAGCGGTGCTTGACAGGAAGGGCCCAGCGGAGCGGTGCTTGACAGGAAGGGCCCAGCGGAGCGGTGCTTGAGACGGCGGGGCCCAGCGGAGCGGTGCTTGACAGGAAGGGCCCAGCGGAGCGGTGCTTGACAGGAAGGGCCCAGCGGAGCGGTGCTTGACAGGAAGGGCCCAGCGGAGCGGTGCTTGAGACGGCGGGGCCCAGCGGAGCGGTGCTTGAGACGGCGGGGCCCAGCGGAGTTGTGCTTGAGACGGCGGGGCCCAGCGGAGCGGTGCTTGACAGGAAGGGCCCAGCAGAGCGATGCTTGAGACGGCGGGGTCCAGCCGAGCGGTGCTTGACAGGAAGGGCCCAGCGGAGCGGTGCTTGAGACGGCGGGGCCCGGCGGAGCGGTGCTTGAGACGGCGGGGCCCGGCGGAGCGGTGCTTGAGACGGCGGGGCCCAGCGAAGCGGTGCTTGACAGGAAGGGCCCAGCGGAGCGGTGCTTGACAGGAAGGGCCCAGCGGAGCGGTGCTTGAGACGGCGGGGCCCAGCGGAGCGGTGCTTGAGACGGCAGGGCCCAGCGGAGCGGTGCTTGACAGGAAGGGCCCAGCGGAGCGGTGCTTGAGACGGCGGGGCCCAGCGGAGCGGTGCTTGAGACGGCGGGCCCTGTTCAGCGGTGCCTGTCTTGGCGGGGCCCTGTTCAGCGGTGCCTGTCTTGGCGGGGCCCTGTTCAGCGGTGCCTTTTCACGGCGGGCCCTGTTCAGCGGTGCCTGTCTTGGCGGGGCCCTGTTCAGCGGTGCCTTTTCACGGCGGGGCCCTGTTCAGCGGTGCCTGTCTTGGCGGGGCCCTGTTCAGCGGTGCCTGTCTTGGCGGGGCCCTGTTCAGCGGTGCCTTTTCACGGCGGGGCCCTGTTCAGCGGTGCCTGTCTTGGCGGGGCCCTGTTCAGCGGTGCCTTTTCACGGCGGGGCCCTGTTCAGCAGTGCCTGTCTTGGCGGGGCCCTGTTCAGCGGTGCATTTCCACGGCGGGGCCCTGTTCAGCGGTGCCTGTCCTGTCTTTCTAGGGAGCCAGACCTGACCAAGACTCTCCGCTTAGTCGCCCTCCGACCTTGCGGTTGCTGGCCCCTCCTGTGATGGAGTCTTGGGCCCGTGGCTGTCGTCCGTCACACCTGGAATGGGGCTGGTGGGGCCCTCCTGGTCCGCTCGCCTGCTGGCTGACTTCTCCGCCCTGCTGCCCTTGCTCTCCTTCGATGAAGCTCTCTGGCCCTTGCCTCCCTTTGATGTTGTGGCAGGTGACGGGCCAAGGCTACGGTCCTTGGTGGCAGCCGTCTCAGCCTTCTCGCGCCGGCCCTTAGTTTTTCTGGTTCTCTTCCCAGGGGGTGGGCTGGCTGTCCCCTTGCTGCTGGCCGATGTTCCTGCCCTAGTAAAAGGTGGACTCCAATACCCGTGCACTATGGTCATACTTGATGCAGGGCTGGTGGTGGCTGAGGTGCTCTTAGGACTAAGAGGTTAAGTTTTGAGTGGAAAAGTTTTTTAGGAGCAATGGGAAGGGTAGGTGCAGTGGGAATGGGAGTGGAGGAAGAGGATGTGGTTGTAGGAGAGTCAAGTGTGCTGTCTTTGAGTGCAGGTGCTTGTCACAGAGCATGTCGTGAGGATGGATGGCTGTTGGGTGGGTGGCTGCCTGCGTTTGTGTGGTTTGGAAGAGGGGGTGACAGACACACTGGGAGAGGACACAGGGGACGTGTAAATGGCAGTGGGGGTGGTGACTGCACGTGTGCGGACTGTACTGGAGGGTGTGCTGGTGATGGAAGTACTGGCTGATGGTGGTGTGCATGCAGGTGTGAGTGGAGACGTCACAGGGAGGTAGGAGGGAGACGAGGAGGAGGGGGACACAGAGGTGGTAGTGACTGTTGCCATGTGTTCATCTGGATGTTGCTTGGGTGAATGCTTGTGGGATCTGTGGTGCTTATGTCTGGATGAGCTGCCCTTGGGTGTTGAGGTGTGTGCAGGCTGGTCTGATGGTGTGGATGGGATAGGCAGAGGAACAGGAGACTTGGACTGGGTGGAGGCAGTTAGAAGAGGGAGGCTGGAAACAGGGACAATGGCTGCCGTCAGTGCTGAGGCCAGAGCGTTGAACGATCGCTGATGGGCAGCCTGACCCGAATGAATGCCCTCCAGGTATGCATTGCTCCGATGCACCTCCCTTTCTACACCCTGGATGGCATTCAAAAGGGTAGACTGCCCAACAATGATGGTCTGGAGGAGGTCAATGGCCTCCTCACTGAGGGCAGCAGGGGTAACTGGGGCAGGGCCTGAGGTGCCTGGGGCGAAGGAGATGCCCGCCTTCCTGGGCGAGCGGGCACGGAGCGAAGGCTGAGGGGCTGCTGGGAGGGCGGGGCTGGTGCGCTGGGTGGCGGCTGTACCTGTTGTGGCGGTGGGCACGGATGTTGCCGCCACCGCAAGGGAGCTCCCTTCCGAGGACGTGTCGGTGTCGCTGACGTCTCCACGGGTCCCCGTGGTGGAGCTCCCCTCGCCCTCCGTCTCACTGGTGTACTCGGAGTCTGTTGCATGGCCCTCCGGGGCCATGTGAGTTGCAGCTCCCTCGTGCTCCGATGCCAATTCTTCTCTGCCTGATGATGCTAATGCACACATGCACAGGAAGAAAAAGAAAATGGGTGGGGGGAGAAATAAAGACAGGTTGAGTGCATGCATTGGCAACACCGTTGTTGGAGAGGACAGACACAGAAGCCCCCTGCACTACGCCGCGCAATCGGGGTACACTACTCAGTACTTGTGACTAGGCCTACAGGTCTATGGACAACAAATGCACACATGGGTGATGCAGGACCATGGATAGCTGTACTTGGCACCCTACAGAGGTGGGGGGCGGGGGCACAGGGCCATGCCTAACGGAGGGGACTAGCCTACAGAAAGCACCCTGGCCTAGAGTTACCCACAACCCTCCTCCCCAACCCAGACACCTCCACTGCGCGCAAAGATAGCAGAATGTGCTGATACTCACCCCCTTGTGTCTGCTGTGATGTCCTCACGCGCCCATCCAAATCGGGGTAGGCCACCGCCAGGATCCGGGACATCAGGGGGGTCAAGGTACGACTGGCACCCCTCCTACGTTGGGAGGCCATCCCCAGCAGAGACTCGGCGGTCTTCCTGGTCCTGCGGCGGATGTCCTCCCACCTCTTTCGGCAGTGGGTGCCCCGTCTGTTGTGGACCCCCAGGGCCCGGACGTCCTTGGCGATGGCACGCCAAATGTCGATCTTCTGATGGGAGCTGATCTATTTGACATGTACAGGGTGGGAAAGGAAATATCATCACTTTTCTGTATGGTAGATGTGAGTGGCCCCCCCTCCCCAACCTTGCCATGTGGCACATGTTCTCATCTGTCGTGCGTTGCACTCCTCATTCGCTCCCCTCCCCACCATCTTACATCCACCCCACTCAACACAGGCATAGCCCATTCAACGTGCACCCAGTGTACTTACCTGTTGGTCTGGAGGACCGTAGAGTAGCGCATACTGGGGGAGGACCCCATCAACAAGTTTCTCCAACTCTTCTGAAGTGAAGGCAGGGGCCCTTTCCCCAGTCGCAGCAGCCATAGTATCTCCCAGACCGAGGTCACAGCAGCACTTGCAGTATAGGTCCTCTCCTGTGAATGATCAGGTCTCGAGTGATTAATCAGATAGAAAATGGCGGTCACGCACGCGGCGGTGCGTACCGCGGCTGTGCGTACCGCGACCGCCGGCGCACATCGTCATTGGCTCCTGAAACCCATAGGGTGCAATGTTAACCAATGCGGCTTCGCACCGCGGTCTTCGACCGCCTACCGCCACGGTGTGCCACGCCAGCGCATTGACCTCACATCCCATTGTCACACTTCAAAGGTCAGGCAGCCGCCATTTCAAAGGCCCACATGGCTTAATTTCTACTGCGTCACACAGGCCTAGGCCGTGCATTGCCACTCATACACGCCTTTAACTGCATTGCGATTCATTTACTGTGCAAGCTGTGTGAACGAACCTGTGGGTTGCTTGACTCTGTACTCCATGTTGTCCTTCCTAGGCACTGTCCGCTGGGACTTGCGAGGAGAAGGATGAATCCTCCCGTGTACCGACCGCTGGTGGACCTGTCGACAATGGAAGAACGACATATTATACTTCGATACAGACTTGACAGAGCCACTATACATGAACTGTGTGCCCAGCTGGAGCCAGACCTGATGTCCCCCATCCGCCAACCCACAGGGATTCCCTCTCTGGTGCAGGTTCTGTCAGTACTCCATTTTTTAGCAAGTGGGTCTTTTCAGACAACAGTGGCCATGTCATCAGGGATGTCTCAGCCTATGTTTTCTAAGGTTTTGTCCAGAGTGTTGTCTGCCCTGATGAAATACATG
Organism: Pleurodeles waltl; assembly: GCF_031143425.1. NCBI lineage: Eukaryota > Metazoa > Chordata > Amphibia > Caudata > Salamandridae > Pleurodeles > Pleurodeles waltl. The sequence goes on along the minus strand of NC_090446.1, from coordinate 1,504,438,820 downwards.
CGGAGCTACATTGTTTTCCCTGAGGAGGATGATTTGGCTACAGTGAAGGGTGATTTCTGATGGATACAACTACCTGTGGATTCCTCACCTAATGAATACTCCCATGGCGCCAGCATTCGACGGAAATCTTCTTCCTAGTCTCTGCACGTCGACGAGGACGTCACTCTAGCCCACGCGACGCCGTCTGACGTCATACAGGCAATAAGAGGTCCTCGACGACGTGCCGACATCAGTTCCCTTTTTTCCGTGCATTCGAAACGGTTATCTTCGAGGGAGCAACTGTTACTTTCGTGGTTACAGTGTATTTTTTGCTGCATAGTCCTTCGCTGCAGTAATAATGTCGCAGAGAAAGTCGGGTTTTAAGCCTTGTCGTGAGTGTGGGGGCAAGATGTCAGTTACGGATCCTCACTCCGACTGCCTTTGGTGTTTGAGCTCCGACCACGACGTCTCGACTTGCGATTCATGCCAGCACATGAATCCAAAGGCCCTCAAGGAACGTGAGCCGAAGTTGTTTATGGCGAAGTCGAAGAAAGAAAAACATCATAAGAAGTCTTCTTCGCCAAGGCATCGGCTTCATCGAAACTCCCGGCGCCGTAGAGAATCACGGCGCCATTCAAGCAAGGAGACTCATTCCAGGTCTTCGGATCGGCGCCGGAGGACTTGGGAGGTCAGTCCCACGGTCACGCCGCATCCATCGACGCCGTTGCCCTCTCCGGCATCACTAACTTCACCTGGACAGGCGTCGGTGATTGAAGTGGTGCAGCCTCTGGTGTTGTCTCCGGCGTCGCAGACGTCGAGGCCGGCGTCGGGGTCGCCTTCGATACAGGCACCCCAGTATCCGCCTTTTCCCACCCCTGGAGCCGATAGTACCGCATTCCTAAATGCGATGTATACCATCTTCCAACAGATGGCTCCAGGGGGTGCTCCGGCTGGCCCTTTGGCCTTTTCATTGGGTGATCCTGCGCCTCTACGGCCGGCACCCTTTATGCCCTTTCTCCCTTTTGGGAACGTGGGCTCGGCACCGGTGGTCCCGGAGATTTCCATTCCGTCGTCAGGATTTCGTCCTGTGACTCCGTGGGTCCATCCGCTCCGAGTGCTCTTTCATCGGCGCCGAAGTTACCTGTGGCGCCGGATGCGGCGTCGGTGGCCTCTGAAGATCGGCGCCGATCTTCGGCTTCGGCGGAGGCATTGTCGACTCCGCGTATCGAGCAGAGGCTTCATTTGAGGAGACGTGCTCTCCGTTTATTAGAGGAGCAGGAGTACCAACGAGTCCTGGAAGAAGGAGAACTAGAGGACTCGGGTGATGGACTGCATTGTCTAGATACAGCCAGTGGGCTGGACACTTCCCCTGAGTGGGATCTTTCGTCTCCAGGGGAATACACGGAGGAGGCTGCTTCCTTTCACGCAGTGGTACGGAAGGCAGCTAGTTTTCTGGACCTGCCTTTGCCGGTGGCAGAGACAAAACAGAACCTTCTGACAGAGGTGCTTCATCCGGCCTCAGCTGCGGCAGAGTCTCTACTGCCGTTTAATGACGCTTTGCTGGATCTGGTGCTAGAGGTGTGGAAGAGACCAGTATCTTCCCCAGCGGTTCATAGAGCCGTAGCCAGGAGGTATCGAGCTGCACCAACTGACCCTGGCTTTCTTTCTAGGCACCCTACACCGGAGAGCTTGGTGGTGCAGGCCTCCTGTTCATCCAAATCAGCGCCTGGTTCTTTCCCGACGGTGCCTGGGGACAGGGACTCGAAGAAACTGGATGCGCAGTCCAAGAAATTATTTTCGTCCTGCAGTCTGGCGTTGAAGGCCACCAACGCAACTTGTATCCTGGGGAGATATATTCATGCTCTTATGGATGACATTTCCTCATCATTTACGGAGATTCCCCAGGGTCTTTTGGATATTGTTTCAGATGCCCAGGCTGCCGCGACCCAGATTATTCAGTCTGGGCTGGACACGACCGACTCAGTGGCCAGAGCAATGGGCACGACTGTGGTGGCAAGGAGACAGGCCTGGCTCCGTAATTCGGGGTTTTCTGCGGATGTGCAATCAACCCTATTGGATCTCCCTTTTGATGGGGACAAGCTGTTTGGCGCCAAGGCAGATTCGGCCTTGGAACGTTTTAAGGAGAGCAGGGCCACAGCCAAATCGTTAGGACTCCAAGCTCCTTCTTCCTCTGCCTCTTCCAGGATTTTCAGGAGGTTTCGGGGATTTGGGCGTGGCTCTTCCTCCTCTTCCTTTCGGGGGAGATTCCAGCAACCTGCCTCTTCCCATCCCTATAGATCTTTTAGAGGGAGAGGGAGGGCCCGCACCAGAGGAGCCTCTCAGCAGCACTCTGCCTCTTCCTCGTCCTCTGGAGGGGTGCAGCAGGGAAAGCAGCCTTAGGCTTCCACCATTTCCCACTCACTCCTCTCCTGTAGGGGGAAGATTACAGCATTTTCTCCGCAAGTGGAAGACTATTACAACGGACACTTGGGTTCTCAGTATTGTGGGAAAAGGCTACACCCTTCCCTTTCGTGGTCCCAGAGCAGGAAAGGGGTCGAGGTTGTTACTCAAGGTATTTCCTGATTCCCAAGAAGGATGGTCGGTTGAGACCAATCCTGGACCTGAGGATCTTGAATTGGTTCCTCAAACAGGAAAAGTTCAAGATGCTGACCCTAGCTCAGGTGCTTTTGGCGTTGAACAAGGAAGATTGGATGGTGTCTGTCGACTTGCAGGATGCTTACTTTCATATCCCGATACTCAAGTCACACAGGAAGTATCTCCGGTTTATGGTGGGATCGCAGCACTATCAGTTTGCGGTCCTTCCGTTTGGTCTTACTTCAGCACCTCGAGTCTTCACGAAGGTGATATCGGTGGTTGCGGCAGAGCTCAGAAGGAAGGGGATAGCAGTATTCCCTTACTTGGACGACTGGTTGATCAAAGCCAAGTCTCCGGAGCTTGTGTCGCATCATCTGCAGTCAACGACTCAGGTGTTGTTCGACCTGGGTTTTTCGGTGAACGAGCCCAAATCTCACCTGGAGCCCTCTCAGCGCCTCCTGTTCATAGGGGCAGTACTGGATACAACTTTGGGTCGAGCCTTTCCTCCGCCTCAGCGGATTCAAGATATTCAGGAATTGGTTCCAATGTTTCGAAATGGAGCGGTAGTTCCAGTCCTCAAGGTCCTTCGTCTGCTCGGTCTGTTTGCCTCCTGCATTCTGTTGGTCATGCATGCTCGCTGGCACATGAGGGCTCTTCAGTGGTGCCTCCGAAGGCAGTGGTCTCAACACAAAGGGGATCTAGAAGGTGCTGTCAAGATCTCCAGAGATGCTGCGGTGGACTTTAAGTGGTGGATTGCGAGCAAAAATCTTTCACAAGGAAAGCCGTTCGAACAGTTGCCACCAGTGGCCACGGTCATAACGGATGCTTCCACTCTAGGGTGGGGAGCTCATCTGGGGGATCTGGAGATCAAAGGCCTTTGGTCTCCAGAGGAACAGATGTTTCATATCAATCTGTTGGAGTTACGGGCTGTACGTCTGGCTCTCAAGGCCTTCCTCCCTTCCCTTCGTGGTCAGTCGGTACAGGTCCTAACAGACAATACTACCGCGATGTGCTACATAAACAAACAGTGAGGAGTAGGGTCGTACCTTCTCTGCAAAGAAGCTCTTCGACTATGGTCCTGGGCAAAGGACCATCAGATTTGCTTGGTAGCAAATCATCTGGCCGGGGTCTTGAATGTACGTGCGGACAGTCTCAGTCGCCAATTCTCGGCAGACCACGAGTGGCGTCTCCATCCAGATCAAGTCCGTTTAATCTTCCAAAGGTGGGGGTTTCCTCGGGTAGATCTGTTTGCCACTCTGGAGAACGCGCATTGTCCGTTATTCTGCAGCCTCCAGTATCCGATGCAGGGAGCGTTAGGGGACGCGTTTCAAATAACCTGGTGCGGCCAGTTGCTTTACGCTGTTTCCTCCCATACCCTTGATTCCTCGAGTATTGAGGAAGATTCGCCAAGACCGGGCTCTAGTAATCTTAATAGCTCCGGATTGGCCAAGGAGGGTGTGGTACTCCGACCTTCTCCAACTCTCAATGTGCCCTCCGCTCCGTCTCCCTATCAGGGCAGACCTCCTCTCGCAGTCGCAGGGGCAGGTTTTACACCCCAAACTCCAGAGTCTGCACCTACATGCCTGGAGATTGAACGGGGCAACCTGAGTTCCTTCTCTCTCCCGCCTGATGTAGTGGATGTTATATTAGCGGCCAGGCGACATTCCACTAAATCTATTTACGCTAATAGGTGGTCTAAATTTTTGGCATGGTGTGGAGAGAGGCAGATTAATCCCTTACAAGCTCATCTATCTGTAGTTTTGTCTTTTGCTCTGTACATAGCGCAGAAAGGCTGTGCAGTGGCTACCATTAAGGGTTATTTATCGGCCTTGTCAGCCTTCATATGTCTTCCAGACCAACCATTGTTATTTAAATCCCCTATTGTTGTCAGATTCTTGAAAGGTCTTCTGAATAAATATCCTCCAAAACCATTCGTTATGCCGCAATGGGATTTGTCCTTGGTCTTGACTTTCCTTATGGGGTCCCCTTTTGAACCTATGCATTCTTGCCCCTTAAGGTATTTGGTTATAAAACAGTCTTCCTGGTTGCTATAACATCTGCAAGGAGAGTGAGTGAGTTGCAGGCCTTATCGGTAAAGCCCCCTTATACAACTTTTTATGGGGATAAGGTGGTGTTGAGGACCAAGGCTGCTTTCCTCCCGAAGGCTGTTTCACCTTTCCATTTGGCACAGACAATTACTTTGTCCACGTTCTATCCTCCGCCTCATCCTTCTAAAGAGGAAGAAAGACTGCACCGGCTGGACCCAAAGAGAGCGTTAAGCTTCTTTATTGATAGAACAAAGGATTTCAGGCTGGAGGATCAGCTGTTCATTGGATACGTGGGCAAGAGGAGAGGAAAGGCAGTCCACAAGAGAACACTATCCAGGTGGGTTGTTCTTTGAATTAAAATCTGTTACTCCTTGGCAAAGTAGGATCCTCCTGAGGGCATTAGAGCTCATTCCACCAGAGCTAAGTCGGCCACTTCGGCCTTGGCCAGAGGTGGTCCTGTGGTCGACATCTGCAAGGCCGCAACTTGGTCGTCCCTTCACACTTTTGCGAAACATTACTGTTTGGATTCTGAGGTTAGAAGGGACGGCCATTTTGCACGGTCAGTCCTGCAGGATTTCTTGGTTTGACTATTAAGGCACCCGCCACCGGGCGTGGTACTGCTTTGGGACTCTATTCATTATGTGAGGAATCCACAGGTAGTTGTATCCATGAGAAGAACGAGTTACTTACCTTCGGTAACGACTTTTCTGGTGGATACATAAGCTACCTGTGGATTCCTCACGGTCCCACCCGCCTCCCCGTTGCCTTTCTGGTCTTACCAAGTAATCCTTGAGTGCGCTCCTCTTGGTCTTCAAGGTTGCAGTAGATGTTGTATATATGGATATTTGTGTATATTTATCTGTATATATATATATATATATATATGTATATATCTTTGTGTATATACATGATTTGCATATATTTGTTGTTTTAAAAAAAAAAAAAAAAAAAAGAGAGTTATATTAAAATTACAGCTATTCATTGCAATGTTGTGTATTTTACAATGTTATGGTATTTTACCTTGCTCTTTCATTGCATTGGGTTGTTGTTCTCATGCACGTAAAAAATTGTTGGTACTGACGTCGGCACGTCGTCGAGGACCTCTTATTGCCTGTATGACGTCAGACGGCGTCGCGTGGGCTAGAGTGACGTCCTCGTCGACGTGCAGAGACTAGGAAGAAGATTTCCGTCGAATGCTGGCGCCATGGGAGTATTCATTAGGTGAGGAATCCACAGGTAGCTTATGTATCCACCAGAAAAGTCGTTACCGAAGGTAAGTAACTCGTTCTTCTATGCCCTTGGACATATCCCAAACATCATTGGTGCCATTGACGGGACCCATGTGGCTTTGGTTCCCCCCAAAGACAGTGAGCAGGTGTACAGAAACAGAAAAAGTTATCATTCGATGAATGTCCAGGTGGTCTGTTTGGCTGACCAGTACATCTCCCATGTAAATGCCAAGTTCCCTGGGTCAGTGCATGACGCGTATGTTATGTGAAATAGCAGCATCCCTTATGTGATGGAACAGCTACAGAGACACCGTGTGTGGTTATTAGGTGACTCTGGGTACCCCAACCTCTCCTGGCTATTGACCCCAGTGAGGAATCCCCGGACCAGGGCAGAGGAACGGTACAATGAGGCCCATGGGCGAACTAGGAGGATCATAGAAAGGACCTTCGGGCTCCTGAAGGCCAGGTTTAGGTGCCTGCATATGACAGGTGGATCCCTAATGTACTCACCAAAGAAGGTGTGCCATATCATCGTGGCCTGCTGTATGCTTCACAATCTTGCTTTGCGACGCCAGGTGCCTATTGTGCAGGAGGATGGTCCAGATGGTGGTGTTGTAGCAGCTGTGGAGCCTGTGGAGAGTGAAGAGGAGGAAGACGACGGGGACGACACGGACAACAGGGATACAGTCATACAACAATATTTTCAGTAGCACACAGGTAAGAATCACCCACGCCATTTCACATTTACTTCAGGCCTCCTGCGTCTCTACTTTCTGTGTTTCCCCCCATTTCCTTTTAACTGAATTGTGACTTTCCCTTCCCTTTTCAGAGCTGTATGACCAACTGCGTGACTTCTGCTTTGTTTGCCCATGGACTACAGCTTGTTGTCATTGGTATGTTGTCATCACAATGTAACAGAACATAATTGCACCGTTATGTGTAATACATATTTGAAAAATACAAGCAGACTCCTGTTATTGTAAGTGCAATAAGTGATTTATTTCAAGTGCTACATATAGGTACATGATAGTAAAACGGTGATGGGTGGGGGTGGAGTAATGTCCATGGCAGAGTCCAGTTCTCAGTTTCACAGGTGCATTGTCCATATGCCTGTGGAAGGATGGAGCAGGGGCAGTTTAAGGTTGGACAGGGTGACAATGTGGGACAGTGGGATGACATCAGGGGGTATCTTATGCTGGCAGGGGTCTTGCAATCCTACTCTGTCTTCTTGTGTGATCTCAGGTTCCGCTTGCGGGGTGGTTGTTCTTCAGCAGGAGGTGGGGTTCTGGTGGCCTGTCGTTGTGTGGGGGCCTCCTGTCCACTAGCGCCGGCGGACGTGGTAGGCTGTTTGTGGTCCAGGCTAGTGACAGGGGCCCTTTGGGGTGCCACATGGTCCCGCAATGTGGTGACTATCTGGTTAAGAGCCAGGACTATGGTCCCCATTGCGGAACCAATGTTCCTCAGTTCCTCTCTGAACCCCATGTACCGTTCCTCCTGCTGTGCCTGGATCTCCTGGAACCTGGCCAGTACCGTCGCCATCGTCTCCTGGGAGTGGTGGTAAGCTCCCATGATGGTGGTGAGGGCCTCTTGGAGAGTGGGTTCCCTGGGCCTGTCCCCCCCCTGTCGCACAGCAGCCCTCCCAGTTCCCCTGTTTCCCTGGGCCTCTGTCCCCTGGACGGTGTGCCCACTACCACTGCCCCCAGGTCCCTGTTGTTGTTGGGGTGGTGGGTCAACCTGGGTGCCCTGTAGTGGCGGACACACCGCTGATTGACGTGTCCTGGAGACAGAGGCATGGGCCCGCTGGGTGGGAGCTGTGCTGGTGTTCCCAGAGGGGGTTAGGTCTGCTGTAGCCTGTGGCTGTGTGTGGGGAACCGACTGTCCAGAGGTCCCCGATGGGCCGGGCTGGTCATCTGGGTCCAGGGAGACAGAGCTGCTGTCATCGCTGGGGGCCTCTTCTGGGGGTGGGATGGACATCTCTGTACCCTCCGTGGCGGTGTGGTGGCGTTCGGGTCCTGCAGGGGTATAAGGGTATGGTTATTGCTTCTGTGTGTGGGATTTCGTGCGATGGGTGGGTGTCCGTGTACCCAAGTGCAGGCATTCCCTTGTGGGGGCTTTTGTGAGGGTGGCTTGTGAGGGTGATGTGTGTGTGCAGTGGGCATGCTTTGGTGATGGGTGTCCATGCTTTGTGGTCGCATGCAGATCTAGGTGTTGGGATGGGTGGGTTGTGATGGTGGGACATTTGCAAGGAGTTGGTGTGATGGGGTGGGGGTATGTGCTGGCATGCAGGTGGGGTGAGGGTGGGAAGTAGTAGTTGGAATTGACTTACCAGAGTCCATTCCTCCAGCTACTCCTGCGAGGCCTTCAGGATGCAGGATGTGCAAGACTTCCTCCTCCCATGCTGTGAATTCTGGGGGAGTAGGTGGGGGTCCGCCGCCAGTCTTCTGCACCGCAATGTTGTGCCTTGATACCATGGAACGCACCTTCCCCCGTAGGTCGTTCCAGCGCTTCCTGATGTCCTCCCGATTGCGTGGATGCTGTCCCACCGCGTTGACCCTGTCGACTATCCTTTGCCATAGCTCCATCTTCCTAGCAATTGTGGTGTGCTGCACCTGTGCCCCGAATAGCTGGGGCTCTACACGTACTATTTCCTCCACCATGACCCTGAGTTCTGCGTCAGAGAACCTGGGGTGTCTTTGGGGTGCCATGGGGTGGTGTGGATGAGGTGAGGGAAGTTGTATGTGTTGTGGAGTGTGATGTGTGTGGTGGTGTATGGTGTTTTGTGCGTGGTAATTGTGTGGGTGATGTTGTGATTTGCCTCTGTGTGATGGTCTACTCTAAGCAGTGCTGTCTCTCTCAGTCCTTGATGCGCAATTGTGGTCGTAGGGGTTTGTGGGTGATGTGGGTGTGTGTTTTATATTGTATTGGGTGTGTGGGAGTGGTGTGTATATGTGTCTCAGGTGTGTGTATTTCAAATTGTCCAATGTGGTTGTGTTTTGTAAGGGTGTGTGTATTTTGACCGCGGCGGTGTGTACCGCCAATGGAATACCGCGGTTGTAAGACCGCCGCGTGGATTCGTGGGTCGTAATGGCATGGGTGTATTTCTGTTGGCGTGGCGGTGGAGGTTTGGTCATCGCCATTTTTTCGCTGACCTTTGCTGTGGCGGACTTTTGTGGTTGTCGGGTTTTTGGAGGTTTTCAGGTAGCGGGTCAGAATGACCGTGGCGGTTTACCGCGGCCACGGCGGTGTTATGGCAGTCTTCTGACCGGCGGTAAGCGCCGTTTACCGCCGAGGTCAGAATGACCCCCATAGAGTCTATTGGGAAGATGGACTCCTCTACACTGAGGCAAGAGATCCCAAACCTGGTGCCACTAGGAGAGTGGTAGTGCCTCAGGAGTTTAGAATGTTCCTTCTGACCTTAGCTCACGATATTCCACTTGCTGTGCATTTGGGACAAACCAAGACTTGGGAAAGGTTAGTTAACCATTTCTGTTGGCTCAACATGTCCCAGAAAGTAAAGGAGTTTTGTGTCTCCTGTGCCACCTGTCAAGCCAGTGGTAAGACAGGTGGACACCCAAAGGCCCCCCTCCTTCCACTTCCAGTGGTGGGGGTCCCCTTTGAAAGAGTGGGTGTGGACATAGTGGGTCCACTTCAACCTCCCACAGCCTCAGGGAACCAGTATATCCTAGGGGTAGTGGATCATGCCACTAGGTACCCTGAAGCAATTCCCCTTAGGTCCACTACTGCCCCTGCAGTAGCTAAAGCACTCATTGGTATCTTTACCAGAGTGGGATTTCCTAAGGAGGTGGTGTCTGACAGGGGTACCAACTTCATGTCAGCATACCTGAAGCATATGTGGAATGAATGTGGGGTGACTTACAAATTCACCACACCATACCATCCACAAACCAATGGTCTTGTAGAGAGATTTAACAAGACGTTGAAAGTCATGATCATGGGGCTCCCTGAAAAGCTCAAAAGGAGATGGGATGTCCTCTTGCCATGTCTGCTTTTCGCCTACAGAGAGGTGCCTCAGAAGGGAGTAGGATTTTCCCCCTTTGAACTTCTGTTTGGCCATCCTGTAAGGGGGCCACTAGCTCCTGTAAAAGAAGGCAGGGAGAGACCTCTTCATGAGCCTAAACAAAATATAATGGACTATGTACTAGGCCTACGTTCCAGGATGGCAGAGTACATGGAAAAGGCAAGCAAAAACCTTGAGGCCAGCCAACAACTCCAGAAGATGTGGTATGACCAAAAGGCTGCTATGGTTGAGTTTCAGCCAGGGCAGAACGTCTGGGTTCTGGAGCCTGTGGCTCCCAGGGTACTTCAGGACAGATGGAGTGGCCCTTACCCAGTGCTAGAAACAAAGAGTCAGGTCACCTACTTGGTAGACCTAGGCACTAGCAGGACCCCCAAAAGGGTGATACATGTGAACCGCCTCAAACTCTTTCATGACAGGGCAGATGTGAATCTGTTGATGGTGACAGATGAGGACCAGGAAGCTGAGATTTAACCTCTCCCTGATCTCCTCTCCACAGACCCTAAAGATGACTCAGTAGATGGAGTGATCTATTCAGACACCCTCTCTGACCAATAGCAATCTGACTGTAGGAATGTCTTACAACAGTTTGCTAAGCTCTTTTCCCTAACCCCTGGTCAGACACACCTGTGTACCCATGATGTGGACACAGGAGACAGCATGCCTGTCAAAAACAACATTTTCAGACAGTCTGACCAAGTTAAGGAAAGCATCAAAGTGGAAGTCCACAAGATGCTGGAATTGGGAGTCATTGAGCACTCTGACAGCCCCTGGGCTAGCCCAGTGGTCTTAGTCCCCAAACCTCACACCAAGGATGGTAAGAGAGAGATGAGGTTTTGTGTGGATTGCAGAGGACTAAATCCTGTCACCAAGACAGATGCCCATCCCATTCCAAAGGCAGATGAATTAATTGACAAACTAGGTGCTGCCAGATACTTAAGTACCTTTGACTTGACAGCAGGGTACTGGCAAATAAAAATGGCACCAGGAGCAAAAGAAAAGACAGCATTCTCCACACCTGATGGGCATTATCAGTTTACTGTTATGCCCTTTGGCTTAAAGAATGCCCCTGCCACCTTCCAAAGGTTGGTGAATCAAGTCCTTGCTGGCTTGGAGTCCTTTAGTGCAGCTTATCTTGACGATATTGCTATCTTTAGCTCCAGCTGGCAGGATCACCTGGTCCACCTGAAGAAGGTTTTGAAGGCCCTGCAAGCAGCAGGCCTCTCTATCAAGGCATCCAAATGTCAGATAGGGCATGGAACTGTGGTCTACTTGGGACACCTTGTAGGTGGAGGCCAAGTTCAGCCACTTCAGCCCAAGATCCAGACTATTCTGGACTGGGCAGCTCCAAAAACCCAGAGCCAAGTCAGGGCATTCCTTGGCTTGACTGGCTGCTATAGGAGGTTTGTGAAGGGATATGGATCAATAGTGACCCACAGAAAAATACCTCCAAGAAAATGCCCAAGAAGGTAAACTGGACTGTAGAATGCCAACAGGCCATTGACACCCTGAAACAAGCTATGTGCACAGCACCAGTTCCAAAAGCTCCAGATTACTCCAAGCAGTTCATTGTGCAGCTTGATGCCTCTGAACATGGGATAGGGGCAGTTTTGTCCCAAACAAATGATGATGGCGTTGACCAGCCTGTTGCTTTCATTAGCAGGAGGTTACTCCCCAGGGAGCAGCGTTGGAGTGCCATTGAGAGGGAGGCCTTTGCTGTGGTTTGGTCCCTGAAGAAGCTGAGACCATACCTCTTTGGTACTTACTTTGTAGTTCAAACTGACCACAGACCTCTCAGATGGCTAATGCCAATGAAAGGTGAAAATCCAAAATTGTTGAGGTGGTCCATCTCCCTACAGGGAATGGACTTTATAGTGGAACATAGACCTGGGACTGCCCATGCCAATGCAGATGGCCTTTCCAGGTTCTTCCACTTAGAAAATGAAGACTCTCTTGGCAAAGGTTAGTCTCATCCTCTTTCGTTTGGGTTGGGGGGGGGGGTTGTGTAAGGGAATGCCTCCTTGGCATGGTTACCCCCTGACTTTTTGCCTTTGCTGATGCCAAGTTATGATTTGAAAGTGTGCTGAGGCCTGCTAACCAGGCCCCAGCACCAGTGTTCTTTCCCTAACCTGTACATTTGTCTCCACAATTGGCACACCCTGGCATCCAGGTAAGTCCCTTGTAACTGGTACGCGTGATACCAAGGGCCCTGATGCCAGGGAAGGTCTCTAAGGGCTGCAGCATGTCTTATGCCACCCTGGGGACCCCTCACTCAGCACAGACACACTGCTTGCCAGCTTGTATGTGCTGGTGGGGAGAAATTGACTAAGTCGACATGGCACTCCCCTCAGGGTGCCATGCCAACCTCACACTGCCTATGGCATAGATAAGTCACCCCTCTAGCAGGCCTTACAGCCCTAAGGCAGGGTGCACTATACCATAGGTGAGGGTATAAGTGCATGAGCACTATGCCCCTACAGTGTCCAAGCAAAACCTTAGTCATTGTAAGTGCAGGGTAGCCATAAGAGTATATGGTCTGGGAGTCTGTCATACACGAACTCCACAGCACCATAATGGCTACACTGAAAACTGGGAAGTTTGGTATCAAACTTCTCAGCACAATCAATGCACACTAATGCCAGTGTACATTTTATTGTGAAATACACCCCAGAGGGCATCTTAGAGATGCCCCTGAAAACATCCCCGATTACCAGTGTGGGCTGACTAGTTTTGCCAGCCTGCCACACACCAGACATGTTGCTGGCCACATGGGGAGAGTGCCTTTGTCACTCTGTGGCTAGTAAGAAAGCCTGTACTGGGTGGAGGTGCTTCTCACCTCCCCCTGCAGGAACTGTAACACCTGGTGGTGAGCCTCAAAGGCTCACCCCCTTTGCTACAGTGCCACAGGGCATCCCAGCTAGTGGAGATGCCCACCCCCTCTGGCCACGGCCCCACTTTTGGCAGCAAGGCCGGAGTAGATAATGAGAAAAACAAGGAGGAGTCACTGGCCAGTCAGGACAACCCCTAAGGTGCCCTGAGCTGAGGTGACTCTGACTTTTAGAATTCCTCCATCTTGAAGATGGAGGATTCCCCCAATAGGATTAGGGATGTGCCCCCCTCCCCTCCGGGAGGAGGCACAAAGAGGGTGTAGCCACCCTCAGGGCTAGTAGTCATTGGCTACTAACCCCCCAGACCCAAACACACCCCTAAATTGAGTATTTAGGGGCCCCCAGAACCAAGCAAGATAGATTCCTGCAACCTGAAGATGAAGAAGGACTGCTGACCTAAAGCCCTGCAGAGAAGACAGAGACACCAACTGCTTTGGCCCCAGCCCTACCTACCTGTCTCCCCACTTAAAGAAAAACTGTAACAGCGACGCGTCCCCCAGGGTCCAGCGACCTCTGAAGCCTCAGAGGACTACCCTGCATCTAAAGGACCAAGAACTCCAGAGGACAGCGGCCCTGTTCCACAAAGACTGCAACTTTGCAACAAAGAAGCAACTTTTAAAGACCACACGTTTCCCGCCGGAAGCGTGAGACTTTCCACTCTGCACCCAACGCCCCGGCTCGACCTGCGGAGAACCAAAACTACAGGGAGGACTCCCCGGTGACTGCAACCCTGTGAGTAGCCAGAGTTGACCCCAATGGGCCCCCCCAGCGACATCTGCAGAGGGAATCCCGAGGCTCCCCCTGACCGTGACTGCCTGCTTCAAAGAACCTGATGCCTGGTAAAGACACTGCACCCGCAGCCCCCAGGACCTGAAAGATCCGACCTTCAGTGCAGAAGTGACCCCCAGGTGGCCCTCTCCCTTGCCCAGGTGGTGGCTACCCGAGGAGCCCCCCCCCCCCCGCCTGCCTGCATCGCTGAAGAGACCCCTGGGTCTCCCATTGAAACCTATTGCGAACCCGATGCCTATTTGCACACTGCACCCGGCCACCCCCGTGCCGCTGAGGGTGTACTTTCTGTGCTGACTTGTGTCCCCCCCGGTGCCCTACAAAACCCCTCTGGTGTGCCCTCCGAAGTCACGGGTGGCACCGAAGTCACGAAGTCACCTGCTGGCAGATTGGAACCGGGGCACCCCCTTCTCCATTGAAGTGTATGCGTTTTGGGCACCACTTTGACCTCTGCACCTGACCGGCCCTGAGCTGGTGGTGTGGTAACTTTGAGGTTGCCCTGAACCCCCAACGGTGGGCTACTTTGGACCCAACTTTGAACCCTGTAGGTGTTTTACTTACCTGCAAAAACTAACCAAAACGTTCCTCCCCCAGGAAAATTGCACTGTGTCTAGTTTTAAAATAGCTTATTGCCATTTTTGCTAAAACATGATATTGTGTTGATTCAAAGTTCCTATGATACCTGAGTGAAATACCTTTCATTTGAAGTATTACTTGTAAATCTTGAACCTGTGGTTCTTAAAATAAATGAAGAACATATATTTTTCCATATAAAAACCTATTGGCCTGAAATTGTCTTTGAGTGTGTGTTCCTCATTTATTGCCTGTGTGTGTACAACAAATGCTTAAGACTACCCTCTGATAAGTCTAATGCTCGACCACACTACCACAAAATAGAGCATTAGAATTATCTCTTTTTTGCCACTATCTTACCTGTAAGGGGAACCCTTGGACTCTGTGCATGTTATTTCTTACTTTGAAATAGTACATACAGAGCCAACTTCCTACAATAAGCGTGAGCTAAAATATTTATTTCCCTCCATCCGCTTATTTTCTACTATATCACATTTTCTTTGGTATAATGTTATAGATCACATTAAGAAGTGTATGTACATATTATCAGACCAGTTTGCATTTCAGAATGCTATGCTATTGCTTATAGAACGAAAATGTGTTATTCACTGCTTACTATTCTATTCAAGCATGTGAATCTATGAAAGTTCCAATACTGGAGTAAGAAACAAGTTACTTACCTGTAACTGTAGTTCTTGGAAACTTTCATAGATTCACATGCGACCCACCCGGCCTCCCCTGAGGAGCTCACCTTCATTTTCTCAGCCTTAGACTATTGTTGCACTTGTGCTGGGAAAATCTGAGGGAAATCAGCTCCTCACAAGTGCGTTCTAGGGGGTGGTGAGAGCTGATTGGTTGTCTCTTAAGTTTGGTCCTTTTTTATATAATGACTGTGAGATGTTACTAAATTAAGATGCCTAGTGCCTCTGAGCTTTATATACAATTGAATATGGTTTTGTATTACACCGGAGGCTCCCATCTCGATGACGGGGAATGATTCAAGCATGTGAATCTATGAAAGTTTCCAATACTGGAGAACTACAGTAACAGGTAATTAACTTGTTTCTTCTCCCCCGAGATGCTCACCCTATCCTTACGGCATTATTTCTTCTCAAAGTGCTTAAAACTTTGAGGGAGTAAAGTCTCTGTAGGAAGTGTTCTAAAGGGTGCTGTCGCCTGATTGGCTGGAATTTGGTTCTTATTTAATAATGTTGAAAATTTACGGTAGTGAATGTTTTCTAGCCTTACTGGGTTTATATATAACCTGTAGGGCTTTTTCGGTTTTACAGTGGGAGAAACTTATTTTCTTCTCTTTGAAAAAGTGTTTTGTGATCCTTCACACAGCAGTCACATAGGTTTATGAATTTAATTACAAAACTGATAATGTTCAACTAGGATTAAAGGCAAGTCATTTTTTTAATACCTATTCATCTGTTTGTTTAAATTAGAAGCATTTGTCAATACCATACTGTCCTGAGTTTGGGCCAGGAAATAAATATCCTGGGCAAAGATTCATATGTTTCTGCCAGCTTCCTAGTGTGATATGGTGGACTACGGTGACATATTGTTTTCTGCCTGTTATTGACAAATGGGTTTCCTTTGTCTTCTTTGTTTTTTCTTAGTTCCTGAGTTATCTAGTTACTTGAATGGAGTGGTGTGTCGAACTTGCCTCACGCCGAAATCTACATATTGTTACAGCGAACAAACTATGCTTTGCAGTGGTATAGAAACTAAGTGTGTTCTCTACGGAATCAAACGTATAGGTAAACATGAGGGATTTGTTATGGGACCGACTCCTGTCTGCAGTACTGCATTGATTTCCTCATTTGTGGGATGAATATGTTAATGGTGATTTAGTTATTTCTTTTTGTTCTCAGTAATCATGGTAAGTTGATATTGAAACGTCACTAGCTCGTAAATAGCAAGACAACTTCAGTAGAATCAGTGCTTGGTCACATTTGTGCCTGCATTTCTCAGAACCCCTTTAATATTTTTATCATTGCACAGAGTTTGGATATCAGAATCAAATAGGTGGTCACTACTTTAGATGTAATTGTCTTTAGCCTGTCTCTAGCTAACAGAGGGTCTGCCAACTCCTCTCATCCATCCTATCCTGTACACACGTCAGGAATTAGCCCTGTTCTAAATCAGGTGCAAACAGTCTGTCAAAAGTAGGACTCACATGAACCATTGTCTCAGCCCGCATAAATTGTCTTGATTAGGAAACATTCGCAAAGCCAATCGGTAGCGTTACCTTGGTCCTATATTTGCCAGCAAGGGGACTTTTAATCGTTAAAAGGAAGAAGTCAAAAGAAAAGGGATAGTCCTTGCTGCAGAGCTAAGGGACTTGTTTAGGAATCTGAACGGGCTGTTTTATAGCTCTATCCTAGGATTTGCCAGAGCAAAGGTGGTGCAAACCCTGGCATATGGAGACGAAGCCCTTTGGGCAGTGACTCAAATATCCTGGACACAACTATCACAAGAATAGATAGGGACATCTTCCAGCTCCCCATTTGTCAGTCGCCAGGCGTGCTGCATTCGCCATTATTTCCTACGGGTTCAGATCCACCGAGAAGAACACCATAAACCTTAACGTATGGCTAGAAATAGCTAGTAGATCCCAATTAACAGCCAGAGATTACCTCAGTTGATCAGTTGACTTGTTTGGGCTAGGTGAATTGTGGTCTACAGCACCTAGATACGAAAACTTCAAAAGAGCCGTCAGCAACACGTCAAAACTACTATCATCTATAGACAACAGGACAACCCTAGAGAAACAAAGTTCCAGTGGCCCAACTCTAAAATCCAATAGCCTGCCCTTTACAGTTTGTGGGTTATCAAATGGGGTATGGACCAATTTGCCCCAAATCAGTGAAGCAGTGGAGGATTGAAAAACCCACATTGTGTTCAAATATGAAATTCCAAATTTGTAATGTATGGTGATTTGCAGTATAAAATAAACACGTTGGGTTGAGATGGTGAGTCCAAAGTTAGTTATAGTGTCCATTCAAACAGAAGTCATACAAGTTTGAGCAATGAATCAAGGCCCAAAAAAGAAGGTCAAACAGTTTTGAGCCAAGAGCCAAAAGCTGACACGTGTTTCGCCCCCTATGGTAGGTCTGCCTGGGTCTTTTTCAAGGCTGGTGATCCTCATCAAAGTAAATCCAATGTTTGGAGCACATATTAGCCGGTCAGTATATTCATTCAGTCAGTCAGTCAGTAAAAGGAAGCATAGGAGTGCAGGTAAGACTGCGTAGCAGTTTATAAAAACGTTGTTAGTCCCTTGCATGCTGTGGATGGAATGGTTCTGTCCTGAGCCGAGGTGGGCGTTTGCTGATGACCAAACAATTTCATCCTAGCACCCACTCACGGGGAAGTACTGGTGCTCCCCCCATGGGCTGCCCATTTCAGCTTCTGCTGCCACCGCCAACTCCTCCACCCTTCCCCCATCCCTCAGCATCTGATGATGTAAGCGCGCACACTGAGCACCAATGTGATCTGATGCTGTCAGAGGGTGTGCTGGAAATGATTTGGCTTCCAGCGCATTTCGGATAAGTACGCACTTGAGGTAAGTGCTTCTCCTGGGTGGAGGGTGTTTGAATTACAGACAAAGGAGGAAAGGCAGTGTATTTTTCCCCTTGTGTCTGTATTTCTTGGATTCCTGTTCCATGATCACAGGTGTGATCGCTATAGCTGAGCAAGAATCCAAATCCACTAGACACCACGGATGGAGTTAGATCGCCCATTTTCTCCTGCCCATCTGCCACCAGGGGGATCTAATTATAAATAATGTATGTTTCACCACCAGTGCGGAGGACTAGTATGCCGCAGCAAGTCTTCCCATTTGAAGAGCTGAACTCTGGGTTCCCAAAACATGGTACAACTCAGCCTTCACCTAGGCAAACCTACCAAACCTGTGCATTTTTTAAAATTAGACACCTAGAGGAATCCATGAAGGGGTGACTTGTGGGGCTCTCACCAGGTTCTGTTACCCAGAATCATTTGCAAACCTCGAAATTTGGCAGAAAAAACACTTTTTCTCCCATTTCGGTGATAGAAAGTTCTGGAATCTGAAGGGAGCCACAAATTTCCCTCTACCCAGCATTCCCCCATGTCTCCTGATAAAATGGTACCTCACTTGTGTGGGTATGCCTATTGCCCGTGACAGGAAATGCCCCAAAACACTGTCAACACATCAAAATGATCAAATACAAAACTACCTATTTTTGGTGGGGGGAGGGGGGCGGCAGGAGGGGGGGGGCACCTGCATTTTTGGTCCTGGGCTCAGCAGCCATCTAGGGAAATCTACCAAACCCAGACATTTCTGAAAACTAGACACCCGAGGGAGTCCAGGGACTTGTGACTTGCGTGGATCCAACAGTGTTTTCTTACCCAGAATCCTCAGCAAACCTCAAATTTAGCTAACAAATCACATCACACATCGGCACAAATTTCCTACCACTCAACGTTCCCCTCGGTCTCCCAATAAAAATGACAACTCACTTGTGTTGGTGGGCCAAGTGGCTGTGACAGGGAAGAGCCAAAAACATGTCAAAGTTGAGGGGGAACCAAAGCGGGACCAAAACGGCAGTTGGGGGAAAACAAAAACGTTTTTTAGGCTGATAAGAGGGGCAGAATTTTTTATCGGCATAGATGCAACAATGCTGGGTGGTAGGAATTTTGTGGACTCCTACAGATTCCATCACAAAAATGTGGGAATAATGTGTGAAAGTTGGAGGTTTGCAGGGCATTGTGGGTAAGAAAATAGTGCAGGGTGCATGTGAAGCACACTAACCTGGACTCACCCAGATGTTTATTTTTCAGATGTGTCTAGGTCTTGTAGATTTTTCTACATGGCAACGTCCCAAAGACCAAAAAGTGCAGCCCTCAGTATTCCAAATGGGTTGATTTTGAGAGTTAGACAAGCTCTCATGGCCCAAATGTAAAACCAAAAGCCAAAATAATCAAATGTCCTCTTGCTTGCTGTTGGGATAAGATCTTTTAGTGTGCGAGGGGAGAGCTGAAAGACTGTTACCCCCTTTAGTTGGGGTGGGGGCATGTCCATACTGGTTGGTAGCCATCACCAATTTTTTTTTTTTTATTCCCTGGCGTCTAGTAGGCTTTCTTCCTGGAGTGGATCAGGGGTAATTGCCCCATCAGCCCACCGGTGGGCAGAACAACTTTGTCCTCATTTATTTGGGGATAGGGGTATGGATACCCCCACCCTCTTTTTTTTCAACAAAAAAAATGGCTCTGGTGGGCTTTCTGCCCCCCCCCCTTGGGGGCAGATGGGCCTCAAAAAGTAGGCCAACAGTAATGTGCCCGCTTGGGGAGTGACCCTTGCCCAAGGGGCTGCCCCCACCGCAAAAAAAACACACACACACCAATCCCTGGTGCCTAAGTGGTTTCTTCCCCCCTCGGGGTCAAATCGACCTAATAGAAGAAGGCTGAACTGGCCCTAAG
Source organism: Pleurodeles waltl (assembly GCF_031143425.1). Classification (NCBI taxonomy): domain Eukaryota; kingdom Metazoa; phylum Chordata; class Amphibia; order Caudata; family Salamandridae; genus Pleurodeles; species Pleurodeles waltl. The sequence goes on along the minus strand of NC_090446.1, from coordinate 1,504,419,223 downwards.
GGGGCTAGAAATGGTCTAAAATACATTTGCCCCCCCAGGGAACCTACCCTTGCCTAAGTGGTTGCTTCCCTTGCGTGAAATTTGTAGTGTAAACAAAAAATCCCTGGTGTATAATGGTTTCTGCCCCCCTTGGGGGCTGATTGGCCCAATAAAAATAGGCCGATCTGCCTCCAAGGGGGGCAGAAATGTCCTAAAAACTATTTGCCCCACAGGGGAGCGACCCTTGCCTTTCATGTCTCTCTGCCCACCCCCACACCCGATCGGAAGAGAAATGCAAGCATTTCTTTTCCGATTGTGCTGGAAGCTCAGCTTCCAGCGCAATAGGGGCGGCCTCTCATGAGGTCCGTCATCAGACGTCACTGTGAGGAGTGGATGGGTTGGAAGCGGAAGCGATTCCCCTTCCATCCCTGCCCATTGGAGGGGGGTGGGAGGTCCTAGCACTCCCCCCGTCAGCCGGGTGCAGGACGATCTGGTATCGTCCATGGCACACGGCAATGTGGCCAGGGGCGAGACCATCTCCTCCGTGGTACCCAAGGGGTTAACATTGAATTTCATTTTTGTGAAATTTGTTGTCAGTAAAATGTTATATATTGAACCATCACTCACCCTTGTCCCAAATCCAACTAGTATGTGTATGTATTTGATGACTATATGGTTGTGCAGGAATAATTTTCTGTCTTTCTCTGCTAGGGTGTACATTGTCTTTTGTTGTGAATGGTCTTGTGTGTGTTATGTATGAAAGGTGTGTGAATGGGCTGTAAAGCAGTTGATGCTTTGACGTGGCTTTACAGCTCACGAGCTGTGAGTCATTGATTCAGTTTTTTGACCTTTCAGTTAGTAACAGTGCATTTCACTTTTGTGAAATCTCTTTTTAATAAAATGTTATATATTAAACCATCACTCACCCTCATGCCAAATCTAACCAGTATGGGTGTGTAAAAATAATAGTGGATAGCCACAATTTATTGCTCTTCCCCTCTTAGTTGGGAATTCAAGTCACAAAAGAAAATGCTCTGCTGTATCCAGGCATTGAAACACACCAGAGACACGCTTGAAGTCACGGATGGGACACCAATGATGAACTATGCCACCAAATAGGTTGGTGGCAAAACCAGAGGGTGTTTTTTTCACAGTTTTAGTGTTTGGGACATCACACAAGTAACAGACTTGGTAGTGTGCTTGATTCTTGTCTAGGAAAATTCTGCCAACTCTAGATATGTTCAAACACTAGATACTCAGGGGAGTACAGGCTGGTGTGCCTCTCGTGGATCCCAACAAGTTTTTGTACCCACAATGCCCTGCAAATCTCAAAATGTGACTAAAATCACACATTTTCCTTGTATTTCTGTGCCATATTCTTCCAGAAACAGAAATAAACCAAAACTTTTCTACCCACCCCCCCCAAGTCTCCCGATAAAAAACAGACCTTGCTTGTGTGGGTGCCCAAAGCAGAGTCAGCCTAAAAATGTGTATACAAAACTGTGCTTATGAACACGCTTTGGTGCCCCCTCAACCTGTACACATTTTTGGCCCTTCCCTGTCGCAGGCACTTGGCCCACCCACACCAGTGACTTACCATTTTTATCAGGAGACTGACGGGACCACTAAGTGATAGGAAATTTGTGGTTCCCCCTAGATTCTAGAACTTTGCATCACAGAAATGTGAGGAAAATGTGTTTTATTAGACAAATTTTGAGGTTTGGAAGGGATTCTGGGTACAAAAACTTCATGAGAGCCACACAAGTCAACCCATCTGGATTTGCCTTGGTGTCTAGTTTTAAAAATTGTACTGGTTTGCTAGGTTTCCCTGGGTGGCGGCTAAGCTAGAGCCCATAATCCACAGCTAGGCACATTGCAAAAAATAAGTCATTTTTCTGTGGAAAAATGTGATGTGTCCACAGTGTCTTTTGGGGCATTTCCTGTTGCAGGCACTAGGCCTACCCACAACAAGGAGGTACCATTTTTATTGGGAGACCTCGGGGAATGCTTGTTGGAAGGAAGTTTGTGGCTCCCCTCAGATTCCAGAACTTTGCATCACAGAAATGTGAGATACACTTGTTTTTTAGACAAATGTTGAGGTTTGCAAGGGATTATAGGGGGGAGGTTAGAAAAGTGTGGTGAGAGCCACAGAAGTCACCCCATTGTGGATTCCCCTATGTGTCTATTTTAATTTTTTGTACATGTTTTCTAGGTTTCTCTAGGTACCTTCTGAGCTAGAGCCCACAATCTGCACCTAGACACATTGCAAAAAATGAGTCAGTTTTCAGTGGAAAAATGTGGTGTCCACCTTGCATTTTGGGGTGTTTCCTGTCGGAGGCAATAGGCCTACCCTCACAAGAGAGGTCCAATTCTTATTGAGAAACATGGGGGGGGAATGCTGGTTGGAAGGAAGTTTGTGGCTTCCCTCAGATTCCGAACTTTGCATCACAGAAATATGGGGCAAATGTGTTTTTTAGACAAATTTTGAGGTTTGCAAGGGATTCGGGGTAGAACACAGTGGTAAGAGCCACACAAGTCACCCTATCCTGGATTACCCTAGGGTCAGGTTTCACAGAAGTACAGGTTTGCTAGGATTCCCTAGGTGCCAGCTGGCTAAGGCCCAAATCCACAGCTAAGCAGAAAAAATGAGTCAGTTTTCAGTGGCAAAAATGTGATAAGTCAACGTTGCAGTTTAGGCAGTTTCCTGTTGCAGGCACTAGGCCTGCCCACACAAGTGAGGTACCATTTTTATCGGGAGGCTAGGGGGAACACAGAATAGCAAAACTGTTGTCTTTCTCTGCATTTACGCCTTCCAAATGTAAGACAGTGTGTAAACAATAGGTCATTTTGAGAAATGCCCTCTAATTTACATGCTAGTATGTGTACTCAAAATTCCGAAATGTGCAAATAACCTCTTCTTTTAAACTCCATATCGTGTGCCCATTTTGGAAATATATAGGTTTTCTTGATACCTATTTTTCACTCTTTATATTTGACCAAACAAATTGCTGTATACCCAGTATACAATGAAAAACCATTGCAAGGTGCAACTCAGTTATTGACTCTTGGTAGCTTGGGCTCTTGGAGAACCTGCAAGCCCTATGTATCCCTGCAACCAGAACAGATTAGCAGAAATAAAGGTATATTGCTTTTGAAAATCTGCCTTACTTTGAAAAAGGTACAAATGAAAACTTAGACACAAATGGTTGTTTTTTTAATTTAAAGTGTTACTTTCTATAGGAAGACTTTGAAGGATCTACACAAATGACCCCTTGCTGAATTCAGATGTTCTGTCTACTTTTCAGAAGTGTATAGCGTCCCAGGATCCTCAATTGGTTTCATACCTATTTCTGTCACTAACTGGAAGAAGGTTAAAAGCACAACAAATAGTAAAAATGGGGCATGTCCCAGTAAAATGCCAATACTGTGTTGAGAAATGTAGTTTTCTGTTTCTAGTCTGCCTTTTCCTGAGAGCTGGAAAGATGGTGATTTGAGCACCGCCAACCCTTTATTGATGCTATTTGCAGGGAAAAAACGCAGATGTTTACTTCTGGAGCACCATTTTCCTGTTTTTACCAACAAACCCAAATTTAGCTGTAATTTGCCTAATTTCTCAGCCCCCTGCAGCGAATCCACAAACCCTAGGCACCTCTAGAATCCTCAGGATGCTTGAAAAAAAGGAACAAATAGCTTATGTGTACATAAAGTTATGGGGCCTAAGTGCAAACTACCCCAAATAGCTGCAAAAGGCTTGGCCTGGGGGGAAGAGTCCTATCAGCGACGGGGTTAAACTGTAAGATTTTGTTACTGAGTGTTGTGGGGTGCTTGGTGAACATTACAATGGGAAAGCATGTAGTCTCACATCAGATTCATCTTCCTTTTTGACTCCCAAAAAGAAAAGCTTTGGGAAGCGGAGGTTGAGAAGAGGCTGAAGGGCTTACTGACTAGAGAGATTTTGCTTGAAATGAAGTCAGGCAGTAGTAAACTCAGGATAATTCTGGGATCTTGTTGTCTCATATGTCATCTGATTCAGATGGTGAGGGGCGTGTTTCAGAGGAGCAAAAAGACAAATACATTTCTAAGGAGTTTTGGGATGCAAATATATGTGCATATTCCAGCATACGCCAAGTCCGGAAATATATTGTATAATCGAATGATGACACATGCAACGTTAATCGGACGGGAGTGACTTTTGTCACTTCTTGCAAATATAAGTATTAAAATGGCAGAAAGTAACGGCTCCTGATTACTTGATATTTTGCTACAACTTTGTACAGATAGCTCTTGGTTCGTCTGGAAGCAGGACTTGTTAGCAGAATGAGGAAGGTCCATATTACAAGGCAAGTGCTGTGTTTTCTCCTGTGTCTTTTTGTACTTAGGGTGTATCAGAAACAACGCGCTGTTCTATAAAGGAAGAAAGGGTGGCTTGTTTGTCCCAAATATTGCAAAGAAATTCCAATTAGATGTCAACAAACTCTCTCAACGTAGAGGTAGGGTGCTGTCTGAAAACAGCACCCAAAATGTTGAGATCAACATGAATACTGGAGACCTGATTACGAAAGGAACAATAGACAGAGAAAGCAAGTCTGGCAAAACAGACCTGGGGGCTGTGTTACTTACTGTTTATAGGGTGGGTGGAACTCAGTAGAATCTTGCTGCTTTATACATAACTATACAGAATTCCGTGGAGTAAAACTCCATGAGTTCCGCCCACCCCTGTTTAAAAACAATGTCTAGAAGTTTCTCCCACGTTCAAGAACAAGGGCACCAGGGTATAAATACTCATCCTCAGACACCAGCACCTTAGTACACTCCTGGACTTGCAGATTCTTTGCCAGGAAGAAGGACTGCTGTGCTGCTGAAGGACTGCTACTCTGCTGGACTTCCTCTGCTTGACTCCTGCTTTACCTTGTTGACCTGCTGCCCTCTTGCCAGGGTCTTTGCATGGGTGAGAAGAAGTGGACCTGCATCTCTTGAACCCAGAGCGACTCCAAGGGCTAGTTGACTGACCTCCTGATCTGAAGTCTTTGGGGCATAACAGATTCCAACAAACCCTGCACTGACAGCTGAACTCTGCTACTGGTGAGTCTACCATGCCATGTGGTGGCACACTAGTCCTGTACCACATGTGCTCACCAGTGGAACCAATGCATCCTCTCTGTTGAGCGGCACATTTCCAAGCAGAACAAACTCATTACCACTTCTGCGTGGATTTGATCAGTCACAAAGGGCTCACATCACCACTGCATCCCGCATCTTGGGTCCGACATATCGCCTTCGGAACCGCCGCTGTACAACGTTTATCCAGAGCAGATTTGTGCATCTCTCGTCGATGGCAGTCTCAACAAAGATGCCAAACTACTGCATCATAGCTTCACCGCTCTTCGGAATCATTGCCTTAACTGTGCATTGCATCCCCAGTACAGGCCTTCACATTGCAAGCATGTTGATTGGATCCTTGATGTCGATGCAATGGGATCTTGCTCAACGACCTCACCACATCTCAGAATCAACACATTTCCTCTGCTGCGCTACACTTCTTCAACGTTGATCCAGGCAACACTCTGCAACCAGGATATAAGGTACTTTCTTCAGCGGGCTTAATCTGGCCCTGTAGTCGGCCCACAAACCTCGTTACAGACAGACAGAACCTTTTACTTTGCCCTGGTCCCTCGTGACCTGATATCCCCAGTAGCTCTTTGTGCTTTTTGGTGGTATTTTTACTTAACTTTAAAATTCAATTTCTCCAGTTCTACTAATTGGATTTTTGTTTTTCTGGTTTGTTTTATTTGTTGTGGGCTTCTTTTGTGGTGTGGTGTCCCTGTGTACTGAAGTGCTGCACAAATACTTTACACATTGCCTGTTAAGTTAAGCCTGGCTGCTCTGTGCCAAGCTACCAGGGGCTTGAGCACAAGTTAATCTGGGGCTTGCTTATGTTTTAACCAGACAAGAAATGTGATTGCTGCCTTACCAGGACTCACAACCTAGTCAACCAGCAACCCAGTTTCTAACAGAGGGCATATCTGTGTATAATGCTATCTTGTTCTCTTGGCCAGTCCCCTGTTGAAGCCCAGACCTGGGCGTTGCAGCATATTTAAGTCACTAAGGGCTCAATTGCCACAGCAAAGAGTAGAGGGGATAGCCCTGTCTTGTGCCCTGATGAATCTGAAATCTGGGGAAGACTGTTTTGTTTCACCGCACTTGCACCTGTGGCTTAACATACAAGACACAAATATATGATTAGAGGCAGGCACCTGTGCCCAGCTTAACCAGGACCTCTTGTAAACAGGTCCAGCTTAATGAATCAAAAGCCTTCTCAAGTCAAGAAGCATAAGTGCAGTGATGCAGTGCAGTGTCCAGAAGTGGGTCAGAGCAAGATGAACCCTCCTAATACAGTGCCTTGTACTGAGATGGGGGGTTAAAGATGCAGTGGTCTTGGCCGACTAGCCGGGTTAGAACATGGGTGCGCTGTCTCGTCAGCACTCTAGTGAATAATTTGACTGTGGCATTAATAAGGGAAATGGGCTAGTAAGAGGGACACTGGTCCACTGGCTTACCAGGTTTCAGCAATACCTCAATGGTGGGAAGGTCTATCACCTGTGGGAAATGAACCCACTTGATGACTTCGAGGTACATCTTCAAAATTGGAGGTATAATAAGGCGGCACTTTTTAGGATACAATTTGATTGGGAACCCACCGAGCTAGGGGTTTTACTTGTATTCAGCTCCTGGACCCTTGTTGATCTCCTCAACAGTCAGTGGTTGGTCCAGAGTCTCCCTCTCGATAGGGGTGAGTCTGGGTACGGTAATATCTGCAATGACCCAGGCTCTCATTTCCTATTACAGGTGTGCCTGTTCAGCATATAGGAGGCACTAGGAATTTGCAAATTTAGGAACTATTTCAGGGCCATAAACGGCTTTCGTTCCGCCCTCGGTCATGATACTGGGCACCACCCTGGATTCTTGCTCTCTCAGTTGCAAGTCAGTGAAGGAGCTTGTCAGACTTATCTCCACATTCATAAATACATCCAGTTGAAGTTTCCCAATGTCGACGGGCTTTGTCCATGTGTTATTGTTGCAGGGTTGCTGTCTCTACGGCCAGTCCCTGGCCAAGCAGTTCTGTTAAGTTGCCTTGATATATACCTTCTAGGGATAGAATAGACCTTTCCTAGTTGTGTCCCTAAGGCATGTGTTGCGTGGGACCTGTCCCTGATATAGGAGCGCGCATTACCACACATAGTCGTCTTGCACACCCCCATGAGTGTCCCCGGCGAGTCCACAGTGCCCTAATTAATACTCAAGTAAAGCCTTCGGTTAGGCCTGCAATGAGTGAACATTCTATCTTGATGAAATTTAGGTGTTAAGACGTCACACCTGTTATTCCTCTTCAGTCTGCCATCTGGAGCAGATGGGCGTGGTCCAAAATGTCCATTGTGAGAATGTAAGAGCCCTATGTGTAAAAGAGATCTGGAGATGTTGGCAAAAAGAGGTCAGTACGTGATAGGGAGCCATGTGCTGTTGAGGCGGATGGGTATTTCCTAGCAGTGGGGTTCCATACCCTCCATGCATCACATAGCCCAAGGCCTGTTACCCAGTTGGCCAGCCCCTTCCTCTGTCTGGTCTTGTTTCCAGGGACACGTAGTGAGTCTAGGGGGCTTGGAATATCATTAAGGTCTCTCCTACAGTCATCTTACCTGGGGTAAGGGATAATATGAGGTCCCTGAGAGTTATCAGTGTGAAGGCACCCAATAGTAGGGGGACTTGGAAACTTAGGCCCTCATTACAACCCTAGCGGTTGGTGATAAAATGGGAGTAATACCGCCAACAGGCTGGCGGTAACTACCACCAAATTATAACCATGGCAGAAAGATCTCAGATAGACAGCCACTTTACCACACCAATCGCCAGGGTGGAAACAAAAGCCACCACGGCGGTAGCCGCCTACAGCCACTCGGAAGTCAATGTTCCGCCCACCATATTATGACCCTTGAAACAGCCACCTTTTCCAGGGCAGTACCAACGACAGCAAAAGCCTGGCAGAAGCATTGCAAAGAAGGGAAAGGACTCACCTTTGGAGACACAGGGAACCGACCCCATGGAGCCCGAGCTGCAAATCTTTCCTATGATATTTTACATCCTGCTCCAACACGAGCACCAACGACGGCGAAGACGACCACAGTGAATACAGGTGCTTAGCACACGGGGGGAAGAGAGTGACACACACACTCACAACACACACCCCCAACCCCATACACACAATCAGATTAAGTAAGAAAAAATATTGACCCCGTACCCCTCAGGAGTAATGCAAGGACAACACAAACAGATGAAAGTGAGTGTAATAATATAAATACAGTCAAAATATGAACAGTCAATCTAAAGGTATATACATATGTACAGTTCAAGGGGCACTGCCCAGTCCTCAATGTGCATGGCCCACAGGGCCACATGACAAAGTCCAAGGCCCCACTTGTCACCTGCACCAACACAGAGAGAACACTGCAGAGGCATCAGTTGGAAAATAGGCAGGCACCTTAGGGGGACGGGGAATGGGGGCACATCAGCTGGCAGATGGAACAAATACACTGGTTCTGAAGGGGGCAACATGCCCTGTTCTTGGTCCTGGGGAGTGCAAGGCCAGAGTCTCTTGAGTGGTTGACTTGCCCACTGGTTCTGGAGGGGGCATCGTGCCCTGTGCTCTTGATCCTGGGGAGGCTAGGGTGATTGGGTGTCATACCCATTGGTTCTGGAGGGGCCATCGTGCCCTGTGCTTCTGATCCTGGGGAGGATGGGGTGAGTGGGTGTCATACCAACTGGTTCTGGAGGGGTCATCGTGCCCTGTGCTTCAGATCCTGGGGAGTGCAAGTGTAGGAGGCTGGCCTGGCTTATAGTGGTTACCTGATGGTACTTACACCTTGTGCCAGGTCCAGTTATCCCTTATTAGTAGATTAGTAGTGGTCTAGCAGCTTAGGCTGATAGAGGTAGCTATAGCAGAGCAGCTTAGGCTGAACTAGGAGCCATGCAAAGCTCCTATTATACCACTTATATCATGTAGCACTATATCATAAGAATCACAATACTCAGAGTTACTAAAAATAAAGGTACTTTATTTTAGTGACAATGTGCCAAAAATATCTCAGAGGATATACTCCCTTAGGAGGTAAGTAAAATACACACAAACCAAAATCAGGTAAGTAAGTAGTTAGAAAAGTAGTGCAAACACTGTTGAAAACAATAGGATCCAATAGGATACAATAGGCCTAGGGGCGACACAAACCATATACTCCAAAAGTGGATTGCAAACCACAAATGGACCCCAGGCCTAGTGTAGTGAGTAGAAGGTCGCCAGGAGTGTAGGAAAACACTAAGGGTGTCTAAGATACCCCACCCCAAGACCCTGAAAAGTAGGAGTAAAGTTGCCCTACCACCCCAGAAACACAGTAAAGTCGTGATAGGGGATTCTGCAAAGGCGACAACTGTCTGCAAAGCACTGAAGACGGATTCCTGGACCTTAGGACCTGCAAAGGAAGGGGACTAAGTCCAAGAGTCACGCAAGTGTCCAGTGGGGGCAGGAGCCCTCTAAACCCCAGATGAAGGTGCAAAATGGCTGCCTCTGGGTGGAAGAAGCTGAAGATTCTGCAAGAACTGAAGATGCCAGGAACGTCTCCTTTGCACAGATGATGTCCCACGGCGTGCTCGAGGATGCAGAGATGTTTCCAAGCAGAAAGACCGCAGATAAGCCTTGCTAGCTGCAAAGGTCGTGGTTGAAGAAAATGGGTGGTGCCCGGGCCCAGGAAGGACCAGGAGGTCGCCCCTTGGAAGAGGAGACAGAGGGGGCGCTCAGCAACACAGAGAGCCCACTCAGAAGAAGACAGCACCCGCAGAAGTACTTGAACACGGGTTCAAGGAAACTGAGCACAGCGGTTGTTTCAACACTACAAAGGAGGGTCCTACGAAGCCAGTGGTCAACTCAGCGAGTTGAGCAATGCAGGACGGAGTGCTGGGGACCTGGGCTGTGCTGTGCATGAAGGATTCCTTGCAAAAGTGCACAGAAGCCCTAGTAGCTGCAGTTCACGCAGTACACAGGATTACTGTCTGGCGTAGAGAGGCAAGGACTTACCTCCACCAAATTTGGACAGATGGACTACTGGACTGTCAGGGTCACTTGGATCCAGCTCCTGTGTTCCAGGGACCTTGCTCGTCACAATGAGAAGGGATCCAGAGGACCGTTGAAGCAGAAGTTTGGTGCCTGCGTTAGCAGGGGGATGATTCCGTCGACCCACTGGAGATTTCTTCTTGGCTTCCAGTGCTGGTTGAAGTCATACAGCCCCCAGAGCATGCCCCACCAGGAAACTGTGGAGAAAGCTGTCAGGATTAGGCGCTACATTGTCGCTGGTAATCTTCTTGCTAATTTGTTGCAGTTTTGCAGGCGTCCTGGAGCAGTCAGCGGTCAATCCTTGGCAGAAGTCGAAGAGGGGGATGCAGAGGAGCTCTGGTGAGCTCTTGCATTCGTTATCTGAAGATAAACCCACAGGAGAGACCCTAAATAGCCCTCAGAGGAGGATTGGCCACCTAACTATGTAAGCACCTATCAGGAGGGGTCTCTGACGTCACCTGCTGGCACTGGCCACTCAGAGGTCTCCATTGTGCCCTCACACCTCTGCATTCAAGATGGCAGAGGTCGGGCAGAGCTTGCCTGCCAGCAAGATGGCCGGCACTCGCTGAGGCTCTGCTAGGCCTGGGGCCCGATGTAACATTTCTTCTTCAGGACGGCGGATTCAGCGTCCTGCTGGCCAGGCGGCGCAGCAGAGATACTGGCGCGGCCGACCGTGGTGGTGAAAGTGGCCCCCCTGCCTCCGCTGTGAAGAGCTGGCGGCAGAGGTGAAGGGCCTGGCTGGGCGTGGCCAGGTTACACGCGGTGTTTGGCCGCCGGCCCTTCTGGCCTGATCGACGACCCAGCAACGGGATTCGCGCCGCCGTCGGTGGAGTCGCGCTGGTGACTTCCGCTGGTTAGCGGCGGGGGCCGGCTCAGCGGTAGCATTGTACTGCGGCCCCCCGCGGTGTTTGGCTGCTGACGGCTGGGTGCTCTTGGAGCTGTGGCGGTCTGGTGGCGGCCCTGGGCGCCGGGGCCTGCCCGGGGCGGGCCTGGTGTGGCCTGAAAGATCTGGCGGCCGGTGGTGGAGGAGGCTGGCAGGCCCCAGCTGCGAGCTGGGAGACGGCATTTTTGGAGTGGCGTGGGGCCCCTGCTGTGCATAGTGGAGCTGTGGACCCTGGTGGCTGCTGGCTGGTTGGCGGCTCGCTGGCCCTGCTGCAGTGGAGACCCGTTGTGGGAGGCTGGACTGGCTTATAGTGGGTACCTTGTGGTACTTACACCTTGTGCCAGGTCCAGTTACCCCTTATTAGTAGAATAGAGGTGTTTCTAGCAGCTTAGGCTGTTAGATGTAGCTATGGCAAAGCAACTTAGGCTGAACTAGAAGACATGCAAAGCTCCTACTATACCAGTTATATCATATAGCACAATATCATAAGAAAACACAATACTCAGAGTTACTAAAAATAAAGGTACTTTATTTTAGTGACAATATGCCAAAAGTATCTCAGAGGATACCCTCACTTAGGAGGTAAGTAATATACACAAATTATATGTACACAACCTCAAAACAGGTAAGTAACAGTAAGAAAAGTAGTGCAAACAATGTAGAATCACAATAGGATGCAATAGGTAGACATAGGCCTAGGGGCAACACAAACCATATACTCCAAAAGTGGAATGCGAATCACGGATGGACCACAGGCCTATGGGAGGTTGTAGAGGGTCGCTGGGACTGTGAGAAAACAGTAAGTGTGTCCAAAATACCTCACCCCAAGACCCTGAAAAGTAGGAGTAAAGTTTACCCTAGGACCCCAGAAAGACAGTATAGTCGAGATAGGGGATTCTGCAAGAACCACAACTGCTACCAAAGCACCGAAGACGGATTCCTGGACCTGAGGACCTGTAAAAGAAGGGGACCAAGAGTCACGCAAGTGTCCGGGGGGGCAGGAGCCTACTAAACCCCGGATGAAGGTTCAAAAGAGCTGCCTCCGGGTGGAAGAAGCCGAAGATCTGCATCAACGGAAGGTGCTAGGAACTTCTCCTTTGGTCAGAAGATGTCCCACAGCGTGCTGGAGGATGGAGAAGTGTTTCCACACAGAAATACCGCAAACAAGCCTTGCTAGCTGCAAGAGTCGCAGTTGAGGATTTTGGGTGCTGCTGGGGACCAGGAAGGACCAGGATGTCGCCCCTTGGAGGAGGAGACAGAGGGGGCGCCAGGCAACTCAGAGAGCCCCCACAGAAGCATGCAGCACCTGCAGAAGTACCAGAACAGGCACTTAGAAGACCTGAGGACAGCATTCGACTCAGAGTCACAAAGGAGGGTCCCACGACGTCGGAGCTAGGCTAGGATGTGCACAAAGGAAGTCCTGGAAAAGTGCACAGGCGCCGGAGCAGCTGCAAATCACGCAGTACCCAGGTTTGCTGTCTGGCGTGGGGAGGCAAGGACTTACCGCCACCAAATTTGGATAGAAGGGCCACTGGACTGTGGGAGACACTTGGACCCAGCTCCTGTGTTCAAGGGACAATGCTCTTCAGGATGAGAGGGGACCCAGAGGACAGGTGATGCAGACGTTTGGTGCCTGCGTTGGCAGGGGGAAGATTCCATCGACCCACGGGAGATTTCCTCTTGGCTTCCAGTGCAGGGTGAAGGCAGACAGCCCTCAGAGCATGCACCACCAGGAAACAGTTGAGAAAGCCGGCAGGATGAGGTGCTACAATGTTGCTGGTAGTCGTCTTGCTACTTTGTTGCGGTTTTGCAGGCGTCCTGGAGCAGTCAGCAGTCGATCCTTGGAAGAAGTCGAAGAGGGAAGTGCAGAGGAACTCTGGTGAGCTCTTGCATTCGTTATCTGCGGATAGTCCAGAGGAGAGACCCTAAATAGCCCAAAAAGGAGGTTTGGCTACTGAGAAAGGAGGCTTGGCTACTAAGAGAGGTAAGTACCTTTCAGGAGGGGTCTCTGACGTCACCTGCTGACACTGGCTATTCAGAGCTGTCCATTGTGCTCCAACACCTCTGAATCCATGATGGCAGAGGTCTGGGACACACTGGAGGAGCTCTGGGCACCTCCCCTGCAAGGTGCTGGTCAGGGAAGTGGTCACTTCCCTTTCCTTTGTCCAGTTTCGCACCAGAGCAGGGCTGGGGGATTCCTGAACCGGTGTAGACTGGCTTATGTAGAGATGGCACCATCTGTGCCCATCAAAGCATTTCCAGAGTCTGGGGGAGGCTACTCCTCCCCAGACCTTCACACCTATTTCCAAAAGGAGAGGGTGTAACACCCTCTCTCAGAGGAAATCCTTTGTTCTGCCTTCCTGGGACAAGTCTGCCCAGGGGGCAGAAACCTGTCTGAGGGGTTGGCAGCAGCAGAAGCTGCAGTGGAGACCCCGAAAGGCAGTTTGGCAGTACCCGGGTTCTGTGCTAGAGACCCGGGGATGCATGGAATTGTCCCCTGGGGTGACAATTCCATGATCCTGGACATGTTACACCGCTCAGCCCTCCACAGGGCTTGGTCGCCCCACTCACTGCTGCCGCTCCTGCCTGCCTTTGCCGCCTCCTGCCTGCAGATTCCTTCGCTCGCTCGCTGCTCCTGGGATTTCCCGCCGCTGCCTCCCTGCGGCCCCGCCCCCCTGTGATTCCATTCGCCGGACCGCTCCCGCCACCCAGCTGCTCCTCCCTCCCGGCTCCTTACTTAAGGGGACCGTAGGGGACCACAGAGTGTGACCGCTCAGCCCTCCACAGGGCTTGGTCGCCCCACTCACTGCTGCCGCTCCTGCCTGCCTTTGCCGCCTCCTGCCTGCAGATTCCTTCGCTCGCTCGCTGCTCCTGGGATTTCCCGCCGCTGCCTCCCTGCGGCCCCGCCCCCCTGTGATTCCATTCGCCGGACCGCTCCCGCCACCCAGCTGCTCCTCCCTCCCGGCTCCTTACTTAAGGGGACCGTAGGGGACCACAGAGTGTGACCGCTCAGCCCTCCACAGGGCTTGGTCGCCCCACTCACTGCTGCCGCTCCTGCCTGCCTTTGCCGCCTCCTGCCTGCAGATTCCTTCGCTCGCTCGCTGCTCCTGGGATTTCCCGCCGCTGCCTCCCTGCGGCCCCGCCCCCCTGTGATTCCATTCGCCGGACCGCTCCCGCCACCCAGCTGCTCCTCCCTCCCGGCTCCTTACTTAAGGGGACCGTAGGGGACCACAGAGTGTGACCGCTCAGCCCTCCACAGGGCTTGGTCGCCCTGCTCACTGCTGCCGCTCCTGCCTGCCTTTGCCGCCTCCTGCCTGCAGATTCCTTCGCTCGCTCGCTGCTCCTGGGATTTCCCGCCGCTGCCTCCCTGCGGCCCCGCCCCCCTGTGATTCCATTCGCCGGACCGCTCCCGCCACCCAGCTGCTCCTCCCTCCCGGCTCCTTACTTAAGGGGACCGTAGGGGACCACAGAGTGTGACCGCTCAGCCCTCCACAGGGCTTGGTCGCCCCACTCACTGCTGCCGCTCCTGCCTGCCTTTGCCGCCTCATGCCTGCAGATTCCTTCGCTCGCTCGCTGCTCCTGGGATTTCCCGCCGCTGCCTCCCTGCGGCCCCGCCCCCCTGTGATTCCATTCGCCGGACCGCTCCCGCCACCCAGCTGCTCCTCCCTCCCGGCTCCTTACTTAAGGGGACCGTAGGGGACCACAGAGTGTGACCGCTCAGCCCTCCACAGGGCTTGGTCGCCCCACTCACTGCTGCCGCTCCTGCCTGCCTTTGCCGCCTCCTGCCTGCAGATTCCTTCGCTCGCTCGCTGCTCCTGGGATTTCCCGCCGCTGCCTCCCTGCGGCCCCGCCCCCCTGTGATTCCATTCGCCGGACCGCTCCCGCCACCCAGCTGCTCCTCCCTCCCGGCTCCTTACTTAAGGGGACCGTAGGGGACCACAGAGTGTGACCGCTCAGCACTCCACAGGGCTTGGTCGCCCCACTCACTGCTGCCGCTCCTGCCTGCCTTTGCCGCCTCCTGCCTGCAGATTCCTTCGCTCGCTCGCTGCTCCTGGGATTTCCCGCCACTGCCTCCCTGCGGCCCCGCCCCCCTGTGATTCCATTCGCCGGACCGCTCCCGCCACCCAGCTGCTCCTCCCTCCCGGCTCCTTACTTAAGGGGACCGTAGGGGACCACAGAGTGTGACCGCTCAGCCCTCCACAGGGCTTGGTCGCCCCACTCACTGCTGCCGCTCCTGCCTGCCTTTGCCGCCTCCTGCCTGCAGATTCCTTCGCTCGCTCGCTGCTCCTGGGATTTCCCGCCGCTGCCTCCCTGCGGCCCCGCCCCCCTGTGATTCCATTCGCCGGACCGCTCCCGCCACCCAGCTGCTCCTCCCTCCCGGCTCCTTACTTAAGGGGACCGTAGGGGACCACAGAGTGTGACCGCTCAGCCCTCCACAGGGCTTGGTCGCCCCACTCACTGCTGCCGCTCCTGCCTGCCTTTGCCGCCTCCTGCCTGCAGATTCCTTCGCTCGCTCGCTGCTCCTGGGATTTCCCGCCGCTGCCTCCCTGCGGCCCCGCCCCCCTGTGATTCCATTCGCCGGACCGCTCCCGCCACCCAGCTGCTCCTCCCTCCCGGCTCCTTACTTAAGGGGACCGTAGGGGACCACAGAGTGTGACCGCTCAGCCCTCCACAGGGCTTGGTCGCCCCACTCACTGCTGCCGCTCCTGCCTGCCTTTGCCGCCTCCTGCCTGCAGATTCCTTCGCTCGCTCGCTGCTCCTGGGATTTCCCGCCGCTGCCTCCCTGCGGCCCCGCCCCCCTGTGATTCCATTCGCCGGACCGCTCCCGCCACCCAGCTGCTCCTCCCTCCCGGCTCCTTACTTATGACGCCCCCAGAGCGACCGCGCAGCGGACGCGCGCAGCGGGAGCTCCGACTGAGCGCCGAAGGTGCGCCAAAGGTAAGCCCGTCTGCGCCCGTCCGCGCCTGGACCGCGCCCAGCGCCAGACCCCCTGGTCCTCGCCCTCGCCAGCACACCCTGCACAGCTACGATGCCAGAACCCTCCACGCACTCAACGCCGGCCGAAACACCGCCTGCTACCGAGCCACCCCGAGACGCACCCACGGACCCTTCACCTGCCTGACCTGCCGCTTCACCAGCCTACGACCCAACACTGCACCTACTAAACCGAGCCCCAGCAACAAACACCTGATGTGCATCCTGCTCAACACCCGCTCCGTTCACAGGCATGCCGTCGAACTCTGGAACCTCCTCGATTCGACAGCACCAGACATCGCCTTCCTGACAGAAACCTGGATGAACGCCTCCTCAGCACCCGACGTCGCCATCGCCGTCCCAGAAGGCTACAAAATCACCAGGAGGGACCGCGTCAACCAGACAGGAGGAGGCATCGCCATCATCCACAAGAACACCATCCGCATCACGACCAACTCTGATGACACCTTCACCTCCGCCGAACACCTCCACTTCCAGATACACACCAACCCCAAGACCACGCTCAGAGGCACCCTCATCTACAGACCACCGGGACCACGCACACAGTTCAGCGAAGACATCACAGACTTCGTCAGCCCCCACGCCATCAATTCCACCGACTACATCCTCCTGGGGGA
Organism: Pleurodeles waltl; assembly: GCF_031143425.1. Classification (NCBI taxonomy): domain Eukaryota; kingdom Metazoa; phylum Chordata; class Amphibia; order Caudata; family Salamandridae; genus Pleurodeles; species Pleurodeles waltl. The sequence goes on along the minus strand of NC_090446.1, from coordinate 1,504,402,593 downwards.
CCTCAACTTCCACCTGGAGGACGACAAGGACCGCAACACCACTGCTCTACTGGACAACCTGGCCAACCTCGGACTCAAGCAACTGGTAACCACCCCTACACACCACGCCGGCCACACGCTTGACCCAGTCTTCTCATCCAGCAAATATGTCACCTTCAGCCACTCCACCAATCTCCAGTGGACTGACCACAGCTGCGTCCACTTCAGCTTCAGTAAAACGACGACCCACCACCACCCTCAACAAACCCCCCGCAGGAGCTGGAACAAGATCACCGGCGACCAGCTCACCACCTTCCTCAGCCAGAACCCCCCCACCAGCTCAACGGACCCCAACGAAGCCGCCAACAACCTCACACAGTGGATCACCAACTGCGCAGACGCCCTCGCACCACTGAAGAAGAACCCCCCCAGCAGACGCAGCAGCAAGAAAGCCTCCTGGTTCACCGACGAGCTCATCACCTCCAAGAAGAACTGCCGCTCCCTGGAGAACACCTGGCGCACCAACCAGACCACAGACAACATGACGGCCCTCAAACACGCCACCCGCAAACACCACCAACTGATCCGCGCCACAAAGAAGACAGCCTTCAAGGAACGACTGGACAACAACACCCACAACAGCAAGGAACTCTTCAGCATCGTCAAAGAGCTCTCCAACCCCGACGCCGGAAACAATGACATCACTCCCTCGCAAGACCTCTGCGACTCCCTCGCAGCCTTCTTCCACAACAAGATCGCCAACATTCACAACAGCTTCGGCCCACCAACCACAAACCCCACCACCGAACCGATGCCCCCCACCGCCACCCTCCGCACCTGGACCCCAGTCAGCACCGAAGACACAACACGCACAATGAACACCATCCACTCCGGATCCCCTACGGACCCCTGCCCACACCACATCTTCAACACGGCTGACCACATCATCGCACCCCACCTCCGTGACATCGTCAACGCCTCCTTCAACACCGCCACCTTCCCGGAGTGCTGGAAACACGCCGAGATCAGTGCCCTGCTGAAGAAACCAACTGCAGACCCCTCCGACCTCAAGAACTACCGCCCCATCTCGCTCCTCCCGTTTCCTGCCAAAGTCATCGAGAAGACCGTCAACAGACAGCTAGCTGCCTTCCTCGAGACCAACGGATCCCTCGACCACTCGCAATCCGGCTTCCGAGCCAACCACAGCACGGAGACCGCCCTCATCGCAGCCACAGACGACATCAGATCCCTAATGGACAATGGGGAAACTGCGGCCCTCATCCTCCTGGACCTCTCCGCAGCGTTCGACACTGTCTGCCACCGCACCCTGGTACAGCGCCTGAACAACACCGGCATCCAGGGGAAGGCCCTGGAGTGGATCGCCTCATTCCTCGCCGGAAGAACCCAGAGAGTCCGCCTCCCCCCGTTCCGGTCAGCGGCCACCGAAGTCATCTGCGGAGTTCCACAAGGGTCATCGCTCAGCCCCACCCTCTTCAACGTCTATATGAGCCCCCTCGCAACCATCGCACGTCAACACAACCTCAAGATCATCACCTACGCCGACGACACCCAGCTGATCCTCTCCCTCACCAGCGACCCGGACGCCGCCAGAGCCAGCCTACACGAAGGGATGAAAGACGTCGCCGAATGGATGAAGAACAGCCGCCTGAAACTGAACTCAGACAAGACGGAGGTCCTCATCCTGGGATCATCACCATCCGCCTGGGACGACTCCTGGTGGCCCCCCGCCCTGGGAGCCACCCCCAAGCCAACGGACCACGCTCGCAACCTAGGCTTCATCCTGGACTCCTCCCTCTCGATGACCAGACAAGTCAACGCCGTCTCATCTTCATGCTTCAACACCCTGCGCATGCTTCGAAAGATCTTCCGGTGGATCCCCACCGAGACCAGGAAGACGGTCACCCAGGCCCTCGTCACCAGTCGGCTGGACTACGGGAACGCCCTCTACGCCGGCACCGCCGCCAAACTCCAGAAGAAACTCCAACGGATCCAGAACGCCTCAGCACGACTCATCCTGGACATCCCCCGACACAGCCACATCTCCGAACACCTGAGAGACCTGCACTGGCTCCCCGTCAACAAAAGAATCACGTTCCGACTCCTCACCCACGCACACAAGGCCCTCCACGACCTGGGCCCCAAGTTCCTCAACAGCCGCCTGACCTTCCACAAGCCCACCCGCCAGCTCCGCTCCGCCAGCCTCGCTCTCGCCACCGTCCCCCGCATCCGCAGAGCCACCGCCGGAGGAAGATCCTTCTCCTACCTGGCAGCCAAGACATGGAACTCCCTCCCCATCCACCTCCGGACAACGCAAGACCATCTCGCCTTCAGGAAGCAACTCAAGACCTGGCTGTTCGAGCAGTAGCGTTTCCCCCCCCCCCAGCGCCTTGAGACCCTCCGGGTGAGCAGTGCGCTATACAAATGCCTTTGATTGATTGATTGATTGATGTTCGGAGTTACCATTGTGTTGCTACATATAGGTATTGACCTATATGAAGTGCACGCGTGTAATGGTTTTCCCGCACTCACAAAGTCTGGGGAATTTGCCCTGAACGATGTGGGAGCACCTTGGCTAGTGCCAGTGTGCCCACACACTAAGGGGGTGATTCTAACCCTGGCGGTCGGTGATAAAGCGGCGGCCAACACGCCAACAGGCCGGCTGTCCAAAAAATGGAATTCTGACCCTGGCGGGAACCGCCAACAGAGACCGCCACATTAACACTCCGACCGCCACGGCGGTACAGACAAACAGCGCGGCGGTCACCGCCAACAGGCAGGCGGCAGACAATGTACCGCCCACACTATCATAACTCACCAATCCGCCACCTCTTCCGGGGCGGGAGCCCCGCCGATAAAAACACGGCGGAAACAGACCACGAACGGGAAAACGCTCACCGAAACACACTCCACGAGTACGGAGGACAGCATGGAACCCGAATTAAACATCCTACCTGCTCTCGTCTACCTGCTCATCTACCACAAGTACGAACGCCGGCGCAGACGACAACGGTGAGTACTGCACCTACGACACACGGGAGGGGGGAGGAGGAAAGGTTACGGGCACACACATATGCGACCCCCACCCCCCCAAACTATGTACACACCAATGCAGAGCAACAAGTCACAGTGACACCACCCAAACCCCCCTGAAAAATGCAAAGACATAATTAAATTGTGAAGAAAAATTTATGTAATAAATAGGCTCTGACAAATATAGGTCAACTATGCAAACTATTCATACCAAAATAATACTATATACACTGCAATGGATAACCGAGGCAATTAGTTCCGTACATCAAAAGTAAATCGAAGTGTCCGTGGGCCAAAGTGTAACAACACAAGGGCAAAGCCCACACAGGAGACCTGAGTCCTTTGGAGAGAACACTGCAGGGGCATCTGATGAAAAAACTACAGGCACCTCAGGGGGAAGGGAAGGGGGGGCACCACAGCCACATGAGTCCACAACGCCAGATCCACGAAGGGGCCACCATGCCCCCAAAGCCACAGTCTCACAAGTCTCTACAGTGGGTGGATTGCCCACTGTGCCATCCTGGGGAGTGCAAAGCCACAGTCTCACAAGTCTCTACAGTGGGTGGATTGCCCACTGTGCCATCCTGGGGAGTGCAAAGCCACAGTCTATCAGGTGGATTACAGTCTCCACTGGTCAAGGAGGAGGCATGGTGGGCACAGTGAACCGTTAACATTGCTTGACAGGAAGGGCCCAGCGGAGCGGTGCTTGAGACGGCGGGGCCCAGCGGAGCGGTGCTTGACAGGAAGGGCCCAGCGGAGCGGTGCTTGAGACGGCGGGGCCCAGCGGAGCGGTGCTTGACAGGAAGGGCCCAGCGGAGCGGTGCTTGACAGGAAGGGCCCAGCGGAGCGGTGCTTGAGACGGCGGGGCCCAGCAGAGCGGTGCATGAGACGGCGGGGCCCGGCGGAGCGGTGCTTGACAGGAAGGGCCCAGCGGAGCGGTGCTTGAGACGGCGGGGCCCAGCGGAGCGGTGCTTGACAGGAAGGGCCCAGCGGAGCGGTGCTTGACAGGAAGGGCCAAGCGGAGCGGTGCTTGAGACGGCGGGGCCCAGCGGAGCGGTGCTTGACAGGAAGGGCCCATCGGAGGGGTGCTTGAGACGGCGGGGCCCAGCGGAGCGGTGCTTGACAGGAAGGGCCCAGCGGAGCGGTGCTTGAGATGGCGGGTCCCTGTTCAGCGGTGCCTATCTTCACGGCGGGCCCTGTTCAGCGGTGCCTTTCTACACGGCGGGGCCCTGTTCAGCGGTGCTCTTCTGCACGGCGGACCCTGTTCAGCGGTGCCTATCTACACGGCGGGGCCCTGTTCAGCGGTGCTCTTCTGCACGGCGGGCCCTGTTCAGCGGTGCCTATCTTCACGGCGGGGCCCTGTTCAGCGGTGCTCTTCTGCACGGCGGGCCCTGTTCAGCGGTGCTCTTCTGCACGGCGGGCCCTGTTCAGCGGTGCCTATCTACACGGCGGGGCCCTGTTCAGCGGTGCTCTTCTGCACGGCGGGCCCTGTTCAGCGGTGCCTATCTACACGGCGGGGCCCTGTTCAGCGGTGCTCTTCTGCACGGCGGGCCCTGTTCAGCGGTGCCTATCTTCACGGCGGGGCCCTGTTCAGCGGTGCTCTTCTGCACGGCGGGCCCTGTTCAGCGGTGCCTATCTACACGGCGGGGCCCTGTTCAGCGGTGCTCTTCTGCACGGCGGGCCCTGTTCAGCGGTGCTCTTCTGCACGGCGGGCCCTGTTCAGCGGTGCCTATCTACACGGCGGGGCCCTGTTCAGCGGTGCTCTTCTGCACGGCGGGCCCTGTTCAGCGGTGCCTATCTACACGGCGGGGCCCTGTTCAGCGGTGCTCTTCTGCACGGCGGGCCCTGTTCAGCGGTGCCTATCTTCACGGCGGGGCCCTGTTCAGCGGTGCTCTTCTGCACGGCGGGCCCTGTTCAGCGGTGCCTATCTACACGGCGGGGCCCTGTTCAGCGGTGCTCTTCTGCACGGCGGGCCCTGTTCAGCGGTGCCTATCTTCACGGCGGGGCCCTGTTCAGCGGTGCTCTTCTGCACGGCGGGCCCTGTTCAGCGGTGCCTATCTACACGGCGGGGCCCTGTTCAGCGGTGCTCTTCTTCACGGCGGGCCCTGTTCAGCGGTGCCTATCTACACGGCGGGGCCCTGTTCAGCGGTGCTCTTCTGCACGGCGGGCCCTGTTCAGCGGTGCCTATCTACACGGCGGGGCCCTGTTCAGCGGTGCTCATCCAGTAAGTCAAGGGAGCCAGACCTGGGCTGGACTCACTGCTCAGTCCCCCTCCGACCGTGATGTTTCTGGACCCTTCGGTGACGGAGTCCTGGGCCCATGGGTGTCCTCCCTTACAGCTGGGACGTGGCATGTGGGGCCCACCTGCTCCGCGCTCCTGCTGCCGGACTTCTCCGCCCTGCTGCCCTTTCGCTCCTTAGATGTGGCTCTCGGGCCCTTGCCTCCCCTAGATGTTGTGGCAGGTGAAGTGGGCGAACTTTGCTCCTTGGGGGCAGCCGTGTCAGTCCTCTCACGGCGGCCCTTTTGTTTCCTGGTCCTCTTCCCTGGGGGGGGCTGGATGTGTCCTTGCTGCTGATTGAAGTGTCACTGCTGGCAAAGGGTGGACTCCAGAACACATGCACAACAGTGACACTCGTAGCTGGGCTGGTGGTGGCTGAGGTGCTCTTGGGACTCTTGCAGATGGAGGGGGTGGGTCATCGGAGGGAAAGAGGTCAAGATTAGCGAGGAAAAGTTTTTTAGGACCAAGGTAAAGGGTAGGAGAAGTGGTGATGGGAGTGGAGGAAGAGGATGTGGTTGTAGGAGAGTCAGGTGTGCTGTCATTGGGTGAAGGTGCTGGTGCTGTAGGCTGTCGTGAGGTGGATGGCTGTTGGGTGGGTGGCTGCCTGCGTTTGTGTGTCTTGGAAGAGGGGGTGACAGACACAGTGGGAGAGGACACAGGGGACGTGTAAATGGCAGTGGGGGTGGTGACTGCACGCGTGCGGACTGTACTGGAGGGTGTGGGGGTGATGGAAGCACTGGCTGATGTTGGTGTGCATGCAGGTGTGAGTGTAGACGTCACAGGGAGGGAGGAGGGAGACGAGGAGGAGGGGGACACAGAGGTGGTAGTGACTGTTGGAATGTCTGCATCTGGGTGTTGCTTGGGTGAGTGTTTGTGGGATCTGTGGTGCTTGTGTCTGGATGAGCTGCCCTTGGGTGTTGAGGTGTGTGCAGGCTGGTCAGATGGTGTGGATGGGATAGGCTGAGGAACAGGAGACAGAGACAGGGTGGAGGCAGTCAGAAGAGGGAGGCTGGAAATAGGGACAATGGCTGCCGTCAGTGCTGAGGCCAGAGCATTGAACGATCGTTGATGGGCAGCCTGACCCGAATGAATGCCCTCCAGGTAGGCATTGCTCCGATGCACCTCCCTTTCTACCCCCTGGATGGCATTCAAAAGGGTAGTCTGCCCAACAATGAGCGTCCTCAGGAGGTCACTGAGCTCTGCACTGAGGGCAGCAGGGGTGACAGGGGCAGGGGCTGAGGTGCCTGGGGCGAAGGAGACGCCTGCCTTCCTGGGCGAGCGGGCACGGAGCGTAGGCTGAGGGGCTGCTGGGAGGGCGGGGCTGGTGCGCTGGGTGGCGGCTGTACCTGTAGAGGCGGGGGGCACGGATGTTGCCGCCACCGCTAGGGAGCACCCATCCGAGGACGTGTCTGTGTCGCTGGTCTCACCACCGGTCCCCGTTGTGGTGCTCCCCTCGCCCTCCGGATCACTGGTGCCCTCGGTGTCTGTTCCTGGGGCCACCGGGGCCTTGTGACTGGCAGCTCCCTCGTGCTCCGATGCCAAATCTCCTCCGCCTGATGATGCTAATGCACACATGCACAAGAAGATGAAGAAGAAGGGTGGGGGGAGAAAAACGAAGACCAGGTTGAGTGCATGCAATGTCAACACCGTTGGCGGAGAGGACAGACAGAGGAGCCTCATGCACTACGCCGCACATTCGGGGTACACTACTCAGTACTCCTGACTAGGACAACAGGTCTAGAGACGACAAACGCGCACATGTGTGATGCTGGACCATCAATAGCTGTACTTGTCACCCTACAGAGGTGGGGGCCGGGAGCACAGGGCCATGCCTAAGGGAGGGGACTACACTACAGAAAGCGCCCTGGCCTAATGTCACCCACAGCCCTCCTCCCCCACTCAGACGCCTCCACTGCGCAGAAAGATAGGAGAATGTGCTGATACTCACCCCCTTGTGTCTGCTGTGATGTCCTCAAACGCCCATCCAAATCAGGGTAGGCCACCGCCAGGATCCGGGACATCAGGGGGGTCATGGTACGACTGGCACCCCTCCTAGGTTGGGAGGCCATCCTCAGCAGTGACTCGGCGGTCTTCCTGGTCCCGCGGCGGATGTCCTCCCACCTCTTGAGGCAGTGGGTGCCCCATCTGTTGTGGACCCCCAGGGGGGCACGCCAAATGTCGACTTTCTGATGGGCGCTGACCTATTTGACATGTACAGGGTGGGAAGGAAACATTCATCAATGAACTGCATGTTAGATGTGATTGGCCCCCCTCACCAACTTTGCCAAATGGCACATGCTCTCATCTGTTGTGCGTTGCACTCCTCATTCGCCCCCCACCCCACCAACTTACATCCACCCCACTCCACACAGGCATCGCCCATTCCATGTGCACACGGTGTACTTACATGTTGGTCTGGAGGACCGTAGAGTAACGCATACTGGGGGAGGACCCCATCCACAAGCTTCTCCAACTCTTCAGACGTGAAGGCAGGGGCCCTTTCCCCAGTCCCAGCAGCCATTGTCACTTCCAGACCGAGGTCACAGCAGCACTTGCAGTATAGGTCCTCTCCTGTGGATGATCAGGTCTCGAGTGATTAAGCAGATAGAAAATGGCGGTCACGCCCGCGGCGGTGCGTACCGCGGCGGTGCGTAACGCGACCGCCGGCGCACCTCGTCATTGGCTCCTGAAACCCATAGGCTTCAATGTTAACCAATGCGGCTTTGTATAGCGGTCTTCGACCGCCTACCGCCACGGTGCGCCACGCCAGCGCATTGACCTCACATCCCATTGTCCCACTTCACAGGTCAGACAGCCGCCATTTCAAGGGCCCACATGGCATAATTTGTACTGCCTCACACAGGCCTAGGCCTTGCATTGCCACACATACACGCCTTTCAATACATAGATAACCGTGTGCTATGCAAGCTGTGGTGAACGTACCTGTGAGTTGCTTGACTCTGTGCTCCATGTTGTCCTTCCTAGGAACCGTCCGCTGGGACTTGCGAGGAGAAGGATGAATCCTCGCGTGTACCGACCGCTGGTGGACCTGTCGACAATGGAAGAACGCCACATCATACTACGATACCGACTTGACCGTGCCACTATCCATGAACTGTGTGCCCAGCTGGAGCCAGCCCTGATGTCCGTCATCCACCAACCCACAGGAATTCCCCCTCTGGTGCAGGTTCTGTCAGTCCTCCATTTTCTTGCAAGTGGCTCATTCCAGACGACAGTGGCCATGTCATCTGGAATGTCTCAGCCCATGTTTTCAAAAGTTTTGTCTAGAGTGTTGTCTGCCCTGACGAAACACATGCAGAGTTACATTCTATTCCCTGAGGAGGTTGATTTGGCCACTGTGAAGGGTGATTTTTATGCCCTTGGACATATCCCCAACATAATTGGTGCCATTGATGGGACCCATGTGGCCTTAGTACCCCCAAAAGACGATGAGCAGGTGTACAGAAACAGGAAAAGTTATCATTCTATGAACGTCCAGGTGGTCTGTTTGGCTGACCAGTACATCTCCCATGTAAATGCCATGTTCCCTGGTTCAGTGCATGACGCGTATGTGATGCGTAATAGCAGCATCCCTTATGTGATGGAACAGCTACAGGGACAACGTGTGTGGCTAATAGGTGACTCTGGTTACCCCAACCTGCCTTGGCTATTGACCCCAGTGAGGAATCCCCGGACCAGGGCTGAGGAACGGTACAATGAGGCCCATGGGCGGACTAGGAGGATCATAGAAAGGACCTTTGGCCTCCTGAAGGCCAGGTTTAGGTGCCTGCATATGACAGGGGGATCCCTGATGTACTCACCAAAGAAGGTGTGCCAGATCATCGTGGCCTGCTGTATGCTTCACAATCTGGCATTGCGACGTCAGGTGCCTTTCCTGCAGGAGGATGGTCCAGATGGTGGTGTTGAAGCAGCTGTGGAGCCTGCGGAGAGTGAAGAGGAGGAAGACTCAGAGGACGACACAGACAACAGGGACAGAGTTATCCAACAGTATTTTCTGTAGCACACAGGTAAGAATCACCCACGCCATTTTACATTTACTTGAAGACTCCTGCATCTCAACTTTGTCTATTTCCCCCCAGTTCTTTTAGACTGATGTTTGATTTTCCCTTCCCTTTTCAGTGCTGTATGACCCACTGCGTGACTTCTGGTTGGTTAGCCCATGGACTAATGCTTATTGACCTCGGTATGTTTTCAACACAAAGTTAACCGAACATAATTGATCTGTAATGTGTTATACATTTGTAAATAATACAGGCTGACTCCTGATAGATTTCAGTGCAATGAGTGTTTTATTTGTAGTGCTAGATAATGGTACATGATATTAACACGGTGATGGGTGGGGGTGGAGTAATGTCCATGGCAGAGTCCAGTTCTCAGTCTCACAGGTGCATTGTCCATATGCCTGTGGAAGGATGGAGCAGGGGCAGTTCAAGGTTGGACAGGGTGGCAATGTGGGACAGTGGGATGACTTCAGGGGGGATCTCATGCTGGCGGGGGTCTTGACATCCTACTCTGTCTATTTTTTTGATCTCAGGCTCCTCTTGCGGGGTGGTTGTTCTTCAGCAGGAGGTGGGGTTCTGGTGGCCTATCGTTGTGGTGGGGTCTCCTGACCACTAGCGCCGGCGGAGGTGGTAGGCTGTTCCTGGTCCGGGCTAGTGACAGGGGCCCTGTGTGGTGCCACATGATCTCGCAACGTGTCTTCTATACGGTTCAGGGCCTGGACTATGCTCCCAATAGCGGTAGAGATGTTGGTGAGTTGATTGCTGAACCCCATGTAGCGTACCTCCTGCTGTGCCTGGATCTCCTGGAACCTGGCCAGTACCGTCGCCATCGTCTCTTGGGAGTGGTGGTAGGCTGCCATGATGGTGGTGAGGGCCTCTTGGAGAGTGGGTTCCCTGGGCCTCTCCTCCCCCCCCTGTCGCACAGCAGCCCTCCGAGTTGCCCGGTTTCCCCCGGCCTCTGTCCCCTGGACGGTGTGCCCACTACCACTGCCCCCAGGTCCCTGTTGTTGTTGGGGTGGTGGGTTAGCCTGGGTGCCCTGTAGTGGCAGACACACCGCTGATTGACCTGTCCTAGAGACAGAGGCATGGGCCCGCTGGGTGGGAGCTGTGCTGTTGGTCCCAGAGGGGGTTGGGTCTGGTGTGGCCTGTGTCTGTGTGTGGGGAACCCACTGTCCAGAGGTCCCCGATGGTCCGGGCTGGTCATCAGGTTCCAGGTCGACAGAGCTGCTGTCATCACTGGGGGCCTCTTCCGGGGGTGAGATGGACATTTCTGGACCCTCCTGACCGGTGTGTTGGCGTTCGGGTCCTGCATGGGGTAAGAGAGTATGGTTATTGTTTCTGTGTGTGCTATTGCGTGCGATTTATGGGTGCCCTTGTCCCCCAGTGCTGCCATTCCCTTGGGGGAGGTGTTGTGAGGGTGTTTTGGGGGGGGGGTATATGCAGTGGTCATGCTTAGGTGATGGGTGTCCATAGTTTGTGGTGGCATGCAGGGGTTGGTGTTGGGTGGGTTGTGCTGGAGAGACATTCTCAGGGAGGATGTGTGATGGGGGTTGGGGGTGAGGGTGGTGGTGGGGGTTAGCATGCTGGGGGGGGTGAAGTAGTTGAGATTGTACTTACCAGAGTCCATTCCTCCGTGTACTCCAGCGAGGCCATCAGGATGCAGGATGTTTAGTACCTCTTGCTCTCATGCTGTGAATTCGGGTGGAGTGGGTGGGGGTCCCCCGCCAGTCTTCTGCACTGCGATGTTGTGTCGCGAGACCATCGAGCGCACCTTTCCCCGTAGGTCGTTCCAGCGTTTGCGGATGTCGTCCCAATTTCTGGGATGCTGTCCCACCGCGTTGACCCTGTCCACGATCCGCTGCCATAGCTCCGCCTTCCTGGCTATAGTGGTGTGCTGCACCTGTGAGCCGAAGAGCTGGGGTTCAACTCTTATAATTTCCTCCACCATGACCCGGAGTTCTTGGTCCGAAAAGCGTGGGTGCCTTTGGGGTGCCATGGGGTGGTGTGGATGAGGTGTGGGGTGGTGTATGTGGTGATGAGTGTGTTGGTGTGTGGTGCTTTGTGCTTCTATGTGGTGTGTGTGATGGTGTAGTGTGCCTCTGTGTGATGTAGCTCTCTATTCTGTGATGTGTCTCTCTCTCCTTCTTCTCTGATCTTTGGTCGTAGGGGTTTGTGGGTGATGTGGGTGTGTGTTTTATATTGGGTTGGGTGTGTGGGAGTGGTGTGTGTATGTGTATCAGGTGTGTGTATTTCAAATTGTCCAATGTGGCTGTGTTTTGGAGCTGTGTGTGTATTTTGAGCGCGGCGGTGTGTACCGCCAATGGAATACCGCGGTTGAAAGACCGCCGCGTGGATTTGTGGGTCAGAATGACATGGGCGTGTTTCTGTTGGCGTGGCAGTGGAGTTTTGGTCATCTCCAGTTTACCACTGGCCGCTGATGTGGCGGCCTGCTGTGGATGTCGGATTTTTGGAGGTTTGTCAGTTGTGGGTCAGAATGACCGTGGCGGTTTACCGCGGCCGCGGCAGTAGAATGGCGGACTTCTGACCGGCGGTAAGGGCCTTTTACCGCCGAGGTCAGAATGACCCCCTAAGTAACTTGGCACCTAACCTTCACCAAGTGAGGGTTAGACATATAGGTGACTTATAAGTAACTTTTCTGCAGTGAAAATGGCTGTGAAATAACGTGGACGTTATTTCACTCAGGCTGCAGTGGCAGTCCTGTGTAAGATTTGTCTGAGCTCCCTATGGGTGGCAAAAAAAATTCTGCAGCCCATAGGGATCTCCTGGAACCCCAATAGCCTGAGTCCCTAGGTACCATATACAAGGGAATTATGTGGGTGTTCCAGTGTGCCAATGAGAATTGGTCAAATTAGTCACTAGCCTGCAGTGACAATTTTAAAGCAGAGAGAGAGCATAAACACTGAGGTTCTGGTTAGCAGAGACTCATTGATACAGTTAGGCACCACACAGGGAACACATATAGGCCACAAACGTATGAGCACTGGGGTCCTGGCTAGCAGGATCCCAGTGACATATCAAACACACTGACAACATAAGGTTTTCACTATGAGCACTTGGCCCTGGCTAGCAGGATCCCAGTGAGACAGTAAAAACACCCTGACATATACTCACAAACAGGCCAAAAGTGTGGGTAACAAGGCTAGAAAGAGGCTACCTTCCTACACAACCCCCCCCCCCAAATGAAGGACAATAAGGCTAACTTTGGCCAGTTGAGTCTTTATTGTCTAAGTGGTGATAAGTGGAGAGTAGCTCTGCAATAGATTGGTTACTCCCTTTATCATCCACTATCTGGTTACTTCCCTGTGGGGATGTAAACCACACTGTGTGAAGTTTTTTAGCTGGCCAACAATGTGAAGTTATGTTCTCAGAGTTCCTATTAGTATGTTTAAGTTTAGAGCAGTGGGAATTGCCCACTGTACCTATATCAAGTGATGAGAATGCCAGTCAGGGATGCGGTCTCAATAAAGCCATAGCTGGGCAAAACCTTTGTCCATATGGCTGTAAGAGAGAACAGGGTTGCTGATTCTCTTGAGTTGGAGCAGGGCATGGATGCTGTCCTATGAGCTCCACACCAGGGCAGGGCTGCTGTCCTAAGTGTTGTGAGGCAGTGCAGGGTTGCTGCACTAAAGTTTCTCTGGGAGGGTTGGAGGGATGCTTCATGTTAACTAAAATGGTGCACTTTTTCTCACCAGTATCAGTTACTCCACAGAGAGGTACTTCTACCTCAGGGAGTTCAGCTGTGCTATCTGATGGTTCCCTTGGTACAGGTACCACCCCAGGATAGGTTTCTCCCACCACAGGAATGGTACCCTAAATGTCATGGTGGGTAGGGAATACTTTGATGCCCTTTTTACCTGTTGTTGGAGAAGGATCCTGAGTTTTCAGGCCTTTTTCTATCCTTTGCTTTTTCATTTCAGCTGAAATGAGAGGAAGCAATTCCTCAGGGATATGCAGCATGGCTGCATGGGTATTAAACTCTACCTCATCCCAACCTGAGGCCTCTAGGTCATTACCTAAGAGACAGTCTACAGGTAAGCTAGGTGATACTACCACCTGCTTAGGGCCAGTAACTCCACCCCAACTAAACTGAATTATAGCTAAGGGAAGGAACTTAATGGGGTTATGAACATCAGTAATCTTGTACTGTTGTCCAATGATGTGTTGTTCAGGAGACACTAGATTTTCAGCCACCAAAGTGATACTGGCACCTGTGTCTCTGTAGGCCTGAGCCTCAACACCATTTATTGAAACTGTCTGCCTGTACTTATCCATTGTAAGAGGACAAGCAGCCAGTGTGGCAAGGCCAATGCCACCAGGTGTGACAGAAACTGTCTTGGGACTGACTACCCCAGTTTCTATGATGGACTCATAAGTGAACCCAACTACACCGTTATTTGACTGTCGCCAGCAGTCCCACCACTATTACTATTACTGCTAGGGGCACTACAGTTTGATGTATTAGTGCTGGTAGGCTCAGGGGGTTTATCTGGGCAGGACTTATGTCCTGGCCTACGGCCTTTATTTTTACACACATAGCACCAAGGCCTTTTAATGTGTGTGTGTTGTGAAGAAGAGGAAGAAGTTGATTTATCCCCATCCCCTTAAGGGTGTTTAGGATTTGAAGAAGGATCCCTAGTTTTACCTTTATCCCCATGCTTATCCTGACATTTCTCACCATCTTTCTTCTTGCCAACCTTGTCACCTCCTGTATGAACTTTTCTGTTCACTCTTGTTCTGACCCATTTGTCTGGCTTCTTTCCCAATTCTTGTGGAGAGGTCAGATCTGAGTCTACGAAGTACTGGTGCAACAAATCAGACACACAATTGTTAAGAATATGCTCTCTCAGGATAAGATTATACGGGCTTTCATAGTCAGATACTTTACTGCCATGTAACCAACCCTCCAAGGCCTTCACTGAACAGTCAACCAAATCTGTCCAGTCTTGAGAGGACTCTTTTCTGGTGTCTCTGAACTTAATCCTGTATTGTTCAGTGGTTAAGCCAAATCCATCCAAGAGTGAATCCTTCAAAACTTTGTAATTATTGGCATCACTTTCTCTGACAGTAAGCAGCCTATCCCTACCCTTTCCAGTGAAAGATAGCCACAAGATAGCAGCCCACTGTAGGAGGCTGGCCTGGCTTGTAGTGGGTACCAAGGGATACTTACACTCTGTACCAGGTCCAGTTACCCCTTATTAGTGTAGAAGAGGTGTTTCTAGCAGCTTAGGCTGATAGAAGGTAGCTATAGCAGAGCACCTTAGGCTGAACTAGGAGACATGCAAAGCTCCTACTATACCACTGGTGTCATATGCACAATATCATAAAAAAACACAATACACAGATATACTAAAAACTAAAGGTACTTTATTTTTATGACAATATGCCAAAAGTATCTCAGTGAGTACCCTCAGTATGAGGATGCCAAATATACACAAGATATATGTACACAATACCAAAAATATGCAGTAATAGCAAAAGGAAGTAATGCAAGCAATGTAAAGTTACAGTAGATTGCAATAGGAGCACATAGGTATAGGGACAACACAAACCATACACTTCAAAAGTGGAATGCGAACCACAAATGGACCCCAAACCTATGTGAGCTTGTAGAGGGTCGCTGGGACTGTAAGAAAACAGTGAGGGTTAGAAAAATAGCCCACCCCAAGACTCTGTAAGGTAGGTGTAAAGTGCACCTACAACCCCCAGATAGCACAGAAGTCGTGATAGGGGGATTCTGCAAGGAAGACCAACACCAGCAATGCAACAACAGTGGATTTCCGGACCTGAGTACCTGTAAGACAAGGGGACCATGTCCAAGAGTCGCACCAGTGTTGAGAGTGGGCAGATGCCCAGGAAATGCCGGCTGAGGATGCAAGGAAGCTGCCACCGGGTGGAAGAATCTTGGTGTTCTGCAAGAACAAAGAGGACTAGGAACTTCCCATTTGGAGGATGGATGTCCCACGTCGTGAAGAAGCTTGCAGAGGTGTTCCCACGCAGAAAGACCGCAAACAAGCCTTGCTAGCTGCAAGGGTCGCGGTTAGGGTTTTTGGATGCTGCTGTGGCCCAGGAGGGACCAGGATGTTGCCACTTGGATGAAGAGACAGAGGGGGTGCCCAGCAAGTCAGGTAGCCCTCACAGAAGCAGGCAGCACCCGCAGAAGTACCAGAACAGGCACTTAGAAGAGGAGTGAACTGGAGCCCACCCGAAGTCAGAAAAGGGAGTCCCACGACGCCGGAGGACAACTCAGAAGGGTGTGCACTGCAGGTTAGAGTGTCGGGACCCAGGCTTGACTGTGCACGAAGGAGATCCTGGAAGAGTGTACATGAGCCGGAGCAGCTGCAAATCACGCGGTACCCAGCAATGCAGTCTAGCGTGGGGAGGCAAGGACTTACCCCCACCAAACTTGGACTGAAGAGTCACTGGACTGTGGGAGTCACTTGGACAGAGTTGCTGAGTTCCAGGGACCACGCTCGTCGTGCTGAGAGGGAACCCAGAGGACCGGTGATGCAGTCTTTTGTTGCCTGCGGTTGCAGGGGGAATATTCCGTCGACCCACGGGAGATTTCTTCAGAGCTCCTGGTGCAAGAAGGAGGCAGCCTACCCCCAGAGCATGCACCACCAGGAAACAGGCAAGAAAGCCGGCAGGATGCAGCGATACAAGGTTGCAGTAGTCGTCTTTGCTACTTTGTTGCGGTTTTGCAGGCGTCCTGAGCAGTCAGCGGTCGATCCTTTGGCAGAAGGTGAAGAGAGAAATGCAGAGGAACTCTGGTGAGCTCTTGCATTCGGTATCTGAAGAATTCCCCAAAGCAGAGACACTAAATGGCCAGAAAATGAGGTTTGGCTACTTAGGAAGGAGGATAGGCTAGTAAGAAAGGTAAGAGCCTATCAGAAGGAGTCTCTGACATCACCTGCTGGCCGTGGCCACTCAGAGCAGTCCAGTGTGCCAGCACACCTCTGAATCCAAGATGGCAGAGGTCTGGGGCACGCTGGAGGAGCTCTGGGCACCTCCCCTGGGAGGTGCAGGTCAGGGGAGTAGTCACTCCCCTTTCCTTTGTCCAGTTTTGCGCCAGAGCAGGGCTGGAGGATCCCTGAACCAGTGTAGACTAGCTTATGCAGAGATGGGCACCATCTGTGCCCATCAAAGCATTTCCAGAGGCTGGGGGAGGCTACTCCTCCCCAGCGCTGACACCTATTTCCAAAGGTAGAGTGTGTAACACCCTCTCTCTGAGGAAGTCCTTTGTTCTGCCTTCCTGGGCCAGGCCTGGTTGGACCCCAGGGGGGCAGAAACCTGTCTGAGGGGTCGGAAGCAGCAGCAGCTGCAGTGAAACCCCGGGAAAAGTAGTTTGCCAGTACCCGTGTTCTGTGCTAGAGACCCGGGGGATCATGGAATTGTCCCCCCAATGCCAGAATGGCATTGGGGTGACAATTCCATGATCCTAGACATATTACATGGCCATGTTCGGAGTTATCATTGTGACGCTGCACATAGGTAGAGACTTATGTATAGTGCACGCGTGTAATGGTGTCCCCGCACTCACAAACTCTGGGGAATTTGACCTGAACGATGTGGGGGCACCTTGGCTAGTGCCAGGGTGCCCTCACACTAAGGGGGTCATTCTGACCCTGGCGGTAATTACCGCCATGGCGGAGGTCGGCGGTAGCACCGCCAACAGGCTGGCGGTGCACTGCTGGGCATTCTGACCGCGGCCAGAAACGGAAAGTCGGCAGTGTACCGCCGCCATGGGGATTCTGACACCCCCTACCGCCATCCAGTTCCTGGCGGTTCTCCCGCCAGGAACAGGATGGCGGTAGGGGGTGCCGCGGGGCCCCTGGGTGCCCCACGAAGAATTTCAGTGTCTGCTTTGCAGGCACTGAAATTCGCGACGGGTGCAACTGCACCCGTCGCACCTTCCCACTCCGCCGGCTCCATTCTGAGCCGGCGTCCTCGTGGGAAGGGTGTTTCCCGCTGGGCTGGCGGGCGGACTTTCGGCGGTCGCCCGCCGGCCCAGTGGGAAAGCCAGAATGACCGCTGCGGTCTTTTGACCGCGGAGCGGTCTTTCGGCGGGAACCGCTTGGTGGGCGGCGACCGCCGTCCGCCGCGGTCAGAATGACCCCCTAAGTAACTTTGCACCCAACCTTCACCAGGTGAAGGTTAGACATATAGGTGACTTATAAGTTACTTAAGTGTAGTGGTAAATGGCTGTGAAATAATGTGGACGTTATTTCACTCAGGCTGCACTGGCAGGCCTGTGTAAGAATTGTCAGATCTCCCTATGGTTGGCAAAAGAAATGCTGCAACCCATAAGGATCTCCTGGAACCGCAATACCCTGGGTACCTCAGTACCATATACTAGGGAATTATAAGGGTGTTCCAGTATGCCAATGTGAATTGGTGAAATTGGTCACTAGCCTGTTAGTGACAATTTATAAAGCAGAGAGAGCATAACCACGGAGGTTCTGGTTAGCAGAGCCTCAGTGAGACAGTTAGTCATCACACAGGGAACACATACAGGGCACACTTATGAGCACTGGAGGGTCCCAGTGACACATAGACTAAAACAACATATATAAAGTGAAATATGGGGGTAACATGCCAGGCAAGATAGTACTTTCCTAACCCCCCCCCCCCAAACGAAGGACAATAAGACTAACCATGACCTGATGAGTCTTCATTGTCTAAGTGGAAATATCTGGAGAGTCCATCTGCATTGGAGTGGGTACTCCCAGGTCTATGTTCCACTGTATAGTCCATCCCCTGTCGAGATATGGACCACCACAACAATTTAGGGTTTTCACCTTTCATTTGTTTTAGCTAAAGTAGAGGTTTGTGGTCTGTCTGAACAATGAAGTGAGTGCCAAACAGGTATGGCCTCAACTTCTTCAGTGCCCAGACCACAGCAAAGGCCTCCCTCTCTATGGCAGACCAACGCTTTTCTCTAGGGGTCAACCTCCTGCTGATAAAAGCAACAGGTTGATCCTGGCCCTCAGAATTGAGTTGTGATAAGACTGCCCCTACCCCTAATTCAGATGCATCAGTTTGAACAATGAATTTCTTGGAGTAACATGGGCTTTTTAGGACAGGTGCAGTGCACATGGCCTGTTTCAGCTCCTCAAAAGCTTTCTGACAGCTAGCTGTCAACAATACCTTTTTAGGCATTTTCTTGGAAGTGAGATCATTAAGTGGGGCTGCAATGGAGCCATAATTCCTAATGAATCTCCTGTAATACCCAGTGAGGCCTAGGAAGGCTCTCACCTGGGTCTGTGTTGTAGGGGGAACCCAATCTATGATAGTTTGGATTTTCCCCTGAAGTGGTGCAATCTGTTCTCCACCTACCAGGTGTCCCAGATAAACCACTTTCCCCTGCCCTATCTGGCACTTTGAAGCCTTGATAGTGAGGCCTGCCTTTTGCAGGGCCTCCAAAACTTTCCACAGGTGGACCAGGTGATCATCCCAGGTGGAGCTAAAGACAGCTATATTGTCCAGATATGCTGCACTAAAAGCCTCCAACCCTTGCAGGACTGTATTCACCAACCTCTGAAAAGTGGCAGGTGCATTTTTCAAACCAAAGGGCATTACTGTGAATTGGTAGAGCCCTCCAATAGTCGAAAATGCAGTTTTTGCTTTAGCATCCTCTGATAACTTGATCTGCCAATACCCTGCAGTCAAATCAAAGGTGCTTAGATACTTGGCAGATGCCAGTGTATCTATGAGCTCATCTACCCTGGGTATAGGGTGAGCATCAGTTTTCGTTACCTGGTTGAGACCTCTGTAATCTACACAAAACCTCATCTCCCTTTTTCCATCTTTTGAGTGAGGCTTTGGTACAAGCACCACACGAGAGGCCCATGGGCTTTCAGAGTGTTCAACCACTCCTAGTTCAAGCATTTTCTGAACTTCTTGCTTAATGCAGTCCCTGACATAGTCAGGCTGCCTATAGATTTTACTTTTGACAGGCAAGCTGTCTCCAGTATCAATTGTGTGTTCACACCAAGATGTGGTGCCTGGCACAGTTGAAAAGAGTTCAGAAAACTGACCTAGGAGATTTATGCAGTTGTCTTTCTGCTCAGCAGTAAGACAGTCTGCCAAAACCACACCTTCCACTAGAGCATCCTCTTCTGTGGAAGAGAAGAGATCAGGGAGAGGGGCACTCTCTTCTTCCTGTCCCTCATCTGTTGCCATGAGCAGGGTGAGATCAGCCCTGTCATAGTAGGGTTTCAGGCAATTGACATGGAGCACCCTAAGGGGACTCCTGGCAGTGCCCAGGTCAACCAAGTAGGTGACATCACCCTTCTTTTCAACAATGAGATTGGGTCCACTCCATTTGTCTTGGAGTGCTCTTGGGGCCACAGGCTCCAATACCCACACCTTCTGTCCTGGTTGGTACTGAAACAGAACAGCCTTCTGGTCATGCCATTGCTTTTGGAGCTCTTGGCTGGCCTGAAGGTTTTTGCTGGCCTTTTTCATGTACTCAGCCATTCTGGATCTTAGGCCGAGTACATAGTCTACTATGTCTTGCTTAGGAGCTTTAAAAGGTTGTTCCCAACCCTCCTTTACAAGTGTTAGGGGACCTCTTACAGGGTGCCCAAAGAGGAGTTCAAAGGGGCTGAAGCCCACTCCTTTCTGGGGTACCTCCCTGTAAGCAAAAAGGAGGCAAGGTAACAGGACATCCCATCTCCATCTGAGTTTTTCAGGCAGTCCCATTATCATTCCTTTGAGAGTTTTATTAAACCTCTCTACCAGTCCATTTGTTTGTGGATGATAAGGTGTGGTGAATTTGTATGTTACACCACATTCCTTCCACATGGCCTTCAAGTTTGCAGACATAAAGTTGCTACCGCTGTCTGATACAACCTCTTTTGGGAAACCCACCCTGGAAAAGATTCCCAGGGGGGCTTTTACCACTGCCGGTGCTGTAGTGGTCCTTAGAGGAATTGCTTCAGGATATCTTGTGGCATGGTCCAATATCACCAAGATAAACCTATCGCCTGAAGCAGTAGGAGGGTCAAGGGGGCCAACTATGTCAACCCGTACCCTTTCAAAGGGAACCCCAACCACAGGCAGTGGAATAACGGGAGCCTTTGGAGTGCCACCAGTCTTGCCACTGGCTTGGCAGGTCACGGAAGATTTACAAAAGTCTTTTGTGTCCTCTGACATCCTAGGCCAGTGAAACAGGGGGACAAGCCTTTCCCATGTTTTAATCTGACCCAAATGTCCAGCCAAAGGAATGTTATGTGCCAGAGTTAGGAGGAACTATCTGTACTGCAGGGGAATGACCAATCTCCTGGCTGCTCCAGGTTTTGGATTCCTTGCCTCTGTGTACAAGAGGTTGTCCTCCCAGTAAACTCTATGTGAGTCACTGACATCCCCATTTTGCTGTTTGACAGCTTGCTGTCTTAGACCCTCTAATGTGGGAAAGTGCTGCTGTGCCACACTCAGCTCTTCCCTGGCTTGCCCCCCCTCCACCCAAAAGCTCAGCAGTGTCTGCTGCCAGCTCATCTGGTGAAGGTTCTGCACAGGGGGGAAATTCTTCTTCCTCAGAAGTAGAATCATCTGTAGAAGGAGGGATAGTGGGTAGGGATTTACCCTTACTAACCCTAGCTTTAGGGAGCACTTGGTCCATTGTTCCAGGATCCAAGTCACCCTGTCCTTTTTGCTTTTTGGCCTGAGCCCTTGTCAAAGCACAAATAAGCCCAGGAATGCCCAGCATTGCTGCATGAGCCTCCAACTCCACTTCTGCCCAAGCTGATGTCTCTAAATCGTTCCCTAGTAGACAGTCTACAGGTAGATCTGAGGCAACCACAACTTTCTTTGGACCAGTAACCCCCCCCCCCCAGTTGAGATTCACAACAGCTATGGGGTGGCTAAGGGTGTTGTTATGAGCGTCTGTCACTTGGTACTGGTGACCAAGTAGGTGTTGTTGCAGGTGTACCAGTTTCTCTATTACCATGGTAACACTGGCACCTGTGTCCCTGTAGGCCTGAACCTCAACACCATTTATTAGGGGAAGTTGCTTGTACTTATCCATATTAAGGGGACAAGCAACCAAGGTAGCCAAATCAATGGCACCTTCAGAGACTAGCACAGCCTCTGTGGTCTCCCTAACAAGACCAACTCCAACTCAATTACCAAAAGTGAGCCCAGCTACTCCCTTGGATTGGCTATTAGTAGGTTTCCTCCCACTACCACTGCTATTACTAGGGACACTAGAGGTTGCAGTAGGGGTTGTGGTAGTGGGAGGTTTGGTGCTTTTCTTTGGACAACCGGCATCAGTTGTCCAATGGCCTTCTACTTTACATAAATCGCGCCAAAGCTTTTTTACTTGATTAGAAGAGAATTTGGACCCACCAGAGTGTTTTTGTGGGCCTGATGAAGACTC
The DNA here is from genome assembly GCF_031143425.1 of Pleurodeles waltl. NCBI lineage: Eukaryota > Metazoa > Chordata > Amphibia > Caudata > Salamandridae > Pleurodeles > Pleurodeles waltl. The sequence continues at coordinate 1,504,380,866 of NC_090446.1, read as the reverse complement.
ATTTTTAAATGTGTCCCCACCCTTGTCTGAAGACTTACCATCCTTCTTCTTGCCATCCTTGGCACCCCCTGTATGAACTTTTCTGTTCACTCTTGTTCTGACCCATTTGTCTGCCTTCTTTCCCAATTCTTGGGGAGAGGTCAGATCTGAGTCCACTAGATATTGGTGTAACAAATCAGACACACGGTTATTCAGAATATGCTCTCTCAGGATTAGATTGTACAGGCTTTCATAGTCAGAAACTTTACTGCCATGTAACCACCCCTCCAAGGCCTACACTGAATAGTCAACAAAGTCTACCCAGTCTTGTGGGGACTCTTTTCTAGTTTCTCTGAACTTAATCCTGTATTGCTCAGTGGTTAAGCCAAATCTATCCAAGAGTGCATCCTTCAAAACTGCAAAATTATTGGCATCACTTTCTCTCACAGTAAGGAGCCTATCCCTACCCTTTCCATTGAAAGATAGCCATAGGATAGCAGCCCACTGCCTTTGAGGGACCCCCTGTTCCATACAGGCCCTCTCAAGTGCAGCGAACCACTTGTTAATGTCATCCCCCTCCTTGTAAGAGGGAACTATCTTGTGCAGATTCCTGGAATCATGCTGTCTAACAGGATTGCTATCAGGAATACTGCTGCTGCCACCATGGGGTCCTAACCCCAACCTCTGTCTCTCCTTTTCTAAGTCTAGGGATTCCCTGTCTAGAGCCAGCTGTTGCTGTTTAAGGTTCAGCCTGGTCTCTTCCACTCTCAACTTATTGAGTTCCCTTTCTAACATTTTGTCATCAGGGTGGGTGGGTTGGGAATGTTTTGACACAGAAGAAATATTGGAATGAACAGACGGAGACCTGTTCCTAACAACTGGTACTCTAACAACCTGGCCTTCAGGAATAAAACCCACCCTATTATCACGGGAGCTTCTATTACTACCAGCATTGCTATGAGGTCTGCTAGGGGGCAGGTTTGGAAGAGAACCCTGTACCATTCCTACTAGGGTCTCCCCTGGATCAGAGTGTGAGCTATTTACTAACCTTTCTGATGAAGTCCCACCCTGGGCCTTATCATTCTCAATGAGCATGTTAGATAGAAATTCTTTAGAAGGGTTCTTTCCTACCACTAAACCTCTAACAATGCAGAGACTCCTTAGTCTCTTAAAGTTAAGATTGTCATATGTTGTATTGACTAACATAAGAGGAGTTCCTACACCAGACATGATAGAAGAAGGTTTAGAGATAGATAAAAAAAAGAAAAAGTTTCAGGACTTTTTAAAGAACAGAAAAAAAACTTTTTCAACTTTTTAAAACTTTTAGAAAGTTTTAGAAGTACTTTTCAGCACTTAGCAGATAGTGTAAGAGAAGAAAAGCAAAACTTTTTGGTTAGGTGTACATATACTGAACTTGTTTTGTATATTATTCTCTTATGAAAAGTACACAATGACAAAGTGGTAAGTAGTTGCAAGTACTTATCCCACCGCTGCACGACCAATGTAGGAGGCTGGCCTGGCTTGTAGTGGGTACCAAGGGGTACAGAGTGTACCAAGGTCCAGTTATCCCTTATTAGTGTAGAAGAGGTGTTTCTAGCAGCTTAGGCTGATAGAAGGTAGCTATAGCAGAGCAGTTTAGGCTAAACTAGGAGACATGCAAAGCTCCTACTATACCACTGGTGTCATATGCACAATATCATAAGAAAACAGAATACACAGATATACTAAAAAATAAAGGTACTTTATTTTTATGACAATATGCCAAAAGTATCTCAGTGAGTACCCTCAGTATGAGGATGCCAAATATACACAAGATATATATGTTCTTTCAAGTGTAGGTGAGAGTGGTTTTCTCTATCCAGTAAAGAAGTATGTAAAGGAAACCTTTTTCCTCTAGTTGTTTATAAACCCTAAAAGAGTACATGCATGGAAAACATCGTGTGTGACAGACCATATTGGTGAGGCAAGCATGAAGAAAGTTAATAGTTAGAGAGATCACTATTACCTCATAGGTTCAAGTATGGAAAAAGACTAGTTTCAGTAGGGCTTCTTGTGCCCCAACAGTACATTTTCGAATCTGGGGGAGAGAGGCAATGTAAAGCGTTTGTGATATTGTAAGGTTAAGGACTGAAATAGGTCAGATACAATAGCGAGGTAGGAGGGAAAGGAAAAAAGGTCTACCTACCCACTATATAGGATCAGTTCTTGCCATATAGTATGGCTTGCATTACTTTTATTATACTTTATGGCTTGTCATATATATGAAGACAGGTCATATGGTGTGTCCGTACACCAGATGGTGATATCATGGGGTCCCTAAGGGCCCAGTCTGCAAAAAATAAAAAATATATATGTATAAGCGAACCAGTAAAAGAACAAACAGCTGTAAGGTAAAAAGACCGAGCACAGGTGAGGATATCTATTAAATGCGGTACAGCACACACTATTATATATACTGGAATACCTGAATAGTTATACGCCTTTGTAGAAATAGGTGTGTGTCTCTAGCTAGCATTAAGCAGCTATGCTTGTATTGTCAGAGAAAGCTGAATCCAAGTCCCCGTTTTACGGAGGACAAAGAGAGATAAAAACATAGCGAGTTTACCCCCTTGGGGGTTAACGTAAGTTTAACTCAAAAAGTTCGAAAAGTGCAAGTGCCCTAGGGCAGCTAGTAAAGTAACATACCTTATTTCTGTAAAGCACCGTACGTTTGGTAGCGTCGGTGTGAAGAGTAGAGAGGGGAAGCGCGTGATAACGCTTCCGTGCCGTCCATAAGGTGTTCGTCTCTCCGAGTGTCGGCGTCTATATGCGCGCACTCTGAAGATAGAAAGAGGACTATGGCCAAACATGAATAGGGCACCTGAACGTGCCCTGGCTGTAAACGGGCGTCGGCGGACGCCATATTGGTAGTGCGCTAGGCAGATAAGAAACTGTCTGAATATACTGAAAAAGCCCATTTGAAGAGGTTTAAACGGGACATATCTCAAATTAGGGACTACGGCAGTATTAAAAGATTGAAAACACACGGAGAGATAGGAGAGAAATATCGTGACTTAATAGTGTTGTGAAGGGTGAACAGAGGCAAAGGAAAAAGGAACAATGTTCCCAAAAACAAACATGCTTACGTGGTACTACCATTATCAAACTGGTGTTAAAGAAGATAAGTCCCATATTTTTGGAAAACAGTCACGAATCTACAGATGGTGGGGGAGCAGTGACATATTACACAAAACCATGTGATTATGTGTCCTCCAAAATAGTCTAAATCCCAAAACAGCTATAATAATTTAGATGGACCATAAAAAACAGACTTTTCTCTTTCCTTTTGCATTATAGAGATAAGCATAGAAATAAGATAATAGCTCTCAGCATGTTTACAATGCTCATATATAAACGAATACAATACACTCGATGAATTCATTATCTTAGTACAGAACGGAGAAGGTTACAGTCAATACATTTCACATGTACAAATGAAGGCAAAACATCAAAGCCGTTGATATAAAGTACAAATCTTAGTGGTAATAGGCTTAATACCATGTTCGAAGATGATGGGGGGTTCCATATTGTGAACCGAATAGAAACATACTATGGTACCCAAGATGAATCACAAGGTACATCAATGATACAAGAAAACATTTAAAATGATCTAGTATGAAGAGACAATATGAAGAGAACAGATGTTTACTGGAAACTCAACCTCAAAGAAAACATTCATCCAAAAGTTTTTTTGTGTCCCACCAATGGAGTCAAAAAACACAGAGCTGTGAGTTCAGGTTGCGGTAGTTTACAGAAATACATGGAGATCTTTGTGAATATTCAAGCCCTGTTCGACAGCCCGTAATTTAATTATCCATCTGCTTTCTAAGCGTCTCAGAGCCAGGGTACGGTTGCCCCCACGGGGCATTTTGCTTAAGCAATCTATTCCATGTATGGTAATGTCCAGGACTTCCCTTTGTCCATGTTGCTCATTGTAATGAGACGCAAATGGATAGTTGGCATTGTGTGTTCGGATGGCTCTCAAATGTTCTTGGATTCTCTCCTTCAGGGGGCGGATGGTGCTACCTACATAGATGAGTCCACATAGGCACACAATGCAATACACAACGTGGCTCGTGTTGCAATTAATAAAATGTTTGATTTTATGTTCGACCTGGGTGTTATATTGGAATCCCAGTGTCTTGTCTTTAATGTAGCCACAGATATTACAGTGACCACACTTATAGGTGCCTGGTGGCGGTTTGGGTAACCAAGTATCGTTGTTGACTGGGGGCAGAAAACTGTGGCATAGCTGGTCCCGTAGGGTAGTACCCCTCTTATAGATTATGCTAGGTTTCATGGTAAGGCCTTTTTTGAGCACATCGTCCGTTAAGAGCAGTGACCAGTGTTTACGTACAGTTTTAAATATTCGGGAGCTGAGTGCACTGTGTCTTATGACAAGAGAAATACGTTCATGTGGATCCTTCTTTTTTGAATTCATAAGTAGGTCAGAACGTTTAGTTTTCAAGATCTTATTGCATGCCTTTTTTATGATCTGAGGGTGGTAGCCTCTGTGTCTGAACCGAAGTTCCATGTTGAATAGTTCTTCTTTAAAGACTAGGTGTTCACTACAGTTACGTCGTATTCTGGTACTTTCTCCATATGGAATGGCATCAATTTGAGGTTTGGGATGTGAGCTCGTAGCATGAAGTACTGCATTACAGGCTGTCGGTTTTCTGAAAAGTTTAGTACAGATTTTGCCCTGCTTGATATAAATGGTGAGATCCAGGAAATTTATTGAGGAAGAACTAACTTCATGAGTAAATTTGATGTTATACCTGTTGTTATTTAAATGTTCTGTGAAGTGAGTAAAAGTAGCTACATCACCTGACCAGAAGACTAGGATATCGTCTATGTATCTGCCCCAATATAGGATGTGTTGCGTCAAAAATGATGGACAGGCACGCCACACATGTGTTTTCTCTAGATACCCCATATATAGGTTAGCGTATGAAGGGGCAAATTTGGCCCCCATCGCCACTCCTTGTATCTGGCGATACCATAGACCATTATGCATAAAGATGTTATTGTCTAGGACCATTTGTATAAGGTCAATAAGCATATTGGAGTGGTCAAGTAGGGAGGCATCCCTAGTGTCTAGAAAATGTTGTATGGCCATGAGACCTTCCGATCTAGGGATGCTAGTATACAAAGAAGTAACATCTAATGTGGCCAAAAAGTGGCCTTCCGTCCACTCATAGTCCGCAATTTTGCATAGTAGATCTTTAGTATCCCTGATAAAAGAGGGTAGGTTTTGGACAAAGGGCTGTAAAAAGATATCAATGTACTCCGACAGTTTTTCCGTTGGGGAGCCAATACCAGAGATGATAGGTCTGCCAGGGGGAAAATTACCCATTTTGTGTATCTTGGGTAGAACATACATGCAAGGTATGGTGGGTGTGTAGTTATAAAGATATCTGAACTCCATATCCGAGATTAAGTCAAGGTTCAGGAATGTTTGTAACTTCTGTAGGATGCATCTATTCACATTTGACATAGGATTAGAGGTGAGCTTGTGGTACGCTGTGCAATCCGATAATTGACGATCTACTTCGGATATATAGTCTTTCCTGTCCATAATAACGATGTTACCACCCTTATCTGCTTCCTTGATGACTATGTCATTGCAACTAGATAGGGAATAGATGGCTCTTTTTTCAGCTAGAGTAATGTTGTGTGAAGGGATGGATTTATGTCCCAAAGCATATTGTTCTTCCATGTGATAAAGATCACTAGTGATCTTTCTGTAGAAAGAGTCAATAGCATAATCCCTGGGAATCACAGGTGTAAATTTGGACGTGGTCTTTAGACCGCTGAAACTTCTGATGTTAGGGTCTATGTTGAGATCCGTAAGGATCTCAGCAAGTGATGGTAAGGGGCCATCCGTATGTTCTATTGATAGCAACGTTTGTATATCTTTGACGTCTTTAATAGTCATAAGTACTAGGGGTGTGGTGACCCGGAGGCTACCACCCTCAGATCATAAAAAAGGCATGCAATAAGATCTTGAAAACTAAACGTTCTGACCTACTTATGAATTCAAAAAAGAAGGATCCACATGAACGTATTTCTCTTGTCATAAGACACAGTGCACTCAGCTCCCGAATATTTAAAACTGTACGTAAACACTGGTCACTGCTCTTAACGGACGATGTGCTCAAAAAAGGCCTTACCATGAAACCTAGCATAATCTATAAGAGGGGTACTACCCTACGGGACCAGCTATGCCACAGTTTTCTGCCCCCAGTCAACAACGATACTTGGTTACCCAAACCGCCACCAGGCACCTATAAGTGTGGTCACTGTAATATCTGTGGCTACATTAAAGACAAGACACTGGGATTCCAATATAACACCCAGGTCGAACATAAAATCAAACATTTTATTAATTGCAACACGAGCCACGTTGTGTATTGCATTGTGTGCCTATGTGGACTCATCTATGTAGGTAGCACCATCCGCCCCCTGAAGGAGAGAATCCAAGAACATTTGAGAGCCATCCGAACACACAATGCCAACTATCCATTTGCGTCTCATTACAATGAGCAACATGGACAAAGGGAAGTCCTGGACATTACCATACATGGAATAGATTGCTTAAGCAAAATGCCCCGTGGGGGCAACCGTACCCTGGCTCTGAGACGCTTAGAAAGCAGATGGATAATTAAATTACGGGCTGTCGAACAGGGCTTGAATATTCACAAAGATCTCCATGTATTTCTGTAAACTACCGCAACCTGAACTCACAGCTCTGTGTTTTTTGACTCCATTGGTGGGACACAAAAAAACTTTTGGATGAATGTTTTCTTTGAGGTTGAGTTTCCAGTAAACATCTGTTCTCTTCATATTGTCTCTTCATACTAGATCATTTTAAATGTTTTCTTGTATCATTGATGTACCTTGTGATTCATCTTGGGTACCATAGTATGTTTCTATTCGGTTCACAATATGGAACCCCCCATCATCTTCGAACATGGTATTAAGCCTATTACCACTAAGATTTGTACTTTATATCAACGGCTTTGATGTTTTGCCTTCATTTGTACATGTGAAATGTATTGACTGTAACCTTCTCCGTTCTGTACTAAGATAATGAATTCATCGAGTGTATTGTATTCGTTTATATATGAGCATTGTAAACATGCTGAGAGCTATTATCTTATTTCTATGCTTATCTCTATAATGCAAAAGGAAAGAGAAAAGTCTGTTTTTTATGGTCCATCTAAATTATTATAGCTGTTTTGGGATTTAGACTATTTTGGAGGACACATAATCACATGGTTTTGTGTAATATGTCACTGCTCCCCCACCATCTGTAGATTCGTGACTGTTTTCCAAAAATATGGGACTTATCTTCTTTAACACCAGTTTGATAATGGTAGTACCACGTAAGCATGTTTGTTTTTGGGAACATTGTTCCTTTTTCCTTTGCCTCTGTTCACCCTTCACAACACTATTAAGTCACGATATTTCTCTCCTATCTCTCCGTGTGTTTTCAATCTTTTAATACTGCCGTAGTCCCTAATTTGAGATATGTCCCGTTTAAACCTCTTCAAATGGGCTTTTTCAGTATATTCAGACAGTTTCTTATCTGCCTAGCGCACTACCAATATGGCGTCCGCCGACGCCCGTTTACAGCCAGGGCACGTTCAGGTGCCCTATTCATGTTTGGCCATAGTCCTCTTTCTATCTTCAGAGTGCGCGCATATAGACGCCGACACTCGGAGAGACGAACACCTTATGGACGGCACGGAAGCGTTATCACGCGCTTCCCCTCTCTACTCTTCACACCGACGCTACCAAACGTACGGTGCTTTACAGAAATAAGGTATGTTACTTTACTAGCTGCCCTAGGGCACTTGCACTTTTCGAACTTTTTGAGTTAAACTTACGTTAACCCCCAAGGGGGTAAACTCGCTATGTTTTTATCTCTCTTTGTCCTCCGTAAAACGGGGACTTGGATTCAGCTTTCTCTGACAATACAAGCATAGCTGCTTAATGCTAGCTAGAGACACACACCTATTTCTACAAAGGCGTATAACTATTCAGGTATTCCAGTATATATAATAGTGTGTGCTGTACCGCATTTAATAGATATCCTCACCTGTGCTCGGTCTTTTTACCTTACAGCTGTTTGTTCTTTTACTGGTTCGCTTATACATATATATTTTTTATTTTTTGCAGACTGGGCCCTTAGGGACCCCATGATATCACCATCTGGTGTACGGACACACCATATGACCTGTCTTCATATATATGACAAGCCATAAAGTATAATAAAAGTAATGCAAGCCATACTATATGGCAAGAACTGATCCTATATAGTGGGTAGGTAGACCTTTTTTCCTTTCCCTCCTACCTCGCTATTGTATCTGACCTATTTCAGTCCTTAACCTTACAATATCACAAACGCTTTACATTGCCTCTCTCCCCCAGATTCGAAAATGTACTGTTGGGGCACAAGAAGCCCTACTGAAACTAGTCTTTTTCCATACTTGAACCTATGAGGTAATAGTGATCTCTCTAACTATTAACTTTCTTCATGCTTGCCTCACCAATATGGTCTGTCACACACGATGTTTTCCATGCATGTACTCTTTTAGGGTTTATAAACAACTAGAGGAAAAAGGTTTCCTTTACATACTTCTTTACTGGATAGAGAAAACCACTCTCACCTACACTTGAAAGAACATATACTAAATAAATAAATTCTTTTTGTTTTTCTCTTTTTACTTACGATCACCTAGGGAATTATAAGGGTGTTCCAGTATGCCAATGTGAATTGGTGAAATTGGTCACTAGCCTGTTAGTGACAATTTAGAAAGCAGAGAGAGCATAACCACTGAGGTTCTGGTTAGCAGAGCCTCAGTGAGACAGTTAGTCATCACACAGGTAACACATACAGGGCACACTTATGAGCACTGGGGCCCTGCTTGGCAGGGTCCTAGTGACACATAGACTAAAATAACATATATACAGTGAAATATGGGGGTAACATGCCAGGCAAGATGGTACTTTCCTACACCCACTGCCTGCCTTTGAGGGACCAACTGTACCATACAGACCCTCTCAAGTGCAGCAAACCACTTATTAATGTTATCCCCCTCCTTGTAAGGGGGGACTATCTTATGCAGGTTTCTGGAATCCTGCTCTCTAACAGGATTACTATCTGAAACACTGCTGCTGCCACCATGGGGAACTAACCCCATTCTCTGTCTTTTTCTCTCTGTATCTCTGGATTCGCTGTCCAAGGCGAGTGGCTGCTGTTTAAGCTTCAGTCTGGTCTCTTCCAACCTCATCTTTCTGAGTTCCATTTCCATTAAGTTGTCCTCAGGGTGGGAGGCTTGGGAATGTTTGGATACAGAGGAAATGTGGGAATTGGCAGAGAGAGACCTGTCCCTAACTGTCTGGACCCTAGTAACCTGGCCTTTAGGAGTGAAAGATGCCCTACTAATGTGTGAACCTCTCCCACTTCCAATGTCACTAGGAGGCCTGCTAGAGGGCAGGTCTGTGTAAGAACCCTCCCCAGTCTCTTCAGGGAACTCCTCTGAGTCTGACTAGGCAGCTTCCCCTCCTACATCTTTCTCCAGAGATAGGCCAGACTGGTTCTGGTCATCCTCTAAGAGCAGGTTAAAGATAAACTCTTTTGTTGGATTCTTACCAAGGCTTAAACCTCTTTCTAAGCAGAGGCCCCTCAAACTTTTTTTAGTTTAAACTCTCATAAGTTGCCTGAACAACTTTGGGAGTGACCTCTACTGAAGACATGATAGAAAAGGTTTAAGACAGAGAGAAAAAAAAGTTTTAGAACATTAGAAATCACAGAGAGAAAAACTTTTTCAAACTTTTAGAAAACTTTTTAAAGTTTTCAGAATGTTTCAGAAACTTAGTAAAAAGTTTTAGAGCAGAAAAGTAAACTGTTTTGGTTAAATGTACAGATACTGAACTATTTGGTATAAGATTTTCCTATGAAAAGCACCAAATGACAAAGTGGTAAAGCCATTACAAGTACTTATCCCACCTCTGCACCACCAATGTAGGAGGCTGGCCTGGCTTATAGTGGGTACCTTGTGGTACTTACACCTTGTGCCAGGTCCAGTTATCCCTTATTAGTAGAATAGAGGTGTTTCTAGCAGCTTAGGCTGTTAGAGGTAGCTATGGCAAAGCAGCTTAGGCTGAACTAGGAGACATGCAAAGCTCCTACTATGCCACTTATGTCATATAGCACAATATCATAAGAAAACACAATACTCAGAGTTACTAAAAATAAAGGTACTTTATTTTAGTGACAATATGCCAAAAGTATTGCAGAGGATACCCTCACTTAAGAGGTAAGTAATGTACACAAACCCAAAACATGTAACAGTAAGAAAATTTGTGCAAACAATGTAGAATCACAATAGGATGCAATAGGTAGACATAGGCCTAGGGGCAACACAAACCATGTACTCCAAAAGTGGAATGCGAATCACAAATGGAGTGCAGGCCTATGGGAGCTTGTAGAGGGTCGCTGGGGCTGTGAGAAAACAGTAAGGGTGTCCAAAATACCCCACCCCAAGACCCTGAAAAGTAGGAGCAAATTTACCCTACTACGCCAGAAAGACAGTATAGTCGAGATAGGGGATTCTGCAAGAACCACAACTGCTACCAAAGCACTGAAGACGGATTACTGGACCTGGGGACCTGTAAAAGAAGGGGACCAGTCCAAAAGTCACGCAAGTGTCCGGTGGGGCAGGAGCCCAATAAACCCCGGATGAAGGTGCAAAAGGGCTGCCTCGGGGTGGAAGAAGCCGAAGATTCTGCAACAACGAAAGGTGCCAGTAACTTTTCTTTGGTCAGAAGATGTCCCACGGCGTGCTGGAGGATGCAGAAGTTTTTCTACGAAGAAATACCGCAAACAAGCCTTGCTAGCTGCAAGAGTCGCAGTTGAGGCTTTTGGGTGCTGCTGGGGACCAGGAACGACCAGGATGTCGCCCCTTGGAGGAGGAAACTGAGGGGGTGCTCAGCAACTCAAAGAGCTCCCGCAGAAGTACCGGAACAGGCACTTAGAAGACCTGAGGACAGCGGTCGACTCTGAGTCACAAAGGAGGGTCCCATGACGTCAGAGTCCAACTCAGCGAGTTGAGCAATGCAGGGCGGAGTGCTGGGGACCCAGGCTAGGCAGTGCACAAAGGAAGTCCTGGAAAAGTGCACAGAAGCCAGAGCAGCTGCAAATCACGCAGTACACAGGTTTGATGTCTGGTTTGGGGAGGCAAGGACCATCAAATTTGGTCAGAAGGGCCACTGGACTGTGGGAGACACTTGGACCCAGCTCCTGTGTTCTAGGGATCACGCTCGTCAGGATGAGAGGGGACCCAGAGGACCGGTGATGCAGAAGTTTGGTGCCTGCGTTGGCAGGGGGAAGATTCCGTCGACCCACTGGAGATTTCTTCTTGGCTTCCAGTGCAGGGTGAAGGCAGACAGCCCTCAGAGCATGCACCACCAGGAAACAGTCGAGAAAGCCGTCAGGATGAGGTGCTACAATGTTGCTGGTAGTTTCTTGCTACTTTGTTGCGGTTTTGCAGGCGTCCTGGAGCAGTCAGCGGTTGATCCTTCGCAGACGTCGAAGAGGGAAGTGCAGAGGAACTCTAGTGAGCTCTTGCATTCGTTATCAGAGGAATAGCCCAGAGGAGAGACCCTAAATAGCCCAAAAACGAGGTTTGGCTAGTGAGAAAGGAGGCTTGACTACTAAGAGAGGTAAGCACCAATCAGGAGGGTCTCTGATATCACCTGCTGGCACTGGCCACTCAGAGCTGTCCATTGTGCCCCAACACCTCTGAATCCAAGATGGCAGAGGTCTGGGACACACTGGAGGAGCTCTGGGCACCTCCCCTGGGAGGTGCTGGTCAGGGTAGTGGCCACTCCCCTTTCCTTTGTCCAGTTTTGCGCCAGAGCAGGGCTGGGGGATCCCTGAACTGGTGTAGACTGGCTTATGCAGAGATGGGCACCATCTGTGCCCATCAAAGCATTTCCAGAGGCTGGGGGCGGCTACTCCTCCACAGCCCTTCACACCTATTTCCAAAGGGAGAGGGTGTAACACCCTCTCTCAGAGGAAATCCTTTGTTCTGCCTTCCTGGGACCACCCTGCCCAGGCCCCGGGGGGCAGAAACCTATGGGGTTGGCAGCAGCAGCAGTGGAGACCCCGGAAAGGCAGTTTGGCAGTACCCGGGTTCTGTGCTAGAGACCTGGGGATGCATGGAATTGTCCCCCCAATTGGGGTGACAATTCCATGATCCTAGACATGTTACATGGCCATGTTTGGAGTTACCGTTGTGACCCTACATATAGGTATTGACCTATATGTAGTGCACACGTGTAATGGTGTCCCCGCACTCACAAAGTCCGGGGACTTTGCCCTGAACTATGTGGGAGCACCTTGGCTAGTGCCAGGGTGCCCACACACTAAGTAACTTGGCACCTAGCCTTCACCAAGTGAGGGTTAGACATGTAGGTGACTTATAAGTTACTTATGTGCAGTGAAAATGGCTGTGAAATAACGTGGACGTTATTTCACTCAGGCTGCAGTGGCAGTCCTGTGTATGATTTGTCTGAGCTCCCTATGGGTGGCAAAAGAAATGCTGCAGCCCATAGGGATCTTCTGGAACCCCAATGCCCTGGGTACCTTGGTACCATATACAAGGGAATTATAAGGGTGTTCCATTGTGCCAATGAGAATTGGTAAAATTTGTCACTAGCCTGCAGTGACAGTTTTAAAGCAGAGAGATAGAGCATAAACACTGAGTTTCTGGTTAGCAGAGCCTCAGTGATACAGTTAGGCACCACACAGAGAACTCATATAGGCCAGACACTTATGAGCACTGGGGTCCTGGCTAGCAGGATCCCAGTGACACATATCAAACACACTGACAACATAGGGTTTTCACTATGAGCACTGGGCCCTGGCTAGCAGGATCCCAGTGAGACAGTAAAAACACCCTGACATATTCTCACAAACAGGCCAAAAGTGGGGGTAACAAGGCTAGAAAGAGGCTACCTTCCTACACCCGGGCGGACTGGTGAGAGGAGCTGCGCCGGCCGGGTTGGGTCTGGTGGCCACCTGAATGTGTGCATTGGAACCGGCGGTGCACATTTCTGGCCTGGCGGGCTGACTAGAGGAGAACTGTGCAATTGCTGGTCCGGCTTCCCGCCTTGGCTACTGGCGCCTTGGCTGGTTGGTGCTGGGATGGAACTGGGACTGCCGGGCCCGGGCTGGAGGAGGCCGCTGGCTGGAGGACGCTTGCGTTGGAGGAAGAATCGCTGGCTGGCCCTGGGAATTTGACTGTGGCCTAGCTGCTCGTGCTTAGATTCTGGCCGGAGTACCCAGGTGTTGCAGGATGGGCAAGACAGAACAACTTTCTTTTGAAGGGGGGCGGAGGAGGGGGGGGCCCCTTCGGCACAACTGGGAGACGAAGCGTTGGAGGCCACGGCGACTGACATGTCGGTCAGGGCCATGTTTTGTGGTTTGAAGTCCAGTCTGACAGGAATTGACGCCAAGCTCCACCATCTAACGGAGCAGCTTGATCGTATTAAGACAAGGGTAGACGACCATGACTCTAGGTTGGATTGGTTGAAGGCGCTTACTTCAGATATAGAGGACCAGCGTCAGGGCGAGCGTGCACAATTGTTGCAAATGGAGAAGGTGTTAGAGGTGATACGTAATAAGAATGAAGCTTTGGAAGCTCGCTCGCGCCGCAACAACGTGAGACTGACTGGCCTTCCTGAATGCACTGACATGGGCAGAATGTAAGACTTTATTGAATGCATGCTCTCTGAACTCTTTCCTAGTGAGCTCTCCCGTTTGTTGGTGATGGAGAGGGCGCATAGGTCTTTGGGCCCTTGGCTTCCGCCTGGCACCCCCCCCTCACCCCATCATTATTCGACTACTGAACTATCGAGATCGAGACACTATCCTCTGGCTGGCTCGGGAGTGGCACCCGGTGCTGTATAAAAATACTGAGCTGCAGTTTTTTCCGGACTATGCCTCGGGGATGCAGGTTGCGCGCAGGGCGTTTTTGCTGATCTTGCGCTCGCTCGGCCAGACAGATGCCAGGTTTTCCCTTATCTATCCAGCGAAACTGAAGCTGCAGCATGGAGGGAAACTGCAGTTTTTTACGGACCCAAAGCTGGCGGCAAAGTGCGTTAAGGCACTCCCTCGAAGACCTGCGGATGTGGGTTTGGGCGGGCCGGGTACGGAGCGTGAGATGCTCAGCGATAATGATTGATGGTACTGCTGTGGATGCATAAATTGATCGCATGGTTACATTGATATAGAACAGTTTGTCATTCTGATGTTTATTTGCCTTTTGGCCCCATGCCCCCCATTCCCGATCTACTTCTGGGTTTGGGTTGGGTGGCTAGCTGTTCGCCCCGTGGATGAGTCTTGTGGGACAGTTATCGTGTTCTTTCTTAGTTTTCTGGGTTAAGGGGAGGGTTATTTGACTTGACCTGGTTGCTGGGTCTGCATTGGAGGAGGATGGGTTTATGTGCTTTTATGTTAGTTACAGTGTATTGGATGTTTTCTTCCCTTTTTCTGTGTTTGCGTTGGCTGGGTTGGCTGGTGGGGGCAGCGGAATGTTCTGGCAACTTGCTAGGAGTGTTTGGATAAAGCAGGACGGGGTGACAATGGTCCGTTGCCTTACCAGGAATGTGCGTGGCCTTAACGATGGACATAAGGCGCGGCTCATGTCTGCGTACGTTAAGCGCCAGAATGTAGATATTTGTATGTTGCAAGAAACTAATTTGGTGGCAGACTCGATGCATCGCTTGAAGGCTGGATGGGTTGGGGAATGCCACGTAGCGGTATATTCGAGGTATGCCAGAGGAGTGGCAATTCTGCTGCGTAGGGGACTGCAATGGCGCACTCGGCGACCTATGGTAGATCCCAACGGGCTCTATGTGCTGATGAGTGGTGTGTTGCTGGACATGCCTTGCAGATTAGTTGCTGTGTATGGTCCTAATACTGACAACCTGGATTTCTTTAGTGAGGTCTGGCGGCTGGCTGAGTCATTGGGAGGTGGGGCTGTGATCTGGGGTGGTGACTTTAACGTAATACTAGATGTGGGGCGAGACAGGGAGAGTTTGGCCAGGATACAGCATGTGGCAGTGGTACGAGCTCTTACGGCAGTTATGGAAGATGGTGCAGTGGTAGACATCTGGCGGATGAAACATAGAGGCGCTAGAAAGGCCACATGTGTCAACTATGTGCATAACAGTTGGTCTCGCATTGATCGCTGATTGGGCTTGCGGGACGTGGCGACGTGGACGCGTTCAGTGGAGCACATGGCGCGTACGCTGTCGGACCATTCACCGGTCAAGCTTGATCTGGCAATTCCATGCGTGCGTTTATGTGGCGTTTGCTCCAAGGGGCCTTAGGGGACGAGATGATCCGCGAGGAGATTTGTCGGGATATCGTCCTCTATTTTGAGGAGAACGGTGGCTCTGTGAGCTTGATGAACATGCTGTGCGAGGCCTTTAAAGTGGTTATCCGTGGGAGCTGCATTTCGAAACAACATGGCGTGCTAGCAGGGCTGCGCCGGGAGTTGTCCGACCTGGAGGCACGGATTGCAGAACTAGAGGCCCGGTTGGCGGCAGATTGGTCTGGTGACACACTGGCGGAAATCAGGCATATGATTTCCTTGTAGGAGGAGGCTTCGGAGAGGGAGGTATGCTTCTTGGGACGCTTTGCCAGGGCTAGGCGCTACGGAGAGGGAGAGAGGGATGGACGCACTTTAGCTAACTTGCTGCGCAAGCCGTGGGCCAGTAGTTACATAACTGAAATAGATCATTCGAAAGGTGAATGTGTGATGGGGACAGATGGAGTCATGCAAGTGTTTACAACGTTTTTTTCGGATTTGTACTCTGATCCCGACCTCCGGCAAGCTGAGGTTATACAGGCTTACTTTTCGGAGATTAGCTTACTCTGGTTTGAGGCTGACCATAGTCCATAAGTTGATGCACCTTTTTCGCTGGAGGAGGTGAAGGCTACAATTCATGCCCTGCCTGGAGATAAGTCCCCTGGCCTTGATGGCCTGACCCCAGCGTTTTATAAAGAATACTCTGATATACTAGCACCTCATCTGTTGGACGTATATGCAGAAGCTATGGAGAATGGGATTCTTCCAGCCTCTCTTCGGGAGGCAATGATCGTTACAATCCCTAAGCCGGGCAAGGACCCCCTAAATTATGACTCCTATCGCCCACTCTCTATGATTAACGTTGATAATACGTTTTTGGCCAAGATGATAGTGGCGCGGTTGCAGCCGCTGATGACGAGGTTGGTGCTTTCTGAACAGTCTGGGTTTGTCCCAGGGCGGTCCACGGCGCACAATTTTCGGATGTTCTTTGTGGTTGCTGGGTCGACTGCTGATGATGATGATGCTGCAGCAGTATTTTTAGATGCCACTGAGGCCTTTGATTCGCTGGTATGGGAATATCTGTTTGCGCTTTTGAGTCGGATGGGCTTAAGCTTGCGTTTCGTGGGCTAGATCCACCTGCTGTACACTGAGCCTGTTGCTCGACTTCGTCTGAATGGAGGCATATCCGCCCCATTTCAGATGGCCAGGGGGACACGGCAAGGATGTCCTTTGTTCCCGTTACTGTTCACGATCGCGATGGAGCCACTTGCGTCCTGTTTGCATCAGCACTATGGTGACAGAAGGATACCGTTTCGGCAGCGGCCCATCTTGTGCTCCATGTACGCTGATGACATTGCGTTGTATGTGCGAGAGCCCCGGAAGAATCTGGATGTTTTGATGGACGAGATTGTACGGTTTGGTGAATTTTCAGGTATAGCGATCAACTGGTCTAAATCTGTGGTGCTAACACTGTCGTCGGGTGCCGTGGGTTTTTTGTCCCGATATCCTATTGCGTGGGCTGACGGCCCGGCGAGGTACTTGGGAGTCTGGCTGAGCTGTGACGTTGCGACGCTTTAGACGGCTAACTAAGGTACAGTCATGTCCTGGCTAGAAGATAGAACTGAGATGTGGCGCCCCTTGCCACTGTCGCTGATAGGACGAATTGCCATTGCCAAAATGATTTTTTTACCCAAAATACTGTACTTGTTTGTAAATCTCCCCTTGGTCCTTACAGCGTGTTTTTTGAGGCGTCTTTGCTCTGCTTTGATTCGTCTGGTCTGGGCGGGTCGCCAACCCAGAATTGCATGGGAGTAGCTAACGCTTCCATTTGAACTGGGCGAACATGCTGCTCCAGATATGGAGCTTTATTTTTACTATGCACAAGCCCATTTTGCATATTATTGGATCCGCCCTGTTCGTTATATGCCGCATCTCGCTCCTGAGAATGATGCGGTTTGGCCGGATGACTTGATGCGAGTGTTCAGGGGTCTGTCTCAGCTTCGGGGGTGGATACTGTGGCATGCACTGTTGGGGCATGGCTGGCACTTCGAAACGATCTGGTGTGCGTGAGCCATTTGCGACGTCGATGGAGGTAGCTGCTGTGCTGACGAGCGGCTGTTTCACGACTCACGGCTGCGGACCTATATTCGCGACTCGGCTTTGTCCCTCTTGGGGGACTGGTTTGTGGATGGATGGTTGATCTCTCCGGAGGTGGCACTGAGGGATGGTTCTGATGGTGCCCTGCATCGGCTATATGTACTGCGGGTGTGTGCGATGCTCCGGACGTGATATTCAGGGTCTCCGCCGTCCCCGAAGCTGTGTCGAGTATTGGAGGTAGTATGGAGTTCACAGAGGCCGAGGAAGCTAGTCATCAAGGTATATGGATGCATGCAGGATCAGAGGGCTGCGTTCGCAGTGTCTGCTAAAGTTAAATGGGAGGCGGATGTGGGAATGGCAATCTCTGATGAGACATGGAAGAAGTGTGTGCATATGAGGGCGCTCTCCCCAAACTATCGTCTGCGATTAATCCACTTCAAGTTTCTGCAGCGTCTTTATTACACCCCCCCCCCGGGGCCTGTGTGCCATGGGGTTGTGGACGGATGCTTCCTGTGAGAGATGTCATGCCCCAGATGCTGACTTTTTCCATCTGGCGTGGCAATGTGCTGAAGTGCATGATTTGTGGCTGGAAGTTGTGCATGTGATTGGTGAGATGACTGGGCTTAAGCTGGCTCTCTCCACTGTGCTGGCGCTGCTGGGCAATGTGGACTCGGTGCCGCTGGCTCAGCGGAAGCTGGTGGGCATGCTGCTGCTTTTAGCGAAGTGCAGAGTTGCGATATGCTGGGGGTGCGGCAGTCCTCCTTGGGTCACCGACTCGCTGCATGATGCTGCTTATTGCTGAGAACAGTTGGAGACGCTCTGGGAGTTGGCACCTGAGGGCTCTGGACCGCGAGATATCTGGGCGCCTTTGCGTGAGTACCTCGAGACGGCTTATTGAGTGACAGGTGCTAGAGCCTTGGGAATGGTTGTGTCACCCTGACTGAAAGAAGATGCGAATTGAGGATGTTTGCCGCTGTCGTCTGCTCCAGCCGCCTTGCTAGATTGATGTTGGTTGTATTTGTTCATTCCCCGAATGCAAACAGCTGTGGTTCATGGCCCCCACAGCTTACCTATTGTGGCTAATTGGTTTATAACATTGACAAATTTTGATGCACTATAGTCGGGGGTCTTTGGTGGTAACGTTGTTATAGAACAGGGGATTGTTATTCTTGTTGTACTTCCAAATGTATAAATAAATAAAACAATAAAAAGATGTCTGGGACACACTTTAGGACCTCCGGGCACCACCCCTGGGGTGGTGATGGACAGGGGAGTGGTCACTCCCCTTTCCTTTGTCCAGTTTCGTGCCAGAGCAGGGGCTGCGAGATCCCTGAACCGGTGTAGACTGGCTTATGCAAGGAGGGCGCCATCTGTGCCCTTCAAAGCATTTCCAGAGGCTGGGGGAGGCTACTCCTACCCAGCCCTTAACATCTATTTCCAACGGAAGAGGGTGTAACACCCTCTCTCAGAGGGAATGCTTTATTCTGCCTTCCTGGGACTGGGCTGCCCAGAACCCAGGAGGGCAGAAGCCTGTCTGTGGGTTGGCAGCAGTGGTAGCTGCAGTGAAAACCCGAGAGAGCTAGTTTGTCAGTACCCGGGGTCCATGCTGGAGCCCCAGGGATGCATGGGATTGGCACCTCAATACCAGATTTGGCATGGGGGACATTTCCATGATCTTAGACATATTACATGGCCATATTCGGATTTACCATTGTGAAGGCACATATAGGTATTGACCTATATGTAGTGCACATGTGTAATGGTGTCTCCGCACTCCCAAAGTCCGGGGAAATTGCCCTGAACAATGTGGGGGCACCTTGGCTAGTGCCAGGGTGCCCTCACACTTAGTAACCTTGCACCTAACCTTCACTAGGTGGGAGTTAGACATATAGGTGACTTTTAAGTTACTTAAGTGCAGTGTAAAATGGCTCTGAAATAATGTGGGCCTGGCATGTTACCCCCATTTTTGCTTGTGTGTCCGTTTGTTTTTGCATGTGTCACTGGGCTCCTGCTATTCAGGACCCCAGTTCTCATAGTTTGTGGCCTATATGTGTTCCTTGTGTGGTGCCTAACTGTATCACTGAGGCTCTGCTAACCAGAACCTCAGTGTCTATGCTCTCACTGCTTTGATAATTGTCACTACAGGCTAGTGACCATTTTCATCAATTCTGATTGGCACACTGGAACACCCTTATAATTCCCTAGTATATGGTACCTAGGTACCCAGGGTAATAGGGTTCCAGGAGATCCCAATGGGCTTCAGCATTTATTTTGCCACCCATAGGGAGATGAGACAATTCTTACACAGGACTGCCACTGCAGCCTGAGTGAAATAACGTCCACAGCCATTTTACACTGCACTTAAGTAACTTATAAGTCACCTATATGTCTAACCCTCACTTAGTGAAGGTTAGGTGCAAAGTTACTTAGTGTGAGGACACCCTGGCACTAGCCAAGGTGCCCCCACATTGTTCAGGGCAATTTCCCCGAACTTTGTGAGTGCGGTGTAGGAGGCTGGCCTGGCTTATAGTGGGTACCCTGTGGTACTTACACCCTGTGCCAGGTCCAGTTATCCCTTATTAGTAGATTAGAAGTGTTTCTAGCAGCTTAGGCTGATAGAGGTAGCTATGGCAAAGCAGCATAGGCTGAACTAGGAGACATGCAAAGCTCCTACTATACCACTTATATCATATGCACATTATCATAAGAAAACACAATACTCAGTTAATAAAAATAAAGGTACTTTATTTTTATGACAATATGCCACAAGTATCTCAGTGAGTACCCTCAGTAAGAAGGTAAGTAATATACACAAGTTATATGTACATAAACCCAAAACAGATAAGTAAGAGTCATAAAAGTAAGCAGTGTAGAATTACAATAGGTTGCAATATGCAAACATGCAAACATAGGTCTAGGGGCAACACAAATTATGTACTCCAAAAGTGGAATGCGAATCACGAATGGACCCCAGACCTATGGGAGCTTGTAGAGGGTCGCTGGGACTGTAAGAAAACTGTCAGGGTGTCCAAGATACCCCACCCCAAGACCCTGAAAAGTAGGAGTAAAGTACACCTACTACCCCAAAAGAACACAATAGTCTGAAGACGGATTCCTAGACATGAGGACCTGCAAGGCAAGGGAACCAAGTCCAAGAGTCGCGATAGTGTCCAGGGTGGCAGGAGTCCAGAAAACCCCGGATGAAGGTGCAAAGAAGCTGCCTCCGGATGGAAGAAGCTTTGAATTCTGCAACAACGAAAAGGACTAGGAACTTCTCCTTTTGATGGAAGATGTCCTACATAGTGATGAAGGTTGCAGAAGTGTTCCCACACAGAAATACTGCAAAACAAGCCGTGCTAGCTGCAAGGGTTGCAGTAGAGGTTTTTGGGTGCTGCTGGGGACCAGGAAGGACCAGGATGTCGCCCCTTGGAGGAGGAGACAGAGGGGGCGCTCAGCAACTCAGAGAGCCCCAACAGAAGCAGGCAGCACCCACAGAAGTACCCGAACAGGCACTTGGAAGATTTGTGAACCAGAGCTGGCTCAGAGTCACAAAGGAGGGTCCCACGATGCCGGAGGCCAACTCAGAGGGTTGATCACTGCAGGACGGAGTGCTGGGGACCCAGGCTAGGCTGTGCACGAAGGAAAGAGTGCACAGAAGCCGGAGCAGCTGCAAATCACGCAGCACACAGGTTTGCAGTCTAGCGTGGGGAGGCACGGACTTACCTCCACCAAACTTGGACTGAAGGATCACTGGACTGTGGGAGTCACTTGGATAGAGTTCCTGTGTTCCAGGGACCACGCTCGTCAGGATGAGAGGGGACCCAGAGGACCGGTGATGCAGTCTTTTGGTGCCTGCGTTAGCAGGGGGAAGATTCCGTCGACCCACTGGAGATTTCTTCTTGGCTTCCAGTGCAGGGTGAAGGCAGATGACCCCCAGAGCATGCACCACCAGGAAACAGTTGAGAAAGCCGGCAGGATTAGGTGCTACAATGTTGCTGGTAATCGTCTTGCTACTTTGTTGCAGTTTTGCAGGCGTCCTGGAGCAGTCAGTGGTCGATCCTTGGCAGAAGTCGATGAGGGAAATGCAGATGAACTCTGGTGAGCTCTTGCAGTCGTTAGCTGAAGAATACCCCAGAGGAGAGACCCTAAATATCCAGAAAAGGAAGTTTGGCTACCAAGAAAAGAGGATTGGCTACCAAGAAAGGTAAGAGCCTATCAGAGGTTGTAGGAAGTTGGCTCTGTATGTACTATTTCAAAGTAAGAAATAGCATGCACAGAGTCCAAGGGTTCCCCTTAGAGGTAAGATAGTGGCAAAAAGAGATCATTCTAATGCTCCATTTTGTGGTAGTGTGGTCGAGCAGTAGGCTTATCAGAGGGTAGTGTTAAGCATTTGTTGTACACACACAGGCAATAAATGAGGAACACACACTCAAAGACAATTCCAGGCCAATAGGTTTTTATATCGAAAAATATATTTTCTTAGTTTATTTTAAGGACCACAGGTTCAAGATTTACGAACAATATTTTAAATGAAAGGTATTTCACTTAGGAACTTTAGGAACTTTGAATTAGCAGAATAGCATATACAGTTTTCATACAAATGGCAATAAGCTATTTTAAAACTGGACACAGTGCAATTTTCCACAGTTCCTGCGGGTGGTAAGTGTTTGTTAATTTTGCAGGTAAGTAAAGAACCTACAGGGTTCAAAGTTGGGTCCAAAGTAGCCCACCGTTGGGGGTTCAGGGCAACCCCAAAGTTACCACACCAGCAGCTCAGGGCCGGTCAGGTGCAGAGGTCAAAGTGGTGGCCAAAACTCATAGGCTTCAATGGGGAAGGGGGTGCCCCGGTTCCAGTCTGCCAGCAGGTAAGTACCCGCGTCTTCGGAGGGCAGGCCAGGGGGGTTTTGTAGGGCACCGGGGGGGACACAAGTCAGCATAAAAAGTACACCATCAGCGGCACGGGGGCGGTCGGGTGCAGTGTGCAAACAGGCGTCGGGTTTGCAATAGGTTTCAATGGGAGACCAAGGGGTCTCTTCAGCGAAGCAGGCAGGCAAGGGGGGGGCCTCCTCGGGGAAGCCACCACCTGGGCAAGGGAGAGGGCCACCTGGGGGTCGCTTCTGCACTGGAGGTCGGATCCTTCAGGTCCTGGGGGCTGCAGGTGCAGTGTCTTTACCAGGCGTCGGGTTCTTTAAAGCAGGCAGTCGCGGGTCAGGGGGAGCCTCTGGATTCCCTCTGCAGGCGTCGCTGTGGGGGCTCAGGTGGGGTCAACTCTGGCTACTCACGGGCTCGCAGTCGCCGGGGAGTCCTCCCTGTAGTGCTGTTTCTCCACAAGTCGAGCCGGGGGCGTTGGGTGCAGAGTGCAAAGTCTCACGCTTCCGGCGGGAAACTTGTGTTCTTTAAAAGTTGCTTCTTTGTTGCAAAGATGTTTCTTCTTTGGAGCAGAGCTGCTGTCCTCGGGTGTTCTTGGTTCTTTTAGA
Source organism: Pleurodeles waltl (assembly GCF_031143425.1). NCBI lineage: Eukaryota > Metazoa > Chordata > Amphibia > Caudata > Salamandridae > Pleurodeles > Pleurodeles waltl. The sequence goes on along the minus strand of NC_090446.1, from coordinate 1,504,357,885 downwards.
TGCAGGGTAGTCCTCTGAGGCTTCAGAGGTCGCTGGACCCTGTGGAACGCGTCGCTGTTTTTCTTGAAGTGGGGAGACAGGCCGGTAGAGCTGGGGCCAAAGCAGTTGGTGTCTCCGTCTTCTCTGCAGGGCTTTCAGGCCAGCAGTCCTTCTTCGTCTTAGGTTGCAGGAATCTCTCTTGATTGGTTCTGGGAGCCCCTAAATACTCCATTTAGGGGTGTGTTTAGGTCTGGGGGGTTAGTAGCCAATGGCTACTAGCCCTGAGGGTGGCTACACCCTCTTAGTGCCTCCTCCCTGAGGGGAGGGGGGCACATCCCTATCCCTATTGGAGGAGTCCTCCATCTGCAAGATGGAGGATTTCTAAAAGTCAGAGTCACCTCAGCTCAGGACACCTTAGGGGCTGTCCTAAACGGCCAGTGACTCCTCCTTGTTTTTCTCATTATCTCCTCCTTTTCCATGTACTCTGCCATTCTTGAACGTAGGCCTAGTACAAAGTCCACTATATCTTGTTTAGGCTCATGAAGAGGTCTCTCACAGCCTTCTTTTACAAGAGCTAATGGTCCCCTGACAGGATGGCCAAACAGAAGTTCAAAGGGGGAAAACCCTACTCCCTTCTGAGGCACCTCTCTGTAGGCGAAAAGTAGACATGGCAAGAGAACATCCCATCTCCTTTTGAGTTTTTCAGGGAGCCCCATGATCATGCCTTTCAATGTCTTGTTAAATCTTTCTACAAGACCATTGGTTTGTGGATGGTATGGTGTGGTGAATTTGTAACTCACCCTACACTCATTCCACATATGCTTCAGGTATGCTGACATGAAGTTGGTACCCCTGTCAGACACCACCTCCTTAGGAAATCCCACTCTGGTAAAAATACCAATGAGTGCTTTGGCTACTGCAGGGGCAGTAGACGACCTAAGGGGAATTGCTTCAGGGTATCTAGTAGCATGATCCACTACTACGATTATTTATTGGTTCCCTGAGGCTGTGGGAGGTTGAAGTGGACCCACTATGTCCACACCCACTCTTTCAAAGGGGACCCCCACCACTGGAAGTGGAATGAGTGGGGACTTTGGGTGTCCACCTGTCTTATCACTGGCTTGACAGGTGGCACCGGAGACATAAAACTCCTTTACCTTCTGGGATATGTTGGGCCAATAGAAATGGTTGACTAATCTCTCCCAAGTCTTGGTCTGTCCCAAATGCCCAGCAAGAGGAATATCTTGAGCTAAGGTCAGAATGAACTCCCAAAACTCCTGAGGCACTACCACTCTCCTAGTGGCACCAGGTTTGGGATCTCTTGCCTCAGTGTAAAGGAGTCCATCTTCCCAATAGACTCTATGTGTTCCTGTTATTTTACATTTGGACTGTTCAGCAGCTTGCTGCCTAAGGCCTTCAAGAGAGGGACATGTTTCTTGCCCCTTACACAACTGTTCCCTTGAGGGTCCCCCTGGGCCTATGAGCTCAACCTGATAAGGTTCTAACTCCATGGGCTCAGTTCCCTCAGAAGGCAGAGCTTCTTCCTGGGAAGAGAGGTTCTCTTTCTCTTGTTGTGTTGAAGCTGGTTCCCCAGTCTTCTTTCCTTTTCTCTTGGAGGGTTGGGCCCTTTTTCCAGGTTCCAACACCACTTTTTCACCCTGAGCTTTGCACTGTGCCCTTGTCTTTACACACCAGTTCAGTGATACCTATCATGGCTGCATGGGTTTTGAGTTCTCCCTCAGCCCATGCTGAGGACTCCAGGTCATTTCCAAGCAAACAGTCGACAGGGATATTTGAGGAGACCACCACCTGTTTTAGGCCATTGACCCGTCCCCACTCTAAAGTTACCATAGCCATGGGATGTACTTTAGTCTGATTGTCAGTGTTGGTGACTGGATAAGTTTGTCCAGCCAGGTATTGACCAGGGGAAACCAGTTTCTCTGTCACCATGGTGACACTGGCTCCTGTATCCCTCAGGCCTTCTACACTTGTCCCATTAATTAAGAGATGCTGCCTGTATTTTTGCATATTAGGGGGCTAGGCAGCCAGTGTGGCTAAGTCCACCCTACCCTCAGAGACTAATGTAGCTTCAGTGTGAACCCTGATTTGCTCTGGGCACACTGTTGATCCCACTTGGAGACTGGCCATTCCAGTGTTAGCTGGAGTAGAGTTAGAAGTGGAACCTTTCTCGGGACAGGCCTTGTCTCCAGTTTGGTTTCCTTGCTGATTACAGCTATGACACCAGGCCTTTTTGGGATCAAAGTTTTTACCCTTGTACCCAAAATTGGATTGTGAAGAGGCTCTGGGCCCTCCCTCCTGAGCAGGTTTTTGGGGCCCTATAGAAAACTCTTTACTTTTTTCCCTTGGATGTCTCAACACTCTTCCCCTGGGGAGTCTTTGTGACCCCTTTCTTTTGGTCACCCCCTGTGGAAGTCTTGGTCACCCTAGTCTTGACCCAATGGTCCGCCTTCTTTCCCAATTCTTGGGGAGAAATTGGTCCTAGGTCTACCAGATGCTGATGCAGTTTATCATTGAAACACTTACTTAACAGGTGTTCTTTCACAATTAAATTGTACAGCCCATCATAATCATTTACACCACTGCCATGAATCCAACCATCCAGTGTTTTAACTGAGTAGTCAACAAAATCAACCCAGGTCTGGCTCGAGGATTTTTGAGCCCCCCTGAACCTAATCCTGTACTCCTCAGCTGAGAATCCAAAGCCCTCAATCAGGGTAGCCTTCATGAGGTCATAGGATTCTGCATGTTTTCCAGAGAGTGTGAGGAGTCTATCCCTACACTTTCCAGTAAACATTTCCCAAAGGAGAGCACCCCAGTGAGATATGCTTACTTTTCTGGTTGCACAAGCCCTCTCAAAAGCTGTAAACCATTTGGTGATGTCATCACCATCTTCATATTTAGTTACAATACCTTTTGGGATTTTCAACATGTCAGGAGAATCTCTGACCCTATTTATGTTGCTGCCACCATTGATGGGACCAAAACCCATCTTTTGTCTTTCCCTTTCTATGCTAGGAGCTGTCTCTCTTAAGCCAATCTTTTGGCCATCCTGGCTAGCAGGAGGTCCTCTTCATTGAGGCTGCCCTCAATGCTTCTAGAGTTCCTGGACTCTCCTGTGAGAGAAGCAGCATCTCTGGCTATCACTTGTTGAGACAGGGTTGGAGAAACCCTGCTCTCCCTAACTAGGACTGGAGGTGGGAATTCCTCCACATCACTAGCTTCCCCCTCTAGGAAGGTATCATCATAGGGGTTGTTTTTAGCACACTCTGCCAAAAGCTCCTGGAGCTGTACTTTGGTAGGGTTTGATCCAGTTTTAATCTTTTTGATTTTGCAGAGAGACCTTAACTCTGACATCCTAAGATGCAGGTAGGGTGACGTCGAGTTCCATCACATTCTCTTCTGCATTAGACATTATGGCCCTCATTCCAACACTGCCGCCCGCCAGGCGGGAACCACCATTTGGCCGCTCTGCGGTCAAAAGACCGCTGGGGCCATTCCAACTTTCCCGCTGGGCCGGCGGGCGCTAGCCAAGGTAGCACCCGCCGGCCCAGCGGGAAAAGGGCCTGCAACACTGAAGCCGGCTCCGAATGGAGCCGGCGGTGTTGCAGGTGTGCGACGGGTGCAGTTGCACCCGTCGCGCTAAAAGCAGGCTGGGGCCCTGTTAGGGGGCCCCTGCACTGCCCATGCCAGTGGCATGGGCAGTGCAGGGGCCCCGAGGGGCCCCAGGACACCCGTTCCCACCAGCCTCTTCCTGGCAGTGAAAACCGCCAGAAACAGGCTGGCGGGAAGGGGGTCAGAATCCCCATGGCGGCGCTGGAGGATTCTCCCAGCCGGGCGACCGCAGCTGTACCGCCGCAGTCGGAATGACGAATGAAGCACCGCCAGCCTGTTGGCGGTGCTTCCGTCATTCGCCACCCTGGCGGTCTATCACCGCCAGGGTCGGAATGAGGGCCTATGTTTCTAAAAGTTGGAATACTTTTTAAGAATCTAAAACTATCTCTAGAGCTTAATTCAAACTTTTACAAAACTTTTAAACTCTAAAAGAAATGCTAACAGGGACTAACACAAGTCCCTAGCAGGACTTTTAAAATTTTACAAATATAGCTCAAATTTCAAAAATCAGTTTCTAATGACAATTTATGGAATTTAGTCGTGTGATCAGGTATTGGCTGAGTAGTCCAGCAAATGCAAAGTCTTGTACCACACCGCTGATCCACCAATGTAGGAAGTTGGCTCTGTATGTACTATTTCAAAGTAAGAAATAGCATGCACAGAGTCCAAGGGTTCCCCTTAGAGGTAAGATAGTGTCAAAAAGAGATAATTCTAATGCTCTATTTTGTGGTAGTGTGGTCGAGCAGTAGACTTATCAGAGGGTAGTGTTAAGCATTTGTTGTACACACACAGGCAATAAATGAGGAACACACACTCAAAGACAATTCCAGGCCCATAAGTTTTTATATAGAAAAATATCTTTTCTTAGTTTATTTTAAGAACCACAGGTTCAAGATTTACAAACAATACTTTAAATGAAAGCTATTTCACTTAGGAACTTTAGGAACTAGCAAAATAGCATATACAGTGTTTCACACAAATGGCAATAAGCTATTTTAAAACTAGACAGTGCAATTTTCAACAGTTCCTGGGGGAGGTAAGTGTTTGTTAGTTTTGCAGGTAAGTAAACCACCTACAGGGTTCAAAGTTGGGTCCAAGGTACCCCACCGTTGGGGGTTCAGGGCAACCCCAAAGTTACCACACCAGCAGCTCAGGGCCGGTCAGGTGCAGAGGTCAAAGTGGTGCCCAAAACACATAGGCTTCAATGGGGAAGGGGGTGTCCCGGTTCCAGTCTGCCAGCAGGTAAGTACCCGCGTCTTCGGAGGGCAGGCCAGGGGGGTTTTGTAGGGCACCAGGGGGGACACAAGTCAGCACAAAAAGTACACCCTCAGCGGCACGGGGGCGGCCGGGTGCAGTGTGCAAACAGGCGTCGGGTTTGCAATAGGTTTCAATGGGAGACCAAGGGGTCTCTTCAGCGAAGCAGGCAGGCAAGGGGGGGGGGGGGCTCCTCGGGGAAGCCACCACCTGGGCAAGGGAGAGGGCCACCTGGGGGTCGCTTCTGCACTGGAGGTCGGATCCTTCAGGTCCTGGGGGCTGCGGGTGCAGTGTCTTTACCAGGCTTCGGGTTCTTAGAAGTAGGCAGTCACAGTCAGGGGGAGCCTCTGGATTCCCTGTGCAGGCATCGCTGTGGGGGCTCAGGGGGGTCAACTCTGGCTACTCACTGGCTCGCAGTCGCCGGGGAGTCCTCCCTGTAGTGTTTGTTCTCCACAAGTCGAGCCGGGGGCGTTGGGTGCAGAGTGCAAAGTCTCACGCTTCCTGCAGGAAACGTGTGTTCTTTTAAAGTTGCTTCTTTGTTGCAAAGATCCTTCTTCCTTGGAGCAGAGCTGCTGTCCTCAGGAGTTCTTGGTCCTTTTAGATGCAGGGTAGTCCTCTGAGGCTTCAGAGGTCGCTGGACCCTGTGAAACGTGTTGCTGGAGCAGTTATTTTGAAGGGGGGAGACAGGCCTGTAGAGCTGGGGCCAAAGCAGTTGGTGTCTCCGTCTTCTCTGCAGGTTTGTCAGCTCAGCAGTCCTTCTTCGTCTTAGGTTGCAGGAATCTATCTTGCTGTGTTCTGGGAGCCCCTAAATACTCCATTTAGGGGTGTGTTTAGGTCTGGGGGGTTAGTAGCCAATGGCTACTAGCCCTGAGGGTGGCTACACCCTCTTAGTGCCTCCTCCCTGAGGGGAGGGGGGCACATCCCTATCCCTATTGGAGGAGTCCTCCATCTGCAAGATGGAGGATTTCTAAAAGTCAGAGTCACCTCAGCTCAGGACACCTTAGGGGCTGTCCTAAACGGCCAGTGACTCCTCCTTGTTTTTCTCATTATCTCCTCCGGCCTTGCTGCCAAAAGTGGGGCCGTGGCCGGAGGGGGCGGGCAACTCCACTAGCTGGAGTGCCCTGGGGTGCTGTAACAAGGGGGATGAGCCTTTGAGGCTCACCGCCAGGTGTTACAGTTCCTCCAGGGGAGGTGAGAGGCACCTCCACCCAATACAGGCTTTGTTACTAGCCACAGAGTGACAAAGGGTCTCTTCCCATGTGGCCAGTAACCTGTCTGGTGTGTGGCAGGCTGCTAAAACTAGTCAGCCCACACTGGTAGTCGGATATGGTTTCAGGGGGCATCTCTAAGATGCCCTCTGGGGTGTATTTCACAATAAAATGTACACTGGCATCAGTGTGCATTTATTGTGCTGAGAAGTTTGATGCCAAACTTCCCAGTTTTCAGTGTAACTATTATGGTGCTGTGGAGTTCATGTATGACAGACTCCCAGACCATATACTCTTATGGCTACCCTGCACTTACAATGTCTAAGGTTTTGCTTAGACACTGTAGGGGCATAGTGCTCATGCACTTATGCCCTCACCTATGGTATAGTGCACCCTGCCTTAGGGCTGTAAGGCCTGCTAGAGGGGTGACTTATCTATGGCATAGGCAGTGTGAGGTTGGCATGGCACTCTGAGGGGAGTGCCATGTCGACTTAGTCATTTTATCCCCACCAGCACACACAATTTTTCAATCAGTGTGTCTGTGCTGAGTGAGGGGTCCCCAGGGTGGCATAAGACATGCTGCAGCCCTTATAGACCTTCCCTGACATCAGGGCCCTTGGTACCAGGGGTACCAGTTACAAGGGACTTACCTGGATGCCAGGGTGTGCCAATTGTGGAAACAAAAGTACAGGTTAGGGAAAGAACACTGGTGCTGGGGCCTGGTTAGCAGGCCTCAGCACACTTTCAAATCATAACTTGGCATCAGCAAAGGCTAAATGTCAGGGGCTAACCATGCCAAGGAGGCATTTCCTTACAGGCACCACACAGGGAACACATACAGGGCATACACTATGAGCACTGGGGTCCTGCCTAGCAGGATCCCAGTGACACAAGGGCAAAAACAAACATACATACAGTGAAAATGGTGGTAACATGCCAGGCAAGATGGTACTTTCCTACAAATACTACTACAATGCCACTAAGTATTCCTACTATTAACAAATGCATGTAAAATAAAAGATTTCAGAATAAAATTCTAAACCTAAATAATCACATTCCAGCATGAATAATTAAATAAATGTGTTAGACACTCAAGGGGTGGCATGTACTATTCCCACTCCAGTCTAACCATACCTGGGAAAGGAAAGGGACACTAAAGGAGTGACATTTACTATTCCTACTCCAATCAAAACCAAGTTGGAGACGCTTTTGACGTTTAAGGGGTGGCATTTACTGTTCCCAATCCAATCTCACCATATAGGGTGAACATTTTGGACACTAAAGGGGATGACATTTACTATTCCCACTCCAAACTAAACTGATTTGAGGAAGGCTTTGAACACTTATGAATTGACATTTACTATTCAAACCCCAATCTAAACCAATTTGGGAAAGGTGTTGAACACTAACGGGCTAACATTTGCCATTCCCACTTCAGTCTAAACCAGTTTGAGGAAGGTGGTGACATACTATTCCCACTCCAATCAAAACTAATTTAAAGAAGGGGTCAACATTAAAATTTAATATTCCAACTCTAATCTAAACAAGTTTGGGGAAGGCATTGGGCATTAAAGGGTTGACATTTACTATTCTCACTCCAATCTAAACCAGCTTGAGGAAAGCGCTGGGCACTAAAAGGGAGACGTTTACTATTCTCACTCTTATCTAATCGAATTTGAGGAAGATGTTGGACACCAAAGGGGTGACATTTATTGTTCCCACAGCAATCTAAAATAATTTGAGGAAGGTGGTGGACACTAAAGGAGTTACATTTACTATTCCCATTCTATCCTAACCATGCTGAGGGAAGGCGCGGACACTAAAGGGTGACATTTACGAATCCTCCTCCAATCTAAACCATTTTCGAAAAGGTGTTGGTTACTAAAGGGGGTGACATTTACTATTGCCACTCCAATCTAATTCAGTTTGGGGATGGTGTTGGACACTAATGGGGTGAGAATTTAGTATTCCCACACCAATCTAAACCAATCTGACTAAGGTGTTCCCACTCCAGACTAAAACAATTAGGGGGGGTGGACAAAAAAGGGGTTCCGTTTACTATTCCCACTCCAATCTAAATCATATTGGGTAAAGGTTTTGGACACTAAAGGGGTGACCTTTACTGTTCTGATTAATCTAAAGCTATTTGTAGAAGATCTTGGACACTGAAGAGGTGAAAGTTACTATATCCACTTAAAAGAATTATGTTCTGGTGGACTCATGGCGCTGCGGCCTGCAGCTTTGAGGGATATGCGGATCCCTCCAACCCCTGCTGCCTTCTTTGCCGCAGCATGTGTGCCTAGGACTGACCCGGGGGTGTCGTGGAAATCGGGCTGCCGACTTTCAACACCAGCCCTCCTTCAAGTTACCCACTTGGTTCTCCTTGACTGGAGAGGAGGGGACTAATTGACAACGAGAAACCTAGAGGGATGGAGGAGGCTGTTGTCCACCGGACACAAACGTGTGAGGTGAGCTGACTGAAAAGGGGACTGCCTGAGTGTCCTGCTGAGGAGAACGCATCTGTGGTCGAGCCTGGGCCTGGGGGTAGTGGTGGCCGAAGGCCCCTGAGCTCCAGGTGCATCTGTTGTTAATCTGCAATCGAGAGAGGTGACCACAGGATAATAAACTTTGACTCTGCCACCAGCTTAGTTGGTGCATAGTTGAGCAGAGATGCATATCCGGCAGGCCTGAAGGGCCGGCTAACTGCCTCCACTACAAAATAGTGACTTCGCCACGAGCAGTGCCACATTGCCCACCTAAACACAGATCAATTGAAGAGGCTTGAGAACATGGATTGACTCTTGGCTGCTTGTTACTAGCCACTCGTAGCTATATGCTGCGGAGGAGACGCACAGCATATTCAGCATATTCTGCGCAGAGCGACCTAAAGAACATAGACTTACACACTGAGGGGAGTGTGTGGGCCTGGGCTCCCTCCTAGCACTGCATACTGGTTTGGCACCACAGTGTGTGCTATTTGTCCGCTCCCAGACCAGAGTGCCCAGAACATTATAAATGCCCCCAGCTGCTGGTGCTGCCGAGCGGAGGGATAGACGGGCCGAATGAGCACTTCTGTACCTCAATTGAGGCAGACTTGAAATGGGGAGAGAAACAAACAAAGCTTCCCAACCACATATTGATAGGTATACTACTCCTGCCGGGGCCCTGGGGATAACATCATGGATGCTTCTGTCCCTAGCCCGGGAGAGACAGATAGGATATTGCAGGCAATCCGCAATTTGCAAGCCCAGTGGAGAGCAAGATTGGAGAAATACCAGTGGCTATGGCTCTGCTCCCTCAAGACCTTAAGAACGCCGCAACCCGTATAACAGAAGCAGAGAAATGAGTCTACTTGGTGGAAGATGAAGTCATGGAGCTGAACTGTTTGCTTTCTTGTACCCATGAGCTCCAACAGCGGGCAGAGGATGCAGAGAACCGCTCGAGATATAATTATCTGAGATTTGTTTGATTTCCAGAGACGGTTGAAGGTTCTCATTATGTAGACTTCCTTGAGATGTGGCTGCGGTTGTGGGTAACATCGGATAAGCTGTCCCCATGGGTTGCTGTGGAGTGCCCCCACAGAGCTCTTTCCCCCAAACTGACTCCCAGAGTATCCCCCTCCCCCAAGAGCTCTGATTGTTCGTTTCTTCAATTTTCGAGACTATGACTGTCTTCTAAACAAAATCATTGATCCTGATTTTTCCGAATTGCTCACACAAGATTCAGGTGCCTTCTAGCTTAACCGTCATTGGAGGCGATATGAATATAGTTATAGACCCCAAAATAGATATCACTGGCCCCACAACAGATGCACGATGCCGACGAACTGCTTCCCTACCCAAGTGGGTGACTACCTTTGGCCTCTGAAAATGCATTCGACACAGTTGACTGAGAATATTTGAACCGGTTGCTTAAAAAAGCAGGATTTGAAACTAAATTTTGCCACTTGAAACACTTCCTTTATAAGCGTTCAGCAGATCAAGTCCTGATCAATGAGATGGTGTCAGAGGCATTTCCTATCTGTAGGGGAACACTACAGGGCTGTCAGTTGTCCCCTCTCCATTTTGACCTGTCTATAGAACCCCTTGTGCGTCTGATTAGCGGTGATCCACTACATTACTGGCTGGAGATGGGCTCAGGGTGAGGAAGACCGCACCACTCTCTATGCAGACAGTGTGCTGCTATATTTGTCAACTCCCGGCTGAGAGTGGCCCCCGCTGTCTTCGTCTCCTGCACCTCTTGACGGAGGCATCTGGTCTCCTAATAAACCTGAAAAAATCTCTCTTGCTTCCCCTATCTGGGTCCCGAGATGCTATCAATTGGCAATCAAACGTACCAATCCGGTGACACAGCTTTACTTACCCGAGCATCAAAATTGTACTCAAAATATCCCTGACCTGGGTACTTAATATCACCCGCTTGCTCACAGATTTTTTTTATAAACAAATGTTATTGCTTTTAAAGAAGGCACAGGTAAAGTGCGCAAGTAACATACAAGTCCTGGTCCGTTTACCACCGACTGGACAGTCAATTCTAATCTGACATTTCTGTACCCGAGATACACAGGAATTTCCAAAGTTTCATAATTTGATATTACAGAGAGAAAGGGAAAGGAGCATATGCACACATTGTTCTGAGCCCCTGTAGTCTAGCAATCCGGTCTGTAAGGAAATGCCTCCTTGGCATGGTTACCCCCTGACTTTTTGCCTTGGCTGATGCCAAGTTATGATTTGAAAGTGTGCTGGGGCCTGATAACCAGGCCCCAGCACCAGTGTTCTTTCCCTAACCTGTACCTTTGTTTCCACAATTGGCACACCCTGGCATCCAGGTAAGTCCCTTGTAACTGGTACCCCGGTACCAAGGGCCCTGGTGCCAGGGAAGGTCTCTAAAGGCTGCAGCATGTCTTATGCCACCCTGGGGACCACTCACTCAGCCCAGACACACTGCTTGCCAGCTTGTGTGTACTAGTGGGGATAAAACGACTAAGTCGACATGGCACTCCCCTCAGGGTGCCATGCCAACCTCACACTGCCTATAGGTATAGGTAAGTCACCCCTCTAGCAGGCCTTACAGCCCTAAGGCAGGTGCAATATACCATAGGTGAGGGCATAAGTGCATGAGCACTATGCCCCTACAGTGTCTAAGCAAAACCTTAGACATTGTAAGTGCAGGGTAGCCATAAGAGTATATGGTCTGGGAGTCTGTCATGCACGAACTCCACAGCACCATAATGGCTACACTGAAAACTGTGAAGTTTGGTATCAAACTTCTCAGCACAATAAATGCACACTGATGCCAGGGTACATTTTATTGTAACATACACCCCAGAGGGCACCTTAGAGGTGAAACCTTAACCGACTACCAGTGTAGGCTGACTAGTTTTAGCAGCCTGCCACACACCAGACATGTTGCTGGCCACATGGGGAGAGTGCCTTTGTCACTCTGTGGCTAGTAACAAAGCCTGTAGTGGGTGGAGGTGCTTCTCACCTTCCCCTGCAGGCACTGTAACACCTGGCTGTGAGCCTCAAAGGCTCACCCCTTTGTTACAGCACCCCAGGGCACTCCAGCTAGTGGAGTTGCCCACCCCCTCTGGCCACGGCCCCACTTTTGGCGGCAAGGCCGGAGGAGATAATAAGAAAAACAAAGAGGAGTCACTGGCCAGTCAGGACAGCCCCTAAGGTTTCCTGAGCTGAGGTGACTCTGGCTTTTAGAAATCCTCCATTTTGCAGATGGAAGATTCCCCCAATAGGGATAGGGATGTGCCCCCGTCCCCTCAGGGAGGAGGCACAAAGAGGGTGTAGCCACCCTCAGGTCTAGTAGCCATTGGCTACTAACCCCCCAGACCTAAACACACCCCTAAATTGAGTATTTATGGGCTCCCAGAACACAGCAAGATAGATTCCTGCAACCTAAGACGAGGAAGGACTGCTGAGCTGAAAAACCTGCAGAGAAGACGGAGACACCAACTGCTTTGGCCCCAGCTCTACCGGCCTGTCTCCCCACTTCAAAAGAACTGCTCCAGCGACACGTTTCACAGGGTCCAGCAACCTCTGAAGCCTCAGAGGACTACCCTGCATCTAGAAGGACCAAGAACTCCCAAGGACAGCGGCTCTGCTCCACAAATACTGCATCTTTGCAACAAAGAAGCAACTTTGAAGGAACACACATTTCCCGCCGGAAGCGTGAGACTTTGCACTCTGCACCCGATGCCCCTGGCTCAACTTGTGGAGAACAAACACCACAGGGAGGACTCCCCGGCGACAAAGAGACCGTGAGTAGCCAGAGTTGACCCCCCTGAGCCCCCACAGCGTCGCCTGCAGAGGGAATCCTGAGGCTCCCCCTGACCGCGACTGTCTGCTTCAAAGACTCGACGCCTGGTAAAGACACTGCACCCGCAGCCCCCAGGACCTGAAGGATCCGACCTCCAGTGCAGGAGCGACCCCCAGGTGGCCCACTCCCTTGCCCAGGTGGTGGCTACCCCGAGGAGCCCCCCCTTGCCTGCTTGCATCGCTGAAGAGACCCCTTGGTCTCCCATTGAATCCTATTGGGAATCACACTGCACCCGGCCGCCCCCGTGCCGCTGAGGGTGTACTTTCTGTGCTGACTTGTTTCCCCCCCGGTGCCCTACAAAACCCCCCTGGTCTGCCCTCCGAAGATGCGGGTACTTACCTCCTGGCAGACTGGAACCAGGGCACCCCCTTCTCCTTTGAAGCCTATGCGTTTTGGGCACCACTTCGACCTCTGCACCTGACCGGCACAGAGCTGCTGGTGTGGTAACTTTGGGGTTGCTACCTTGGACCCAAACTTGAACCCCGTAGGTGGTTTACTTGCCTGCAAAAACTAACAAACACTTACCTCCCCCAGGAACTGTTGAAAATTGCACTGTCTAGTTTTAAAATAGCTATATGTCATTTGTGTGAAAACTGTATATGCTATTTTTCTAATTCAAAGTTCCTAAAGTTCCTACGTGAAATACCTTTCATTTGAAGTATTACTTGTAAATCTTGAACCTGTGGTTCTTAAAATAAACTAAGAAAATATATTTTTCTATACAAAAACCTATTGGCCTGGAATTGTCTTTGAGTGTGTGTTCCTCATTTATTGCCTGTGTGTATGTACAACAAATGCTTAACACTACCCTCTGATAAGCCTACTGCTCGACCACACTACCACAAAATAGAGCATTAGAATTATCTATTTTTGCCACTATCTTACCTCTAAGGGGAACCCTTGGACTCTGTGCATGCTATTTCTTACTTTGAAATAGTACATACAGAGCCAACTTTCTACATTGGTGGATCAGCGGTGGGATACAAGACTTTGCATTTGCTGGTCTACTCAGCCAATACCTGATCACACGACTAAATTCCAGAAATTGTCATTAGAAACTGATTTTTGAAATTTGAGCTATTTTTCTAAATTTTAAAAAGTCCTGCTAGGGCCTTGTGTTAGTCCCTGTTAGCATTTCTTTTAGAGTTTAAAAGTTTTTGTAAAGTTTGAATTAAGTTCTAGAGATAGTTTTAGATACTTAAAAAGTATTCCAACTTTTAGAAACATAGGGGGTTATTACAACTTTGGAGGAGGTGTTAATCCGTCCCAAAAGTGACGGTAAAGTGACGGATATACCACCAGCTGTATTACGAGTTCCATAGGATATAATGGACTCGTAATACGGCTGGTGGAATATCCGTCACTTTACCGTCACTTTTGGTACGGATTAACACCTCCTCCAAAGTTGTAATAACCCCCATAATGTCTAATGCTGAAGAGAATGTGATGGAACTCAACGTCACCCCTTACCTGAATCTTAGGATGTCAGAGTTAAGGTCTCTCTTCAAAACAAAAAAAATTAGAACTGGTTCAAACCCTACCAAAATACAGCTCCAGGAGCTTTTGGCAGAGTTTGCCAAGAACAACCCCTCTGAGGATGACCTCCTAGAGGGGGAAGCTAGTGAATTGGAGGAATTCCCACCTCCAGTCCTAGTTAGGGAGGCCAGGGCTCCTCAAACCCTGACTCCAAATGTGATAGTTAGAGATGCTGCTTCTCTCACAGGAGAGTCCAGCACCTCTGGAATCACTGAGGACAGCCTCAGTGAAGATGACGCACTGTTAGCCAGGATGGTCAAAAGATTGGCTTTAGAGTGACAGCTCCTAGCCATAGAAAGGGAAAGACAAGAGATGGGGTTTGGTCCCATCAATGGTGGCAGCAACATAAATAGGGTCAGAGATTCTCCTGACATGTTGAAAATCCCAAAAGGGATTGTAACTAAAATAGAAGATGGTGATGACATCACCAAATGGTTCACAGCTTTTGAGAAGGCTTGTGGAACCAGAAAAGTAAACAGATCTCACTGGGGTGCTCTCCTTTGGGAAATGTTCACTGGAACGTGTAGGGATAGACTCCTCACACTCTCTGGAAAAATTGCAGAATCCTATGACCTCATGAACGCTACCCTGATTGAAGGCTTTGGATTCTCCACTGAGGAGTATAGAATTAGGTTCAGGGGGGCTCAAAAAGGCTCGAGCCAGACCTGGGTTGATTTTGTGGACTACTCAGTAAAAACACTGGATTGTTGGATTCAAGGCAGTGGTGTAAATGATTATGATGGGCTGTGCAAGTTAGTTGTGAAAGAACATTAAGTAATTGTTTTAATGATAAACTGCATCAGCATCTGGTAGACCTAGGACCAATTTCTCCCCAAGAATTGGGAAAGAAGGTGGACCATTGGGTCAAGACTAGGGTGACCAAGACTTCCACAGGGGGTGACCAAAAGAAAGGGGTCACAAAGACTCCCCAGGGGAAGAGTGTTGAGACATCCAAAGGGAAAAGTAAAGAGTCTTCTATAGGGCCCCAAAAACCTGCTCAGGAGGGAGGGTCCAGAGCCTCTTCACAATCCAATTTTGGGTACAAGGGTAAAAACTTTGATCCCAAAAAGGCCTGGTGTCGTAGCTGTAATCAGCCAGGACACCAAACTGGAGACAAGGCCTGTCCCAAGAAAGGTTCCACTTCTAACTCTACTCCAGCTAACACTGGAATAGCCTATCTCCCAGTGGGATCAACACACTGTTGCACACTGCCCAGAGCAAATCAGGGTTCACACTGAAGCTACATTAGTCTCTGAGGGTGGGGTGGATTTAGCCACACTGGCTGCCTGGCCCCCTAATATGCAAAAATACAGGCAACAACTCTTAATTAATGGGACAAGTGTAGAAGGCCTGAGGGATACAGGTGCCAGAGAAACTGGTTTCCCCTGGTCAATACGTGGCTGGACAAACTTATCCAGTCACCATCGCTGACAATCAGACTAAAGTACATCCCATGGCTATGGTAACTTTAGAGTGGGGAGGGGTCAATGGCCTGAAACAGGTGTGGTCTCCTCAAATATCCCTGTCGACTGTTTGCTTGGAAATGACCTGGAGTCCTCAGCATGGGCTGAGGTAGAACTCAAAACCGATGCAGCCATGCTGGGTATCCCTGAACTGGTGTGTGTCAAGACAAGGGCACAATGCAAGGCTCAGGGTGAAAAAGTGGTGTTGGAGCCTGGTAAAAGGGCCCAACCCTCCAAGAGAAAAGGAAAGAAGACCGGGGAACCAGCTTCAACACAACAAGAAAAAGAGAACCTCTCTTCCCAGGAAGAGGTTCTGCCCTCTGAGGGAACTGAGCCCATGGAGTTAGAACCT
The DNA here is from genome assembly GCF_031143425.1 of Pleurodeles waltl. Lineage (NCBI taxonomy): Eukaryota > Metazoa > Chordata > Amphibia > Caudata > Salamandridae > Pleurodeles > Pleurodeles waltl. Next base: position 1,504,342,130 of record NC_090446.1, on the reverse strand, counting down.
TATCAGGTTGAGCTCCTAGGCCCAGGGGGACCCACAAGGGAACGGTTGTGTAAGGGGCAAGAAACCTGTCCCTCTCTTGAAGGCCTTAGGCAGCAAGCTGCTGAAGAGTCCAAAGGAAAAATAACAGGAACACTTAGAGTCTATTGGGAAGATGGACTCCTCTACACTGAGGCAAGAGATCCCAAACCTGGTGCCACTAGGAGAGTGGTAGTGCCTCAGGAGTTTAGGAAGTTCATTCTGACCTTAGCTCATGATATTCCTCTTGCTGGGCATTTGGGACAGACCAAGACTTGGGAGAGATTAGTCAACCATTTCTATTGGCCCAACATGTTCCAGAAGGTCAAGGAGTTTTGTGTCTCCTGTGCCACCTGTCAAGCCAATGGTAAGTCAGGTGGACACCCAAAGGCCCCCCTCATTCCACTTCCAATGGTGGGGGTCCCCTTTGAAAGAGTGGGTGTGGACATAGTGGGTCCACTTGAACCTCCCACAGCCTCAGGGAACCAATACGTACTAATAGTAGTGGATCATACTACTAGATACCCTGAAGCAATTCATCTTAGGTCGACTACTGCCCCTGCAGTAGCCAAAGCACTCATTGGTATTTTTACCAGAGTGGGATTTCCTAAGGAGGTGGTATCTGACAGAGGTACCAACGTTATGTCAGCATACCTGAAACATTTGTGGAATGAGTGTGGGGTGACTTACAAATTCACCACACCATACCATCCACAAACCAATGGTCTTGTTGAAAGATTTAACAAGACATTGAAAGGCATGATCATGGGGCTCCCTGAAAAACTCAAAAGGAGATGGGATGTCCTCCTGCCATGTCTGCTTTTCACCTACAGAGAGGTGCCTCAGAAGGGAGTAGGGTTTTCCCCCTTTGAACTTCTGTTTGGCCATCCTGTAAGGGGACCATTAGCTCTTGTAAAAGAAGGCTGGGAGAGACCTCTTCATGAGCCTAAACAAGATATAGTGGACTATGTACTAGGCCTATGTTCAAGGATGGCAGAGTATATGGAAAAGGCAAGCAAAGATCTTGAGGCCAGCCAACAACTCCAGAAGTTTTGGTATGACCAAAAGGCTGATATGGTTGAGTTTCAGCCAGGGCAGAAAGTCTGGGTTCTGGAGCCTATGGCTCCCAGGGCACTTCAGGACATGGAGTGGCCCTTACCCAGTGCTAGAGAAGAAGAAGAGTCAGGTCACCTACCTGGTAGACCTAGGCACTAGCAGGACCCCCAAAAGGGTGATCCATGTGAACCGCCTCAAACTCTTCCATGACAGGGCAGATGTGAATCTGTTGATGGTAACAGATGAGGACCAGGAAGGTGAGAGTGAACCTCTCCCTGATCTCCTGTCCACAGACCCTAAAGATGGTTCAGTAGATGGAGTGATCTATTCAGACACCCTCTCTGGCCATCAGCAATCTGACTGTAGGAAGGTCCTGCAACAGTTTGCTGACCTCTTTTCCCTAACCCCTGGTCAGACACACCTGTGCACCCATGATGTGGACACAGGAGACAGCATGCCTGTCAAAAACAACATTTTCAGACAGTCTGACCAAGTTAAGGAAAGCATCAAAGTGGAAGTCCACAAGATGCTGGAATTGGGAGTCATTGAGCACTCTGACAGCCCCTGGGCTAGCCCAGTGGTCTTAGTCCCCAAACCTCACACCAAAGATGGAAAGAGAGAGATGAGGTTTTGTGTGGACTACAGAGGACTTAATTCTGTCACCAAGACAGATGCCCATCCCATTCCAAGGGCAGACGAACTGATAGACAAACTAGGTGCTTCCAAATACTTAAGTACCTTTGACTTGACAGCAGGGTACTGGCAAATCAAAATGGCACCAGGAGCAAAAGAAAAGACAGCATTCTCCACACCTGATGGGCATTATCAGTTTACTGTTATGCCCTTTGGTTTAAAGAATGCCCCTACCACCTTCCAAAGGTTGGTGAATCAAGTCCTTGCTGGCTTGGAGTCCTTTAGTGCAGCTTATCTTGACGATATTGCTGTCTTTAGCTCCAGCTGGCAGGATCACCTGGTCCACCTGAAGAAGGTTTTGAAGGCCCTGCAATCTGCAGGCCTCTCTTTCTGATGGATACAACTACCTGTGGATTCCTCACCTAATGAATACTCCCATTGCGCCAGTATTAGACGGAAATCTTCTTCCTAGCTTCTGCACGTCAACGAGGACGTCACAATTGCCCACGCGACGCCATCTGACATCATTCAGGCAATAAGAGGTCCTCGCCGACATGCCGACGTCAGTTCCCTTTTTTCCATGCCATTCGAAACGGTTATCTTCGAGGGAGCTACTATTGCCGTTCGACAGTTACAGTGTGTTTTTGGCTATTTTTACTTTGAGACATTACAATGTCGCAAAGAAAGTCAGGATTCAAGCCCTGCCAAAAGTGTGGAGGCAAAATGATGGTAACGAACCCACATTCTGACTGTTTGTGGTGTCTGAGTTCCGACCACGATGTTGACAAGTGCGATTCTTGTCAACATATGAATCCGAAGGCCCTGAAAGAACGTGAGGCCAAACTTTTTCTTGCAGAATCAAAGAAGAAGGAGAAAAGACATCACCGAAAGTCGTCGTCACCGAAGTCACATCAGCGTCATCGGGACTCCCGGCGCCGTCGAGAATCTCGGCGCCGGTCGAGCAGGGAGAGGTCTCGATCGAGGTCACCATCGACTCGACGTCGGAAGGCTTGGGAACTTAGTCCCACTGTCTCTCCCCAGCCGACGACGCCGTTACCTTCTCCGGCTTCACCGACTTCGCCCATGTCATCGGTTAATCCTCCTTCAGTGTTCGAGGTTCCACAGCCTCAGGTGTTTTCTCCATCTATGCAGACGTCGAGACCGGCGTCAATGTCGCCTTCGAACCAGGCACCTCAGTACCCGGCTTTCCCGGCCCCTGGAGCTGATAGTACCGCATTCTTGAATACGATGTTCTCCATCTTCCAACAGATGGCTCCAGGTGGTGGACCGGCTGGTCCTTCAGGCCCTTTGGCCTTCAACATGGGTGCTCCGGCTGCACTTCGACCGGCACCCTTTATGCCCTTTCTTCCCCTGGGAAACGTGGGCTCGGCGCCGGTATCGGCTCCAGTGGCTTCGGCTCCTGTGGCTTCGGGTCCTGCGGCTTCGGCTCCTGCGGCTTTGGCGTCTCAGCCAGCGACGCCGACTAGACCTCCTCCGACTCTGGAACAGTCTTCGCTCCGTCCTGCTCCACGCTCGGCGCCGAAGAAAACCATGGTGCCTTTAAACCCGGCGTCTGACGGATCCGAAGATCGGCGTCAGGCTTCGATGTCCGCTGACGCCATGTCGACGCCGAGGATAGAGGCGAGACTGCATTCGAGGAGGCTTGCTCTTCGCCTCCTTGAAGAACAGGAATACCGGAGACAAGCTTTGGAAGAAGGGGAGATTGAGGACTCTCGTGAGAGTCTCCATGGCTTGGACACTGCTAGTGGTCTGGACACCTCTCCTGTATGGGACTTGTCATCACCTGGGGAGTACACAGAGGAGGCAGCCTTTTTTCAGTCATTAGAAAGACGGCTGACTTTGTGGACCTCCCTTTGCCACTGACTAAGACCAAGCCTAACATCTTGACGGAAGTGTTGCATCCTGCCTCTACATCTGCAGAGCCACTTTTGCCTTTCAATGAGGCACTACTGGACCCCATTATGGAAGTCTGTAAGAAGCCGGTGTCTTCTTCGGCCGTGAATAGATCTGTGGCTCGGAGGTATTGGGTTGCACCGGCTGATCCAGGCTTTCTTTCCAGGCATCCAACACCTGAAAGCCTGGTGGTTCAGGCTTCGTGCTCAGCTCGATCTGCTCCTGGGTCCTTTCCAGCTGTGCCCTCGGATAGAGACTCTAAAAAGATGGACATGTCATCGAAGAAGATTTTCTCGTCTTGTAGCATGGCTTTGAAGTCCACCAATGCTACATGCATCTTAGGGAGATACATTTACGCCCTGATGGACGAGATTAAATCGACGCACACAGAGGTTCCTCAAGAATTATTGAGCCTGGTCTCTGATGCTCAGGCAGCAGCAACCCAGGTTATTCAATCTGGGTTGGATACATCTGACTCGGTTGCTAGAGCAATGGTCACTGCTGTGGCTACGAGGAGGCAGGCCTGGCTTCGTAGCTCTGGTTTTTCCTCTGATGTGCAATCGACCCTCTTGGACCTTCCTTTTGATGGTGACAAGCTTTTCGGCGCCAAGGCGAATTCGGCCTTAGAAGGGTTCAAGGAGAGTAGGGCCACTGCCAAGTCGTTGGGCTTGCAAGCCACTTCTTCTGCTTCCTCCAGATTTTTTAGGAGGTTTCGAGGATTTGGTTGTGGTTCCTCCTTCTCCTTTTGAGGAAAATTCCAGCAACCCACCTCTGCTCTCTCCTATAGATCTTTCAGAGGGAGGGGTAGGGTCCGTACCAGGGAAGCCACTCAGCAGCACTCTGCCTCTTCCTCATCCTCTGGAGGGGTGCAGCATGGGAAGCAGCCTTAGGCTTCCGCCAATTCCTACTCACTCCACTCCTGTAGGGGGGAGGTTACTGAATTTTCTCCACAAGTGGGAGTTCATAACATCAGACTCCTGGGTTACCAGCATTGTGAGAAAAGGCTATACCCTACCCTACTCTACCCTTTCGGGAGTTTCCGCCCCCCATCCCGCCCCGTCCTTCCTATTGTTCAGAAGAACACCTCCTGTTGCTAGAACAGGAGGTTCAAGTCCTCCTTTCAAAGGGCACGTGGAGTTGGTTCCAGAGCAGGAAAGGGGTCAGGGTTGTTACTCGAGATACTTCCTGATTCCTAAGAAGGATGGTCGGTTGAGGCCAATCCTGAACCTGAGGATCTTGAATTGGTTTCTCAAACAGGAAAAGTTCAAGATGCTGACCCTAGCTCAGGTGCTTTTGGTGCTGAACAATGGAGATTGGATGGTTTCTGTCGACTTGCAGGATGCTTACTTTCATATAAACAAATATGGGGACAGGGAGATTTATTCTGGTCCAGTGCACAATCTCCCACCATGAACCTGTAGTTTAAATATAGGTGCACTGTTCCACTAGAAAGAAAGAGATAAGCCAACCAAAAGAGATTGGAAGTAGCGACTAAGTACTGAGTGAATTCAGGGGAATTCAGGAGGGCCCTCAAGCACCCACTTGGGTGACAGGTATCATCATCGGGCTTACTCCTCACCAGACTGGTGCTGCAATGTCTGGCGGGCTACCCAGTATTCTGGGTGGCACTCAACCAATGTAAAATTACTAACAGCAAGGGTCTGGGTAAGAAACTGAATAAAGAGCGGAGAGTGTAGAAAAAGAGATAAGATTAATAAAATTGGCTCTGAACCTGAGCCATTATTTTAATATGATAGGAATTGGGTTCAGGCCAAGATTAAAAACAGCAATATGAGAGTGTCGTTGGAAGTAATGTACCATTACACTCTATAGTTAGGGAAGGTAGTTTACCTAATCCGACATGGTCAACATGTTTCGCGTCTATGGTTGGTCACAAGGTGATCCTATGACGCTTCTTCAGGACCCACGAAAAAAAGCCTTTGATTGTTATACTACTTCTCCTATGTGTCAAAAAATTAACTAAGTGCACATCTAGTCACTTACAGGGTAGAAGACAGAATATGTCTAAGTCAGTTGGTCAGTACAGTCGCCCTGCATATAATCAAAAAAGACACAAAACAATTAGTGCCGGTGGATAACACAGAAAAAACACACAATCTCAAGCAATGATAGTGACAACCACCCTCAATCAGTGAATAATGAATAATTATCTGAAAAAGTTTTCAAAAAAGATAAGTTTTAGCAATGCTTACCATCCCATATTAGAGATTGGGCTCCCTGGGTCTGCGCTAGCATCAACCAAGGAGAATGAACTAGATAAAAGTGATAATGATATGTGGTAATTTAGCACCGCATAGTCGTATATGAAAACATGGTGTTGAACATGATTGCATATTAATAATGGGAATAGATCACTGATTTCAATATTCAATGCGTTTGTGCACAATTGTCTACATATGTATACCCATTGATAGTGTTCGGAAAAAAGCTCTCGTATAGAGAAACATATGTATTATGCTAACTGGCAATGTCTCAGACCTTCAAGGGTGGTGTTGTCATTTAGCTGCGTAATCTTGTTGGAATTAAATTATCCTGTAAGCGTTTATATTACCCCATGGAGTCCAGACACAGCGATTACACACCTATTCCAAACGGGGAACCAAGTATATGCCATGGAATTCCAAGATGACTTTACTTACGCTTCATCTGGCCGACTCCTCACTCGGCCTTTTATTCTTAGAGCAACCTGCCACAACTGATACTTATACACGTTTTGACATATACTTGGTTCCCTGTTTGGAATAGGTGTGTAATCGCCGTGTCTGGACTCCATGGGGTAATATAAACGCTTACAGGATAATTTAATTCCAACAAGATTACGCAGCTAAATGACAACACCACCCTTGAAGGTCTGAGACATTGCCAGTTAGCATAATACATATGTTTCTCTATACGAGAGCTTTTTTCCGAACACTATCAATGGGTATACATATGTAGACAATTGTGCACAAACGCATTGAATATTGAAATCAGTGATCTATTCCCATTATTAATATGCAATCATGTTCAACACCATGTTTTCATATACGACTATGCGGTGCTAAATTACCCCATATCATTATCACTTTTATCTAGTTCATTCTCCTTGGTTGATGCTAGCGCAGACCCAGGGAGCCCAATCTCTAATATGGGATGGTAAGCATTGCTAAAACTTATCTTTTTTGAAAACTTTTTCAGATAATTATTCATTATTCACTGATTGAGGGTGGTTGTCACTATCATTGCTTGAGATTGTGTGTTTTTTCTGTGTTATCCACCGGCACTAATTGTTTTGTGTCTTTTTTGATTATATGCAGGGCGACTGTACTGACCAACTGACTTAGACATATTCTGTCTTCTACCCTGTAAGTGACTAGATGTGCACTTAGTTAATTTTTTGACACATAGGAGAAGTAGTATAACAATCAAAGGCTTTTTTTCGTGGGTCCTGAAGAAGCGTCATAGGATCACCTTGTGACCAACCATAGACGCGAAACATGTTGACCATGTCGGATTAGGTAAACTACCTTCCCTAACTATAGAGTGTAATGGTACATTACTTCCAACAACACTCTCATATTGCTGTTTTTAATCTTGGCCTGAACCCAATTCCTATCATATTAAAATAATGGCTCAGGTTCATAGCCAATTTTATTAATCTTGTCTCTTTTTCTACACTCTCCGCTCTTTATTCAGTTTCTTACCCAGACCCTTGCTGTTAGTAATTTTACATTGGTTGAGTGCCAGCCAGAATACTGGGAAGCCCGCCAGACATTGCAGCACCAGTCTGGTGAGGAGTAAGCCCGATGATGATACCTGTCACCCAAGTGGGTGCTTGAGGGCCCTCCTGAATTCCCCTGAATTCACTCAGTACTTAGTCGCTACTTCCAATCTCTTTTAGTTGGCTTATCTCTTTCTTTCTAGTGGAACAGTGCACCTATATTTAAACTACATGCTTACTTTCATATCCCGATACTCAAGTCGCACAGGAAGTATCTCCGGTTTGTGGTGGGGTCGCAGCACTATCAGTTTGCGGTCCTCCCGTTTGGTCTTACTTCAGCACCTCAAGTCTTCACGAAGGTGATGTCGGTGGTTGTAGCGGAGCTCAGAAGGAAGGGGATAGCAGTATTTCCTTATCTGGACGACTGGTTGATCAAAGCCAAGTCTCCGGAGCTCGTGTTGCATCACCTTCAGGCGACTACTCAGTTGTTGTTCGACCTGGGTTTTTCGGTGAACGTGCCCAAATCTCACCTAGAGCCCTCTCAGCGCCTCCTGTTCATAGGGGCAGTACTGGATACAACATTGAATCGAGCCTTTCCTCCGCCTCAGCGGATTCCGGACATTCAGGCGTTGGTTCCAATGTTTCGAAGTGGAGCGGTTATTCCGGTCCTCAAGGTCCTAGGCCTGCTCGGCCTGTTTGCTTCTTGCATACTGTTGGTCACTCACGCTCGCTGGCACATGAGGGCTCTTCAGTGGTGCCTCCGAAAGCAGTGGTCTCAACACAAAGGAGATCTCCAAGGTTCGGTGAGAATCTCCAGAGATGCTGCCACGGATTTGAAGTGGTGGATTGCGGACGGCAATCTTACCCGAGGAAGGCCGTTCTCGCAAGCTCCGCCTGTGGCCACGGTAATAACGGATGCTTCCACTCTAGGGTGGGGAGCTCATCTGGGGGACCTGAAGATCAAGGGTCTTTGGTCTTCAGTAGAACAGATGTTTCATATAAATCTGTTAGAGTTACGGGCTGTACGTCTGGCACTCAAGGCCTTCCTCCCATCCCTTCGCGGTCAGTCAGTTCAGGTCCTGACGGACAATACTACAGCGATGTGGTATATAAACAAACAGGGAGGAGTAGGGTCGTACCTTCTCTGCAGAGAAGCTCTTTGGCTATGGTCCTGGGCAAAGGACCATCAGATTTGCTTGGTAGTAAATCATCTGGCCGGAGTCTTGAACGTACGTGCGGACAGTCTCAGTCGCCATTTCTCGGCCGATCATGAGTGGCGTCTCCATCCAGATCAGGTCCGTCTAATCTTCCAGATGTGGGGGTTTCCTCGGATAGATCTGTTTGCCACTCGGGAGAACTCGCACTGCCCGTTATTCTGCAGCCTCCAGTATCTGGGACAAGGAGCATTGGGGGAGCTTTTCAGATGACCGGGTGAGACCAGTTGCTTTACGCGTTTCCCCCATACCCTTGATTCCTCGAGTATTGAGGAAAATTCGCCAAGATCGGGCCCAAGTTATCTTAATAGCTCCGGATTGGCCGAGGAGGGTATGGTACACGGACCTACTCCAACTTTCACTGTGCCCTCCGTTCCGTCTCCCTCTCAGGGCAGACCTCCTCTTGCAGTCGCAGGGGCAGGTTTTACACCCCCACCTCCAGAGCCTGCACCTTCATGCCTGGAGATTGAACGGGGCAACTTGAGTTCCTTTTCTCTCCCGCCTGATGTAGTGGATGTTATCTTAGCGGCCAGGCGACACTCCACTAAATCTATCTACGCAAATTTGTGGTTTGGTGTGGAGAGAGGCAAATTGATCCCTTACGTGCTCACTTATCAGATATTTTATATTTCGCATTGTCTCTGGCACAGAGGAGTTGTGCAGTGGCTACGGTTAAGGGATATTTGTCTGCCCTATCAGCCTTTCTTTATTCAAATCCCCTATAGTACTTAGATTCTTGAAAGGTCTTGTTAATAAATTCCCTCCTACTCCTTTCATTATGCCTCAGTGGGATTTCAACTTGTTTCTAACTTTTCTTATGGGGTCCCCTTTTGAGCCTATGCATTCTTGCCCCATAAGATTATTGGTCCTAAAGACGGTTTTTCTGGTTGCAATTACTTCTGCAAGGAGAGTGAGTGAGTTGCAAGCTCTATCTGTAAAACCCCCTTAAACATCTTTTTATGGGGATAAGGTGGTGTTGAGGACCAAGGCTGCTTTCCTTCCAAAGGTTGTTTCACCCTTTCATATGGCCCAGACGATTACTCTTTCCACGTTTTATCCTCCGCCTCATCCTTCAAAGGAAGAACAGAGACTTCACCGCTTAGATCCAAGGAGAGCGCTAAGCTTTTATATAGATAGAACAAAGGATTTCAGGCTGGAGGATCAGCTCTTCATCGGGTACGTGGGAAAGAGGAGAGGAAAGGCAGTCCACAAGAGAACACTCTCCAGGTGGGTTGTTCTTTGCATTAAAATGTGTTACTCTTTAGCAAAGAAATAACCCCCTGATGGTATGAGAGCTCATTCCACCAGAGCTAAGTCGGCCTCTTCGGCCTTGGCTAGGGGTGTTCCTGTGGTTGACATCTGCAAGGCCGCAACTTGGTCATCCCTTCACACTTTTGCGAAGCATTACTGCTTGGACTCTGAGGTCAGAAGGGATGGCCATTTTGCGCGGTCAGTGCTGCAGGATTTCTTGGTTTGACCATTCAGGCACCCACCACCGAGTGCGGTACTGCTTTGGGACTCTATTCATTAGGTGAGGAATCCACACGTAGTTGTATCCATCAGAAGAATGAGTTACTTACCTTCGGTAATGACTTTTCTGGTGGATACATTAGCTACCTGTGGATTCCTCACGGAATTAAGTTCTTAGAATGATGTATTTATTTGGAATTTCATTAAATATTGCTATTTGTTCATTTATCTCAATGGCCTATTATTCTCAGGCACGTAAAAAATGTTGGTACTGACGTCGGCACGTCGGCGAGGACCTCTTATTGCCTGAATGACGTCAGACGGCGTCACGTGGGCAATTGTGACGTCCTCGTCGACGTGCAGAAGCTGGGAAGAAGATTTCCGTCGAATGCTGGCGCAATGGGAATATTCATTAGGTGAGGAATCCACAGGTAGCTAATGTATCCACCAGAAAAGTTGTTACCGAAGGTAAGTAACTTGTTCATCAAGGCATCCAAATGCCAGATAGGGCAGTGAACTGTGGTTTACTTGGGACACCTTGTAGGTGGAGGGCATGTTCAGCCACTCCAGCCCAAGATCCAGACTATTCTGGACTGGGCAGCTCCAAAAACCCAGACTCAAGTCAGGGCATTCCTTGGCTTGACTGGGTACTACAGGAGGTTTGTGACACCCCTCACAGAACTTACCTCCAAGAAAATGCCCAAGAAGGTAAACTGGACCGTAGAATGCCAACAGGCCTTTGACACCCTGAAACAAGCAATGTGCACAGCACCAGTTCTCAAAGCTCCAGATTACTCCAAGCAGTTCATTGTGCAGACTGATGCCTCTGAACATGGGATAGGGGCAGTTTTGTCCCAAACAAATGATGATGGCCTTGACCAGCCTGTTGCTTTCATTAGCAGGAGGTTACTCCCCAGGGAGCAGCGTTGGAGTGCCATCGAGAGGGAGGCCTTTGCTATGGTTTGGTCCCTGAAGAAGCTGAGACCATACCTCTTTGGTACTCACTTTGTAGTTCAGACTGACCACAGACCTCTCAGATGGCTAATGAAAATGAAAAGTGAAAATCCAAAACTGTTGAGGTGGTCCATCTCCCTACAGGGAATGGACTTTATAGTTGAACACAGACCTGGGACTGCCCATGCCAATGCAGATGGCCTTTCCAGGTTCTTCCACTTAGAAAATGAAGACTCTCTTGGTAAAGGTTAGTCTCATCCTTTTTCGTTTGGGGGGGGGTTGTGTAAGGAAATGCCTCCTTGGCATGGTTACCCCTGACTTTTTGCCTTTGCTGATGCCAAGTTATGATTTGAAAGTGTGCTGAGGTCTGCTAACCAGGCCCCAGCACCAGTGTTCTTTTCCCTAACCTGTACCTTTGTTTCCACAATTGGCACCCCCTGGCATCCAGGTAAGTCCCTTGTAACTGGTACCTCTGGTACCAAGGGCCCTGATGCCAGGGAAGGTCTCTAAGGGATGCAGCATGTCTTATGCCACCCTGGGGACCCCTCACTCAGCACAGACACACTGCTTGCCAGCTTGTGTGTGCTAGTGGGGATAAAACAACTAAGTCGACATGGCACTCCCCTCAGGGTGCCATGCCAACCTCACACTGCCTATAGGTATAGATAAGTCACCCCTCTAGCAGGCCTTACAGCCCTAAGGCAGGGTGCACTATACCATAGATGAGGGCATAAGTGCATGAGCACTATGCCCCTACAGTGTCTAAGCAAAACCTTAGACATTGTAAGTGCAGGGTAGCCATAAGAGTATATGGTCTGGGAGTCTGTCATGCACGAACTCCACAGCACCATAATAGCTACGATGAAATCTGTGAAGTTTGGTATCAAACTTCTTAGCACAATAAATGCACACTGATGCCAGTGTACATTTTATTGTAACATACACCCCAGAGGGCACCTTAGAGGTGCCCCCTGAAAACCTTAACCGACTACCCGTGTAGGCTGACTAGTTTTAGCAGTCTGCCACACACCAGACATGTTGCTGGCCACATGGGGAGAGTGCCTTTGTCACTCTGTGGCTAGTAACAAAGCCTGTACTGGGTGGAGGTGCCTCTCACCTCCTCCCGCAGGAACTGTAACACCTGGCGCTGAGCCTCAAAGGCTCATCCCCTTTGTTACAGCACCCCAGGGCACTCCAGCTAGTGGAGTTGCCCGCCCCCTCTGGCCTTGGCCCCACTTTTGGCGGCAAGGCCGGAGGAGGTAATGAGAAAAAAAAGGAGGAGTCACTGGCCAGTCAGGACAGCCCCTAAGGTGTCCTGAGCTGAGTTGACTCTGACTCTTAGAAATCCTCCATCTTGCAGATGGAGGATTCCCCCAATAGGGATAGGGATGTGCCCCTCTCCCCTCAGGGAGGAGGCACTAAGAGGGTGTAGCCACTTCAGGGGTAGTAGCCATTGGCTACTAACCCCCCAGACCTAAACACACCCCTAAATCGAGTATTTAGGGGCTCCCAGAACACAGCAAGATAGATTCCTGCAACCTAAGAAGAAGAGGACTGCTGAGCTGAAAACCTGCAGAGAAGACTGAGACACCAACTGCTTTGGCCCCAGCTCTACCAGCGTGTCTCCCCACTTCTAAAGACACTGCTCCAGCGACGCGTTCCACAGGGTCCAGCAACCTCTGAAGCCTCAGAGGACTACCCTGCATCTAGAAGGACCAAGAACTCCCGAGGACAGCGGCTCTGTTCCCCAAAGAGTGCAACTTTGCAACAAAGGAACAACTTTGAAACATCACACTTTTCCCGCCGGAAGCGTGAGACTTTGCACTCTGCACCCGACGCCCCCAGCTCGACTTGTGGAGAACAAACACCACAGGGAGGTCTCCCCGGCGACTACGAGACCGTGAGTAGCCAGAGTTGACCCCCCTGAGCCACCACAGCGACGCCTGCAGAGGGAATCCCGAGGCTCCCCCTGACCGCGACTGCCTGCTTCAAAGACCCGATGCCTGGTAAAGACACTGCACCCGCAGCCCCCAGGACCTGAAGGATCCGACCTCCAGTGCAGGAGCGACCCCCAGGTGGCCCACTCCCTTGCCCAGGTGGTGGCTACCTCGAGGAGAACCCCCCCTTGCCTGCTTGCATCACTGAAGAGACCCCTTGGTCTCCCATTGAATCCTATTGCGAACCCGACGCCTGTTTGCACACTGCACCCGGCCGCCCCCGTGCCGCTGAGGGTGTACTTTCTGTGCTGACTTGTGTCCCCCCCGGTGCCTTACAAAACCCCCCTAGTCTGCCCTCCGAAGACGCGGGTACTTACCTGCTGGCAGACTGGAACCGGGGCACCCCCTTCTCCATTGAAGCCTATGTGTTTTGGGCACCACTTTGACCTCTGCACCTGACCGGCCCTGAGCTGCTGGTGTGGTAACTTTGGGGTTGCTCTGAACCCCCAACGGTGGGCTACCTTGGACCTAAACTTGAACCCCGTAGGTGGTTTACTTACCTGCAAAAACTAACAAACACTTACCTCCCCCAGGAACTGTTGAAAATTGCAGTGTCTAGTTTTAAAATAGCTATATGTCATTTGTGGGAAAACTGTATATGCTATTTTGTTAATTCAAAGTTCCTAAAGTTCCTACTTGAAATACCTTTCATTTGAAGTATTACTTGTAAATCTTGAACCTGTGGTTCTTAAAATAAACTAAGAAAATATATTTTATATACAAAAACCTATTGGCCTGGAATTGTCTCTGAGTGTGTGTTCCTCATTTATTGCCTGTGTGTGACAACAAATATTTAACACTACTCCTCTGATAAGCCTACCGCTCGACCACACTACCGCAAAATAGAGCATTAGAATTATCTCTTTTTGCCACTATTTTACCTCTAAAGGGAACCCTTGGACTCTGTACATGCTATTTCTTACTTTGAAATAGTACATACAGAGCCAACTTCCTACAATTGGTATCTTGGCATTTGTGTCACCATAACAAAGTACCTTTACTTTTGTAACTACGATTATTTATTTCATGTATGTGAGTACTGTGTGACTACTCTGGTATTGCATTAGCTTTGCATGTCTCCTAGTTAGGCCTGGCTGCTCATCTTCACTACCCTTAGAGAGCCTGGCTTTCAGACATTGTCTACATTTCACTAATAAAGGATAACTGGACCTGGTATAAGGCGTAAGTACCTTAGGTTCCCACTGCAAACCAGGCCAGCCTCCTGCAAATAGGGACCCCAATTATTTTCTTACACTTTGCCCCTTGGTGGTGGTCCACGGGGTGTGAATGGGGCCACAGGCCCCCGCATATTTTTATGTTTAAATGGGTGACCTGTGGAGGTGGTAGTCCCTGGGGCAGGGAGTGGCCACGGGCCTCTTATATATATTAAATTGAAAGTCCTGGGGAGGTGGCGGTCCAAAGCTCCGGGGAGCCTGTTTGCTTTACCCCCAGGACCTGGCCCACACAAGGACCTATAAAAAAAAAAAAATATGTACAGGGGCCGCATTTCTTTTTTTTTTTTTTTTTAAATTGCCGCAATTTCAAGAATATCGCAAACTTGTGGCAAAAAAATAATTTAAGAAGATTTGTTTTGCTCTGGGGTGTCCCCTCACCGTTGCTAAGGGGTCTGGATGTCCATACCCTGACCCCTTTTATTTTATTTTTACTGTTTTTCTGGGACTCAGCTCAAGCTAAGTCCCAAGAAGGCTGCCAACACTTCCAGTCAGAGCTCTGTATTTCCCTGCATGATCTTGTCTTTATTCATGAATACTTTGCGGCCAGAGATATACAAATTTGAATTTCCCTAACAAAAACTACTGAATGGATGTACTCCAAATAAGGAAGAGTGATCTGCGTACCGACAGCTCACTTTCTGCCAAATTTGGTGTAATTCCGTCCAGTGGTTCGGCATGTAGTCATGCCTAAAGAATCCTATGAAAGTTAACATGGGAAACTCAACCTTTTATGAGCCCCCTTTTTCTTGGCCCCTGCTTGACAAATCACTCTGAAACTTTCCATGCGCAACAAGAATCACTGCAACACATATTTTGGAAAATGTCGTGAAGATTCGAACGGTGGCAAAGATATAGGCAAGTCAAAAAACACTTTTCCTAAGGAAACATGGTCCTAACTAGAACTACCTACTTGCACTGCCAGAAGGTTATATATATATATATATAGATATTCCAAAAAAAAAGGTATAAACATATACACTCAAACACACTATAGTAAATTATATACTAATTAACACTTACAAAGGATATTACATACAATGCTATTTTCTACATCAATATTTTCTGAACCCCCAACGGTGGGCTACCTTGGACCTAAACTTGAACCCCGTAGGTGGTTTACTTACCTGCAAAAACTAACAAACACTTACCTCCCCCAGGAACTGTTGAAAATTGCAGTGTCTAGTTTTAAAATAGCTATATGTCATTTGTGGGAAAACTGTATATGCTATTTTGTTAATTCAAAGTTCCTAAAGTTCCTACTTGAAATACCTTTCATTTGAAGTATTACTTGTAAATCTTGAACCTGTGGTTCTTAAAATAAACTAAGAAAATATATTTTATATACAAAAACCTATTGGCCTGGAATTGTCTCTGAGTGTGTGTTCCTCATTTATTGCCTGTGTGTGACAACAAATATTTAACACTACTCCTCTGATGCACTGCCAGAAGGTTATATATATATATATATAGATATTCCAAAAAAAAAGGTATAAACATATACACTCAAACACACTATAGTAAATTATATACTAATTAACACTTACAAAGGATATTACATACAATGCTATTTTCTACATCAATATTTTCTCCTTAGATATTCCTGTTGACTATATTTTTGCTATTTTTGACACAATATTTTTACATCACAGTATTTTTTCCGTTATTTTGTGATTTTGTGTAAATACCCATACTAAGTCTGCAGCACCTATTGTGTCACCCTGGAAATAGAAATATGTCTCATAGTTTGCCACTGCAGAGTGACAGAGCAGTTTTAAACTGATGATTTGACTTTGCCATTTAAACACATGGCAAATCCTAAATATCCTACTTTAATATATATACCACCCTTACAGTAGTTATATCGAGTCCTAATGCAAAGTGGTGTATCATACAGAGAAAGACATGTATTTTTATGTGTTCTAACAGTAAAAACCTCAATTTGCTGTTTTTACTGTGGAAATGTTACTAAACTCACCCCCTCCCGCTGCCTCCGGGACCACCACCTGCCCAGGACGATCTTGTAATTAAAGCGGGGGGCACTGTGCCCCCTTCTGTCTTCCCCCCTTTGAAGGGCAAATGGTGAAAACACAGGATAGGGGCTGCTCTTTTTTTGAGGTAGACAGGATGGGGTTGGGGACAGAGAGGGGACACCATTTGCCAGTTTTTTATGCATTCACCAATGCAGACACTAATGCACCTAGCCATACACCAAGGCATACATTGATGGATACACATACACACCCAGGCACACACTGGTACATGCACTGACACACCGTGGAACGCAATCATGCATGCACTAACACACACCGACACACACTGTTGCATGCACTGACATTGTGATTGTGGCTCTGTCCAGTCTATAGGTGAGGATAATGTGCCTTTCCTCCATTGTTGCCAAGTACACGGGGGAATGTCTCCATCTCCTATTCATCCACAGCGGTTGTAATCCGGGGGCAAAACGGTGAGCAGCTGGTCAGTATTCCACATTTCCAAACACTACACTGCATTGCATGTTGTGACTGTAACAGTACATTTTTGGATAGGCCCAAATGGTGCCTAGGTGTTGTAGGAAGTTGGCTCTGTATATACTATCTCAAAGTGAGAGATAGTGTGCACAGAGTCCAAGGGTTCCCCTTAGAGGCAAGATAGTGGTAGTGGTCGAGTAGTAGGCTTATCAGAGGCTAGTGTTAAGCATTTGTTGTACACACACAGGCAATAAATGAGGAACACACACTCAAAGACTTAACTCCAGGCCAATATTTAGAAAAATATATTTTCTTAATTTATTTTAGAACCACAAGATTCAAGATTTGAAGTAAATACATAAAATGCAAGGCATTCCACACAGGTAAGTTAGGAACTTTGAATTAGAGCAGTAACATACACAGTTTTAGTTAAAATGGCAATAAGCTATTTTAAAAGTGGACACTGCAAAAATCAACAGTTCCTGGGGGAGGTACTTAGTTAGTTTTTCAGGTAAGTAAGGCACTTAGGGCCAGATGTAGCAAAGGTTTTTACCCATTCTGTGTCTATGGGAAAAAGTGTTCGTACATATGGCCCTTACAAGTTTCAGTTCCGGGGCATAGGCGGCCCACCATTGGAGGTTCAAGGCAACCCCAAAGTCACCACACCAGCAACACAGGGCCAGTCAGGTGCGGAGGTCAAAGGGGGGCCCAAAACACATAGGCGCCTATGGAGAACAGGGGTGCTCCGGTTCCAGTCTGCTAGCAGCTAAGTATCTTCGTCTTCGGAGGGCAGACCAGGGTGTTTTGTAGAGCACAGGGGGGGACAAAACACACCCTCAGTGGCACAGGGGCGGCCGGGTGCATTGTTCAAAGCAGGCGTTGGGTTTTGAGTAGAAACCAATGGAGGGACCCGGGGGTCACATTAGCGGTGCAGGCAGGGCACAAGGTGGCTTCTCGGGCCAGCCACTGACTGGGCTAGGCAAAGGGTTGCCTGATGGTCACTCCTGCACTGGAGTTCAGTTCCTTCTGGTCCTGGGGGCTGCGGGTGCAGTGCTTGGTCCAGGCGTTGGGCTCCTTGTTACAGACAGTTGCGGTCAGGGCAAGCCACTGGATTCTGTCTGCATGCGTCGCTGTGGGGGTCCAGGAGGGTAGTCTTGGGTTACTCATGAGGTTGCAGTCGCCGGGGAGTCCTCCCTGTAGTGTTGGTTCTCTGGAGCTCGAGCTGGGGGCGTCGGGTGCAGAGGGTGAAGTCTCACGCTTACGACGGGAAGAGTGAAGTCTTTAAAAGTTGCAAGAAAGTTGCAAAGTTGTTGCTGTTTTTGAACAGTGCCGCTGTTCACAGGAGTTTCTTGGTCCTTTGGGTTCAGGGCAGCCCCCTGAGGCTTCAGAGGTTGCTGGTCCCTGTCGGATGCGTCACTGTGCAGGTTCTTTGAGTCTGGAGACAGGCTGGTAGGGTTGGGGCCAAAGCTGTTGTCGTCTCCGTCGTCTCTGCAGGGCTTTCAGGTCAGCAGTCCTTCTTCTTGTTGTAGGTTGCAGGAATCTGATTTCCTGGGTTCTGTGGTGCCCCTAAATACTGAATTTAGGGATGTGTTTAGGTCAGGAGGGCAGTAGCCAATGGCTACTGTCCTGGAACATGGCTACACCCTCCTTTTGCCTCCTCCCCGAAGGGATGGGTCACATCCCTAACCCTATTGGGGGAATCCTCCAATCTCAAGATGGAGGATTTCTAAAGTCAGGGGTCACCTCAGCTTAGGACACCTTAGGGGCTATCCTGACTGGTGGGTGACTCCTCCTTGCTTTTCTCATTATCTCCTCCAGCCTTGCCACCAAAAGTGGGGGCAGTGGCCGGAGGGGTGGGCATCTCCACTAGCTGGGATGCCCTGGGGTGCTGTAACAAAAGGCATTAGCCTTTGAGGCTCACCGCTAGGTGTTACAGTTCCTGCAGGGGGAGGTGAGAAGCACCTCCACCCAGTACAGGCTTTGTTCCTGGCCACAGAGTGACAAAGGCACTCTCCCATGTGTCCAGCAACTCGTCTGGTTGTGGCAGGCTGGCAGAAACTGGTCAGTCTAGCACTAGGAGTTGGACTGGTATTCAGGGGCATCTCTAAGATGCCCTCTGGGTGCATTTTACAATAAATTCCTCACTGGCATCAGTGTGCATTTATTGTGCTGAGAAGTTTGATACCAAACTTCCCAGATTTCAGTATAGCCATTATGGAACTGTCGAGTTCGTATTTGCCAAACTCAAAGACCATATACTCTTATGGCTACCCTGCACTTACAAGTCTACGTTTTTGCTTAGACACTGTAGGGGCATAGTGCTCATGCACCTATGCCCTCACCTGTGGTATAGTGCACCCTGCCTTAGGGCTGTAAGGCCTGCTAGAGGGGTGACTTATCTATGCCATAGGCAGTGTGAGGTTGGCATGGCACTCTGAGGGGAGTGCCATGTCGAGGTAGTCATTTTCGCCCCACCAGCACACACAGGCTGGCAAGCAGTGTGTCTGTGCTGAGTGAGGGGTCCCCAGGGTGACAAAAGACATGCTGCAGCCCTTAGAGACCTTCCCTGGCATCAGTGCCCTTGGTACCAGGGGTACCAGTTACAAGGGACATACCTGGATGCCAATGTGTGCCAATTGTGGAGACAAAGGTACAGGTTAGGGAAAGACCACTGGTGCTGGGGCCTGGTTAGCAGGCCTCAGCACACTTTTAAATCATAACTTGACATCAGCAAAGGCAAAAAGTCAGGGGGTAACCATGCCAAGAAGGCATTTCCTTACAACAACCAATCAGCTCACTCGAACCTCTAGAGCCCTCCTGTGAGGAGCTGACTTCCCTCAGATTTTCCACTGTACGTTGTGCTAAGGAGTCTCCCTTGAGCTCTGCCCAGTGTTTTCTCTCTGAAATCCTTTCTGAGGAGATTTGGATTCTTTTTCTCTTTAGGATTTATTCAAGGTGGGTCAACCTGACTACCATGTCAGAGACACCTAAGAAAGGGCTTTTCAGAGTTGGTGCTACCTGCATAAAAAAAAGACTGCATGTGGATGACCAGCACAAGGACTGCATATATTATCTCCATCCTAACCATAAAACTAGAGACTGCAAGGTATGTAAGACCTTTTCTACCAAAACACTAAAAGCCAGACAAGGTTGCCTTCTACATTGGCTACAAAAACTGAAATCCAGAGACAATCCAGTTTCTGATGAGGACAGTGCCTCTTCCTTTGTTTCGGTGGTAAAAACACCTGTGAAGAGTCAAGCTGAAGTTTCTTCATAAGAACCACCCATAAAAGCCATAAAAGCTTTAACAAAATCTGCTGAAGTGACCAAAAAATGTGTAGCCCTTCAAAGAAGATGAAATCTAAAGCTTTAGATTTCAAATTAAAAAAGAAGCCGGTCTGAACCATCAACTCCACCAGTCACAGTAAAACATACCTTCAAGAAGCCAGTTTCTACACCATCGACAGGATCATCATCAACGGTAACACCATTGACGTCTCATGCCTTAACAACGACATCCACCGTTGTCACAAAGTCTATGTCGGTGGCAGCAACCAACTCTTCATCGACAGTCTGTTCATCCTCGTTGACGGCACGCACTATCTCTTCGTTGTTGCAGCACTCTTCTTCAATGAGACTTACCTCGTCGGCGCTGATACCATCCACTCTTCTGTCGACAGAACACTTGTCGCGATGACCCTGCCGACGACAGCCTTGTCAACAATGCCTCTACCAACGACAGCTTCGTTGACAGAGCAAAAACTGTCGGCGGCATCGTCGACGACACTCCAACCGTCGATGGCGTCTCAACCGACGACGCTTCCACTGTCGACGACGGTCGATCCGTCCACACTCTTGTCGACGATACCTCGGTCGACAATCATTTTGTCGACACCACCACCGTCGGCAGCAGCTCATCTCTCGTCGACGATGAAAGTTATAACAAAGGTGCAGAGACCATGGGCCAGATGTAGCAACAAACCAAATTGCGAGTTGCAATTTGCGAGTCCATCCGACTCGCAAATTGCAACTCGCAATTTGGTATGCAGTACGGTGTCTCAGACACCGACTGCGACTCGCTATGGGGTCGCAATGACCCACCTCATGAATATTCATGAGGTGGGTCGCAAATTGCGGCCCCATAGCGAGTATAGGCACTTGCAAACATGGAGGCCTGCTGTCGTCAGCAGACCTCCATGTTCGTGACTGCTGTTAAATAAAGCAGTTTTTTTTTTTTTAAGTGTAGCCCGTTTTCCTTACAGGAAAACGAGCTGCACTTAAAAAAAAAACGAAACCTTTAGTTTCGGTATTTTTTCAGGGCAGGGAGTGGTCCCTTGGACCACTCCCTGCCCTGAAAAAATATTTTTGGGTCCAGTCACAAACTGGAAGGGGTCCCATGGGGACCCCTTCCAATTTGCGAGTGGGTTACCATCCACTTGAAGTGGATGGTAACTGCGATGCCATTTGCGACCGCGTGGGTATTGCATCCCACTGCGAGTCGCAAATAGGAAGTGAACACCCCTTCCTATTTGCAAGTCGGAAATGCATTTTGCGAGTCGGTTCCGACTCGCAAAATGCATTTCTGCATAGGAAACTGCGTTTTGCGACTCGCAAACGGCAAATTTTGCCGTTTGCGAGTCGCAAACAGTTTCCTACATCTGGCCCCATGTTCCTTGCCTCTGTTCTCGTTGATGGTCCAGGCTTCGCAAAGAAGGGTAAAGAAGTACAATTTGACGCCCTCAGTAACATCTCCTTGCAAGGTTTCCAGCCTTTTGCCTTCACACCTGTTAGATGAGGATGACTCGGAGGAAGATGGTATTTTTGGACTGGCCAGTAGCCCTTCCCAGTTACGGGTTAAATACCAGGAATATTCATATGATGATGGTCCATACTATGACCAAAGTTATTATGAGCAGCAGCAGCCGGGGCTGTCAGGTCTTCCCCCTGGGTTGGTCTCAGACTTGCAAACAATGTAAGCGGACTATAAGAAACGTTTTCCGTCACAGCCCTCATCGGTACAACAACCAGTACTTCCGGCTATAACATCAACACCCCAGTTCCAACAACCACATCATACACCTCCACCAAGGCCACAACATTCTACACTTTCTAGACCAATGCTGCAAGTTTCTTCTGTTGAGGATGCGGAGGAGGGAGAAATACAGACTGGGAATGACGAGTGGGACAATTATATCATACCAGTGCCTGCATCTCCTCCAACACCTGTTGTAGAATCTCCACCCGAAGACATTGGTGGCTTTCTTAACCATTTGAGCGAGCAGCCACACGGTTTGATCTTCCGATGCCTGCAACTCAGCAGGATTGCTTCTGCTACGATTTTAAGGAGCCCCACAGAAAGATGGTCAGGGCTATACCAATAATAGATCATCTTTGGAGCCAGGGCTTGAAGATAATGCAGACTCCTGCAACGGTCCTGGCAGTGCTGCCAAGGCTTGACAAAAAGATAAGCTCACTGATGATGCTCCTGCTTGCCTCTCAGTCCACCTGAAACCAGACTCTGTAATTTCACAAGCTGCCCAACGTCGCTCCAGAAACCTCTCCACACCATTGACAACACCGCCAGATAAAGAGGGGAGACGCTTAGATATCATCTGCAAGTGTTTTTCCTCATTGTCTGCTATTGTGGTAAGGGCGGCCAATTCCCTTGCTCTACTTGGTAGATATGATCGGCAACTCTAGTCAGACATGCCCCAATCCTTAGAAGAGCTTTTGGAGAGTGCCAAATCAGAAGCAAAAAAGGTGCTCATGGAGGGCCAACGATCTTCAGCAGAGATCATCGATTGTGCGCTTGATATTGTGGCCATGGTGTAAGGAAATGCCTCCTTGGCATGGTTACACCCTGACTTTTTGCCTTTGCTGATGCCAAGTTATGATTTGAAAGTGTGCTGAGGCCTGCCAACCAGGCCCCAGCACCAGTGTTCTTTCCCTAAAACTGTACCTTTGTCTCCACAATTGGCACACCCTGGCATTCAGGTAAGTCCGTTGTAACTGGTACCCCTGGTACCAAAGGCCCTGCTGCCAGGGAAGGTCTCTAAGGGCTGCAGTGTGTCTCATGCCACCCTGGGGACCCCTCACTCAGCACAGACACACTGCTTGCCAGCTTGTGTGTGCTGGCGGGGAGAAAAATGACTAAGTCGACATGGCACTCCCCTCAGGGTGCCATGTCAACCTCACACTGCCTATGGCATAGATAAGTCACCCCTCTAGCAGGCCTTACAGCCCTAAGGCAGGGTGCACTATGCCATAGGTGAGGGCACAGGTGCATGAGCACTATGCCCCTACAGTGTCTAAGGAAAACCTTAGACATTGTAAGTGCAGGGTAGCCATAATAGTATATGGTTTGGGAGTCTGTAATACACAAACTCCATATCACCATAATGGCTACTCTGAAAACTGGGAAGTTTGGTATCAAACATCTCAGCACAATAAATGCACACTGATGCCAGTGTACATTTTATTGTGAAATACACCCAGAGGGCATCTTAGAGATGTCCCCTGGAAACATACCCGACTTCCAGTGTGGGCTGACTAGTTTTGCCAGCCTGCCACACACCAGACATGTTGCTGGCCACATGGGAAGAGTGCCTTTGTCACTCTGTGGCTAGTAACAAAGGCTGTACTGGGTGGAGGTGCTTCTCACCTCCCCCTGCAGGAACTGTAATACCTGTGGTGAGCCTCAAAGGCTCACCCCCTTGGTTACAGCGCCACAGGGCATCCGAGCTAGTGGAGATGCCTGCCCCTTCTGGCCACGGCCCCACTTTTGGCGGCAAGGCCGGAGGAGATAATGAGAAAAACAAGGAGGAGTCACTGGCCAGTCAGGACAACCCCTAAGGTGTCCTGAGCTGAGGTGACTCTGACTTTTAGAAATCCTCCATCTTGCAGATGGAGGATTCCCCCATTAGGATTAGGGATGTGCCCCCTCCCCTCAGGGAGGAGGCACAAAGACGGTGTAGCCACCCTCAGGGCTAGTAGCCATTGGCTACTAAACCCCCAGACCTAAACACACCCCTAAATTGAGTATTCAGGGGCCCCCAGAACCGAGGAAGATAGATTCCTGTGACCTGTAGACGAAGAAGGACTGCTGACCTGGAGCCCTGCAGAGAAGACGGAGACACCAACTGCTTTGGCCCCAGCCCTACCGGGCTGCCTCCCCACTTCAAGAAAAACTGCAACAGCGACACGTCCCCCAGGGTCCAGGGACCTCTGAAGCCTCAGAGAACTACCCTGCATCTAAAAGGACCAAGAACTTCAGAGGACAGCGGCCCTGTTCCAAAGAAACTGCAACTTTGCAACAAAGAAGCAACTTTTAAAGGCCACACGTTTCCCGCCGGAAGCGTGAGACTTTCCACTCTGCACCCGACGCCCCCGGCTCGACCTGCGGAAAACTAACTCTACAGGGAGGACTCCCGGGCGACTGCGAGCCAGTGAGTAGCCAGAGTTGACCCCCCTGAACCCCAACATCGATGCCTGCAGAGGGAATCCAGAGGCTCCCGCTGACCATGACTGCCTGCTTCAAAGAACCCGACGCCTGGTAAAGACACTGCACCCGCAGCCCCCAGGACCTGAAGGATCCGACCACCAGTGCAGAAACGACCCACAGGTGGCCCTCTCCCTTGCCCAGGTGGTGGCTACCCCTAGGAGCCTGCCTGCTTTGCTGAAGAGACCCCTGGGTCTCCCATTGAAACCAATTGCTGTACTTCTTGCAGCTGGTACGTTCTGGACTTGACCATTCATCAATTAGAATCCATCTGGCAGCTACTTCCCGATACAGAAGGATACCAGGTAAACCGTCCTTATGTTCTCTGAGATTAGTCAAGCAATTCTTGAAGGGTCTCTTCAGAACCTTTCCTCCAGTGAAACCTCTGACATGGCAACTTAACATCATCCTTTGCCAGCTCATGAAGGAGCTCTTTGAGCCTATCCACAGTGCCAAATCAGAAGCAAAAAGGTGCTCATGGAGGGCCAACAATCTTCAGCAGAGATCATCGATTGTGCGCTTGATATTGCGGCCATGGTGTAAGGAAATGCCTCCTTGGCATGGTTACACCCTGACTTTTTGCCTTTGCTGATGCCAAGTTATGATTTGAAAGTGTGCTGAGGCCTGCCAACCAGGCCCCAGCACCAGTGTTCTTTCCCTAAAACTGTACCTTTGTCTCCACAATTGGCACACCCTGGCATTCAGGTAAGTCCCTGGTAACTGGTACCCCTGGTACCAAAGGCCCTGCTGCCAGGGAAGGTCTCTAAGGGCTGCAGTGTGTCTCATGCCACCCTGGGGACCCATCACTCAGCACAGACACACTGCTTGCCAGCTTGTGTGTGCTGGCGGGGAGAAAAATGACTAAGTCGACATGGCACTCCCCTCAGGGTGCCATGTCAACCTCACACTGCTTATGGCATAGATAAGTCACCCCTCTAGCAGGCCTTACAGCCCTAAGGCAGGGTGCACTATGCCATAGGTGAGGGCACAGGTGCATGAGCCCTATGCCCCTACAGTGTCTAAGCAAAACCTTAGACATTGTAAGTGCAGGGTAGCCATAAGAGTATATGGTTTGGGAGTCTGTAATACACGAACTCCACAGCACCATAATGGCTACACTGAAAACTGGGAAGTTTGGTATCAAACATCTCAGCACAATAAATGCACACTGATGCCAGTGTACATTTTATTGTGAAATACACCCAGAGGGCATCTTAGAGATGCCCCCTGGAAACATACCCGACTTCCAGTGTGGGCTGACTAGTTTTGCCAGCCTGCCACATACCAGACATGTTGCTGGCCACATGGGAAGAGTGCCTTTGTCACTCTGTGGCTAGTAACAAAGGCTGTACTGGGTGGAGGTGTTTCTCACCCCCCCCTGCAGGAACTGTAACACCTGTGGTGAGCCTCAAAGGCTCACCCCCTTTGTTACAGCGCCACAGGGCATCCGAGCTAGTGGAGATGCCTGCCCCTTCCGGCCACGGCCCCACTTTTGGCGGCAAGGCCGGAGGAGATAATGAGAAAAA
Source organism: Pleurodeles waltl (assembly GCF_031143425.1). NCBI lineage: Eukaryota > Metazoa > Chordata > Amphibia > Caudata > Salamandridae > Pleurodeles > Pleurodeles waltl. The sequence goes on along the minus strand of NC_090446.1, from coordinate 1,504,316,432 downwards.
CAAAGAGGAGTCACTGGCCAGTCAGGACAACCCCTAAGGTGTCCTGAGCTGAGGTGACTCTGACTTTTAGAAATCCTCCATCTTGCAGATGGAGGATTCCCCCATTAGGATTAGGGATGTGCCCCCTCCCCTCAGGGAGGAGGCACAAAGAGGGTGTAGCCACCCTCAGGGCTAGTAGCCATTGGCTACTAACCCCCCAGACCTAAACACACCCCTAAATTGAGTATTTAGGGGCCCCCAGAACCGAGGAAGATAGATTCCTGCGACCTGTAGACGAAGAAGGACTGCTGACCTGGAGCCCTGCAGAGAAGACGGAGACACCAACTGCTTTGGCCCCAGCCCTACCGGGCTGTCTCCCCACTTCAAGAAAAACTGCAACAGCGACACGTCCCCCAGGGTCCAGCGACCTCTGAAGCCTCAGAGAATTACCCTGCATCTAAAAGGACCAAGAACTTCAGAGGACAGCGGCCCTGTTCCAAAGAAACTGCAACTTTGCAACAAAGAAGCAACTTTTAAAGGCCACACGTTTTCCGCCGGAAGCGTGAGACTTTCCACTCTGCACCCGACGCCCCCGGCTCGACCTGCAGAAAACTAACTCTACAGGGAGGACTCCCCGGCAATTGTGAGCCTATGAGTAGCCAGAGTTGACCCCCCCTGGGCCCCCACAGCGACGCCTGCAGAGGGAATCCAGAGGCTCCCCCTGACCCCGACTGCCTGCTTCAAAGAACCCGACGTCTGGTAAAGACACTGCACCCGCAGCACCCAGGACCTGAAGGATCCGACCTCCAGTGCAGAAGCCACCCCCAGGTGGCCCTCTCCCTTGCCCAGGTGGTGGCTACCCCGAGGAGCTCCCCCCTTGCCTGCCTGCTTCGCTGAAGAGACCCCTGGGTCTCCCCTTGAAACCAATTGCAAACCCGTTTGCAAGCCTGTTTGCACTCTGCACCCGGCCGCCCCTGTGCCGCTGAGGGTGTACTTTCTGTGCTGACTTGTGCCCCCCCGGTGCACTACAAAACCCCCCTGGTCTGCCCTCCGAAGTCGCGGGTCCTTACCTGCTGGTAGACTGGAACCGGGGCACCCCCTTTTCCATTGAAGCCTATGCGTTTTGGGTACCACTTTGACCTCTGCACCTGACCGGCCCTGAGCTGCTGGTGTGGTAACTTTGGGGTTTCCCTGAACCCCCAACGGTGGACTACCTTGGACCCAACTTTGAACCCTGTAGGTGTTTTACTTACCTGCAAAATTAACCAATACTTACTTCCCCCAGTAACTGTTGAAAATTGCACTGTGTCTAGTTTTAAAATAGCTTATTGCCATTTTTGCCAAAACTGTACATGATGTTGTGTTGATTCAAAGATACCTGAGTGAAATACCTACTTTTCATTTGAAGTATTACTTGTAAATCTTGAACCTGTGGTTCTTAAAATAAACTAAGAAAATATATTTTTCTATATAAAAACCTATTGGCCTGAAATTGTCTTTGAGTGTGTGTTCGTCATTTATTGCCTGTGTGTGTACAACAAATACTTAACACTACCCTCTGATAAGCCTACTGATCGACCACACTACCACAAAATAGAGCATTAGAATTATATCTTTTGGCCACTATCTTACCTCTAATGGGAACCCTTGGACTCTCTGCATGCTATTTCTTACTTTGAAATAGTACATACACAGCCAACTTCCTACACATGGGCTTTAGACTACTTGCTGGGTCAGCTGTCTTCAGGAGTAACGGTTAGCTCAAAGCCACTAACTTTCGCCCGAGGTGCAGACAAAGATTTTGGATCTTCCCTATGACGGGGATGTGCTTTTTGAGAAGCACGTCGACGACGCTCTTCAGACTATAAAGTCCGGTACGGAGACGGCAAGATCATTGGGCACGCTACAGTACAGAAAAGTACCCTTTCGAGGAGCCAGAGGCAGAGATCAGCCTTCCTTTTGTGGGGGATACCAGCACTATAAGTATCCATCCTACTCGTCCACATTCCAACCTTCTAGGCCACAATATCAACCGAGGCAGCCGCTTCCCATGTCTTACACCAGGCTCTACCACAGGAACAAGTCAGGTCGACAATCTAGAGAGTCTGCATGTAGGCAATGACTGCCTACCACCAGTTCCTCCTCACTCCTCTCCTACAATTTTCCATGGGATCTTTAAAAATCATATCCAAAACTGGCAGCAAATAACGAAGGACAAGTGGGTGCTGGATGTAATTCGATTTGGGCACCTGTTGGAATTCATTCAGATCCCTCCCTTAATGCCTCCATCCCAGACCCGACAAGAACATCTTTGTCTGCTCCACTTAGAGGTAGAGACCATACTAAAGAAAGGGGTCATAGAGGCCATTCCATATTCCCAGAGAGGGAAGGGTTTCTACTCCTGTTTCTTTCTCATTCGGAAAAAATCTTGCTTATGGAGGCCAATCCTGGACTTGCAGGAGCTGAACAAGTAACTCAAGAAACAAACATTTTGGATGGTCACCCTGCAAGATGTCCTCCAGCTTCTAAACAGAGCAGACTATATGGCGTCTCTGGACCTTCAAGACGTGTACTTCCATATTTCCATTCATCCACTGCACAGGAAGGACCTGAGATTTGTAGTCGATGGCAAACACTTCCAGTTCAAGGTCCTTCCCTTTGGGCTACGTTTAGCACCACGAATCTTCACCAAATGTTTGGCCTCAGTTGCAGCCTACCTAAAGAAAAAGAAGCACCAGGTTTTTCCTTATCTAGACGACTGGCTAGTGAAAGCTCTAGATGTCCAGTCGGCCCGAAAATCAGTCAGCTGACGTCATCAAGTGTTGCCGGGAAGCGCTGGAAGCCATTTGCTTCCAGCGCGTTGAGGGGAAAGGACCGTAAAAGGTGAGTCCTTTCCTTTTTTGGGGTTTTGGGGGTGGGGGGAAACAGACACGGGGGAAAGGAAAGGGTTTTAATTCTGCATGAAGATGCTTTTGTAGTTATCCACAGAAGGTTTGTAATCGCACTTTTTGCATCATCCTAAAGAGCATCGAGAAGGTCTGTAGTATCTGCATTTGATGACATGCTATCCCTTGCTACCCCTCAGATGCTTTGTTCATGTGATTATGGAGATCGAATTTATCAGTAAATGTGAGCAATGAAATACATTCTAAAATTCTGTAGGTAAACTAAAGACATAGGCCCTCATTCTGACCTTGGCGGTCGGCGGAGAGGCGGCGGTCGGACCGCGAACAGACCGGCGGTCAAAAAAATGGCATTCTGACCGCGGCGGTCACCGCCGCGATCGACCGCCACTTCCCCACTCCGACAGCCACGGCGGTCATGACCGACGGGCTGGAGTCTGCGCACTCCGGTCCGGTGGTCGACCCAAGACCGCCAACGGTATCATGACCCTGCTTACCGCCGCGGTTTCTGGCGGTCGGGAACCGCCATGCGAACCATGGCGGTAGGCACTATCGGGGCCAGGGAATTCCTTCCCTGGCACTGATAGGGGTCCCCCCCACCCCCCATTGTCCTTACCTGCTGGTAGACTGGAACCGGGGCACCCCCTTTTCCATTGAAGCCTATGCGTTTTGGGTACCACTTTGACCTCTGCACCTGACCGGCCCTGAGCTGCTGGTGTGGTAACTTTGGGGTTGCCCTGAACCCCCAACGGTGGGCTACCTTGGACCCAACTTTGAACCCTGTAGGTGTTTTACTTACCTGCAAAATTAACCAATACTTACTTCCCCCAGTAACTGTTGAAAATTGCACTGTGTCTAGTTTTAAAATAGCTTATTGCCATTTTTGCCAAAACTGTACATGATGTTGTGTTGATTCAAAGATACCTGAGTGAAATACCTACCTTTCATTTGAAGTATTACTTGTAAATCTTGAACCTGTGGTTCTTAAAATAAACTAAGAAAATATATTTTTCTATATAAAAACCTATTGGCCTGAAATTGTCTTTGAGTGTGTGTTCGTCATTTATTGCCTGTGTGTGTACAACAAATGCTTAACACTACCCTCTGATAAGCCTACTGATCGACCACACTACCACAAAATAGAGCATTAGAATTATATCTTTTGGCCACTATCTTACCTCTAATGGGAACCCTTGGACTCTCTGCATGCTATTTCTTACTTTGAAATAGTACATACACAGCCAACTTCCTACACATGGGCTTTAGACTACTTGCTGGGTCAGCTGTCTTCAGGAATAACGGTTAGCTCAAAGCCACTAACTTTCGCCCGAGGTGCAGACAAAGATTTTGGATCTTCCCTATGACGGGGATGTGCTTTTTGAGAAGCACGTCGACGACGCTCTTCAGACTATAAAGTCCGGTACGGAGACGGCAAGATCATTGGGCACGCTACAGTACAGAAAAGTACCCTTTCGAGGAGCCAGAGGCAGAGATCAGCCTTCCTTTTGTGGGGGATACCAGCACTATAAGTATCCATCCTACTCGTCCACATTCCAACCTTCTAGGCCACAATATCAACCGAGGCAGCCGCTTCCCATGTCTTACACCAGGCTCTACCACAGGAACAAGTCAGGTCGACAATCTAGAGAGTCTGCATGTAGGCAATGACTGCCTACCACCAGTTTCTCCTCACTCCTCTCCTACAATTTTCCATGGGATCTTTAAAAATCATATCCAAAACTGGCAGCAAATAACGAAGGACAAGTGGGTGCTGGATGTAATTCGATTTGGGCACCTGTTGGAATTCATTCAGATCCCTCCCTTAATGCCTCCATCCCAGACCCGACAAAAACATCTTTGTCTGCTCCACTTAGAGGTAGAGACCATACTAAAGAAAGGGGTCATAGAGGCCATTCCATATTCCCAGAGAGGGAAGGGTTTCTACTCCTGTTTCTTTCTCATTCGGAAAAAATCTTGCTTATGGAGGCCAATCCTGGACTTGCAGGAGCTGAACAAGTAACTCAAGAAACAAACATTTTGGATGGTCACCCTGCAAGATGTCCTCCAGCTTCTAAACAGAGCAGACTATGGGCCTGATTCTAACTTTGGAGGACGGTGTTAAACCGTCCCAAAAGTGGCGGATATACCACCTACCGTATTACGAGTTCCATAGGATATAATGGACTCGTAATACGGTAGGTGGTATATCCGCCACTTTTGGGACGGTTTCACACCGTCCTCCAAAGTTAGAATCAGGCCCTATATGGCGTCTCTGGACCTTCAAGACGTGTACTTCCATATTTCCATTCATCCACTGCACAGGAAGGACCTGAGATTTGTAGTCAATGGCAAACACTTCCAGTTCAAGGTCCTTCCCTTTGGGCTACGTTTAGCACCACGAATCTTCACCAAATGTTTGGCCTCAGTTGCAGCCTACCTAAAGAAAAAGAAGCACCAGGTTTTTCCTTATCTAGACGACTGGCTAGTGAAAGCTCTAGATGTCCAGTCGGCCCGAAAATCAGTCAGCTGACGTCATCAAGTGTTGCCGGGAAGCGCTGGAAACCATTTGCTTCCAGCGTGTTGAGGGGAAAGGACCGTAAAAGGTGAGTCCTTTCCTTTTTTGGGGTTTTGGGGGGGGGGGGGAAACAGACACGGGGGAAAGGAAAGGGTTTTTCCTTTCCCCATGTGCCTGTTTTCACTAGATTCCTGCTCCACGATCGCAGGCAGGGCCCGCGATCCTGGAACAAGAATCTCCACTAGACACCAGGGATTTTTTTATGTCTGTTTCTTTTGGGGGTGACCCCTTGGGCAAGGGTTGCCTCCCTGGGGGGCTATTTTTTTTAGTATTTCGCCCCCCCCCCCCCCCCCCCTTCCCCCTCCCGGGAGGGGCGAAATCCACTAGACACCTAGGATTTTGTTTTTATTGTGTTTTTTGGGGGCGACCCCTTGGGCAAGGGTCGCCCCCCCGGGGGTCCTTTTTTTTTAGTGTTTCGCCCCCCCCCCGGTTCAGATCGCCGATTTTTCTGCAAAATCCACTACACACCAGGGATTTCTTTGTAAATAAATGTTTCTTTTGGGGGCGACCCCTTGGGCAAGGGTCTCCCCCCTGGGGGGCTATTTTTTTTAGTATTTCGCCCCCCCCAGGGTGCAGATCGACGATTTTTTGGCCGATCTGCCCCAAGGGGGGAGGGCAAAATCCACTAGACACCAGGGATTTTGTTCTTATTGTTTATTTTAGGGGCAACCCCTTGGGCAAGGGTCGCTCCCCTGGGGGGCTATTTTTTTTCCCTGTTTCGGCCCCCCCATTGGCAGACCAGCCATGTTTTTGGGTGATCTGGCCCCCGGGGGGGGGTGGAAGCAAACTTGGGGCCAGGGATTGTGTGGTGTGTGTGGTGTGTGTTTGGGGGCACCCCTTGCCCCTCCAAAGTGGGGAAAGTTCGTATTGGCCATCTCTGCCCCCTTTGGGGGCAGATGGGCCTATTTTTGTAGGCCCATCTGCCCCCAAGGAGGGCAGAAACCACCAATACGCCAGGGATTTTTTTTTTGTTCCCTTTTTTTTGTTTTGTGCTGGGGGTGTACCCCTAAAGGGGGCACAGAGGTGTTGCCCATTTCTGCCCCTCTTGGGGGCAGATTGGCCAATTTTTTTACGCCCATCTGCCCCCGAGGGGGGCAGGATCCACTTAGGTACCAGGGACAACTTCTAAGTTCTTGGTGGTGGGGTGTTTGTCAACTGGCGAAGTATTTGTATTTGTGATTATAACAATTTATTTCTTCTTTTTCTTCTAGTTCAACGCTTTTGCTTCCTTTGCTGTGGATCCTTGCGGTTTTGGCAGTAGTTGTCCTGCGGTTTGCATAGTTGCATGTTGTAGGTAAGTGAATGCAATTTACTCCAAAGGAGTATTGTTGACATGCATGAATGACATGTTTGTAGGTAGTGTACTAAATGCAGTATTGTGTGTTTGAAATTGTCCTTAGATTTGAGCACAATGATATTTGTGTTGTCATATGTCTAATTTGCTTTTTTCTTTTTTCTTTTCAGTGGGATATCATTGGTGATTACTGTGTCTGTGCAGAGTAGTTGCTTGGTGAGTAGCTTTTTCAGGCAAGTGAGTGGTATAGTTTTTTTAGTACATAACTCTTTGTGATAAAGCTACACTTTGTTTATTACTTATTTTAGTGCTAGTTGTTGTTGGCAATCCATTTGTTGTTAGTGAGGATCATGGCTAGCCACAGAGTGACACCTCAGCAGGTTGTTCGCATGCTCTTCGAGTCATCTTCAGACCATGATTACGAGACTGACTCTGCATCTGAGGCAGAGGAGGAAGCGGGAGATTCTGGAAGTGAGTTTTCTGTCCGAGAGTATTCTTCTGATGAGGAAGCTACTCTCAGTGCAGATGAAGGGCCTGTGTTAGAGGAGGACGTTGATGTGCCAAGAGTGCAGCAGCCTGGGGCTGAAGGGTTTCCCATTAGAAGACCTGACACCTGGATTGCCCCAAACATTGAGCAGCCACAGTTACCTGCATTTACTGGTCTCCCAGGGTGTTGAGTTAATACGGAAAACTTTTTGCCTGTCCATTTCTTTCACTTGTTTATGGACAATGTATTTTTGGAAGAGATTGTGGAGCAGACAAATGTGTATGCAGAGCAATATTTGCGGGACAACGCTGCCAGGCTTAAGCCTCAGTCTATATCTACTCAGTGGGTTCCCACATATCTGGAAGAGATGAAAAGGTTTTTAGGTTTGTCTTTTTTGATGGGGTTGATCAGGAAGCCGTCACTGGCTTCTTATTGGTCTACTTGTCCCTTGATGGCAACGGCTATATTTCCTGCAACTATGACATGTATTTGCTTCTTCTTCGTATGCTGCATTTTGTAGACAATGCTTTAGCCTTGCACAAGATCACCCTGATTGTGACCTTCTTTTTAAGATTAGGCCTGTCCTTGATCTTTTTGTAGATCGGTTTGTCAGAGGTCTATGTTCCAGGCAAAGAGATAAGTGTGGACGAGTCTTTGGTCCTTTTCAAGGGATGTTTAGTTTTTAAGCAGTACATTCCTAGTAAGAGGGCACGGTATGTGATTAAATTGTATCTGCTGTCAGAAAGCAGTACCGGATATGTGTATAATTTCCGGGTCTACACTTTTAGGGATTCCAGTATTGACCCTCCTGGTTGTCCGGCCACTTTTGGAGTTAGCGAAAAAATTGTGTGGGAACTTGCTAGACGGCTGTTTAACAAAGGTCACCATTTGTACGTATATAATTTCTACACTGGAGTGCAGTTGTTCAAGGAGTTGTTTAGAGTGGACACTGTTGCTTGTGGCACAATCCGTTCTAACCGGAAAGGCTATCCAAGGGAGCTTGTCTGTAAAAAACTTGAGAGGGGACAGTGCAGTGCCTTGCGGAATAATGAGCTGCTAGCTCTGAAATTTTCAGACAGGAGGGATGTGTATATGCTATCTACCATCCATGATGAGAGTACTTCCCCTGTGACTGTTTGGGGTCAGGTTGCGGAAGTGCGTAAACCTGCATGCATTTTGGACTACAATAGGCACATGGGTGGTGTTGATAGAGTAGATTAGAGGTTGGAACCTTACACTGCTCTTCGTAAGTCTTACGTGTGGTATAAAAAGTTGGCCCTACATTTATTTCATTTGGCAACTTTTAATGCCTTCATTGTATACAAGGATTGTTCACCTGAGTCAAGGATGACATTTGTTAAATTTCAGGAGTCAGTGATAGAAAGCCTTATTGTGGTGGAACCGGCAAGAGTTCCTGGAGTAGAAGTGGTGGAGGATGTGGCTAGATTGAAAGATCAGCACTTTCCAGATCACATTCCTCCCACTCCCAAAAAAGACTTGCCCACAAAGAAATGTAGAGTATGTGCCCGGAGATTAATCCGGTGGGAGAGCCGGATGTACTGCCCCGAAAGCCCTTCAAAGCCTGGGCTGTGTGTGCCCAGCTGTTATAGAAGTTACCACACAAAGAAAAACTTCTGGGAAATACCGTGAGCGTAAGCTGTCTGTTTTATATTTTCATATGTTTCATGGTTGGCATCTCTGTCATGTATTTAGTTAGAGCTTTTGTGTTTGTAGTTTTGTGCTTATTTTATAATTAGTTAGTGGTTTCTTTGTTGTTTATAAACAAAAAAAAAGTGATGGCGGTGTGCGTGGGGTGGCGCTTGGCTGGCGGTGTGCGTGGGGTGGCACTTGGCTGGCGGTGTGCTTGGGGTGGCGCTTGGCTGGCGGTGTGCGTGGGGTGGGGCTTGGAAGGTGGTGTTCTTGGGGTGGGGCTTGGAAGGCGGTGTGCTTGGGGTGGGGCTTGGCTGGCGGTGTGCTTGGGGTGGCGCTTGGCTGGCAGTGTGCGTGGGGCTTGGCTGGCGGTGTGGGTGGGGTGGCGCTTGGCTGGCGGTGCCAGCCAAACACCAGTCCACACTCCCATCAGCTGGTGTGATTCTTGTATCAGGCATGTGGGCGTATGTAAGTGATGGGCCCTTGAGTGGCACGGTCTGTCGATGTGAGTGTTGTAATGTGCTGGGCCCGTGGCTGGCGGTGTGAATGGTCTTGTGCGTGTCATGTATGAAAGGTGTGTGAATGGACTGTAAAGCGGTTGGTGCCTTGTCGCGGCTTTACAGCTCACGAGCTGTGAGTCATTGGTTCAGTTTTTTGCCTTTCAGTTATTAACAGTGCATTTCATTTTTGTGAAATCTCTTGTTAATAAAATTTGATCCACTGAACCATCACTCACCCTCATGCCAAATCCAACCAGTATGTGTGGTAAAAATGGCAAAACCTGCTCCACTGTAATCAGGCATCGCAGCACACCTGTGACACGCTAGGTGCCTCGGGTGGGACCCCGATGATGAAGCATGCCACCAACTTGGTTGGTGGGTGAGGGGTCTTTTTCACATAACCTTAGTGCGTTTCTTTTCACAATTTTAGTGTTTGGCACATCACGGACGTATGTGGACAAATCAAAATGATATATTACAAAACTACCTGTGTTTGGGGGGGAGGGGCCACCTATGTTTTTGGTCCTGGGTACTGGGCGTAGCTCCCCCAACATTTTCTTACCCAGACTCCTCTGTAAACCTCAAAATTTGCTTAAAAAAGCATATTTTCCTGACTTTTCTTAGTACGATCACCGCTCCAGCACAAAATTCCTACTCCCCAGTTTTCCCCTCAGTCTCCCAAGTAAAATGACACCTCACTTATGTGGGTCCCCAAAGCAGAGTCAGTCTAAAGATGTATAAAAGAATATGGCCCTCATTCTGACCTTGGCGGGCGGCGGAGGCCGCCCGCCAAAGTCCCGCCGTCAGGTTACCGTTCCGCGGTCGAAAGACCGCGGCGGTAATTCTGACTTTCCCGCTGGGCTGGCGGGCGGTCGCCTTCAGACCGCCAGCCAGCCCAGCGGGAAAGAGGCTTCCACGATGAAGCCGGCTCGGAATCGAGCCGGCGGAGTGGAAGCTGTGCGACGGGTGCAGTTGCACCCGTCGCGTATTTCACTGTCTGCGCAGCAGACAGTGAAATACATGTAGGGGCCCTCTTACGGGGCCCGTAGGGGCCCCGCGACCCCCCCTACCGCCATCCGGATCTCGGCGGTCCGACCGCCGGGATCTGGATGGCGGTAGGGGGGGTCGGAATCCCCGCGGCGGTGCAGCAAGCTGCGCCGCCGCGGAGGATTCAATGGGGCCGCGGTACACTGGCGGGACCCCGCCAGTGGTGCCGGTCCGACCGCGGCTTTACCGCCGCGGTCGGAATCCCCATTGGAGCACCGCCGGCCTGTCGGCGGTGCTCCCGCGGTCCTCCGCCCTGGCGGTCAAAGACCGCCAGGGTCAGAATGACCACCTATGTCCTTATAAACTCGCTGTGCTATCCCCTCTATCTCTACAAGTTTTGGGCCTTATTCTGTTGCAGGCACCTGGCCCACCCACACAAGTGAGGTATCATTTTTATCGGGAGACTTGGGGGAACACTGGGTGGAAGGAAATTTGTGGCTCCTCTCAGATTCCAGAACTTTCTGTCACCGAAATGAGAGGAAAAGGTGTTTTTTTTAGCCAAATTTTGAGGTTTGCAAAGGATTCTGGGTAACAGAACCTGGTCAGAGCCCCACAAGTCACCCCATCTTGGATTCCCGTAGGTCTCTAGTTCTAAAAAATGCACAGGTTTGGTAGGTTTCCCTAGGTGCCGGCTGAGCTAGAGGCCAAAATCTACAGGTAGGCACTTTGCAAAAAACACCTCTGTTTTCTTTCAAAAAATGGGATGTGTCCACATTGCGTTTTGGGGCATTTTCTGTCGCGGGCGCTAGGCCTACCCACACAAGTGAGGTATCATTTTTATCGGGAGACTTGGGGGAACGCTGGGTGGAAGGAAATTTGTGCCTACTCTCAGATTCCAGAACTTTCTGCCACAGAAATGTGAGGAACATGTGTTTTTTTTAGCCAAATTTTGAGGTTTGCAAAGGATTCTGGGTAACAGAACCTGGTCAGAGCCCCACAAGTCACCCCATCTTCGATTCCCCTAGGTCTCTAGTTTTAAAAAATGCACAGGTTTGGTAGGTTTCCCTAGGTGCCGGCTGAGCTAGTGGCCAAAATCTACAGGTAGGCACTTTGCAAAAAACACCTTTTTTCTTTAAAAAAATGGGATGTGTCCACGTTGCGCTTTGGGGCATTTCGTGTCGCGGGCGCTAGGCCTACCCACACAAGTGAGGTATCATTTTTATCGGGAGGCTTGGGGGAACGCTGGGTGGAAGGAAATTTGTGGTTCCTCTCTGATTCCAGAACTTTCTGTCACAGAAATATGAGGAACATGTGTTTTTTTAGCCAAATTTTGAGGTTTGCAAAGGATTCTGGGTAACAGAACCTGGTCAGAGCCCCACAAGTCACCCCATCTTGGATTCCCCTAGGTCTCTAGTTTTCAAAAATGCACAGGTTTGGTAGGTGTCCCTAGGTGCCGGCTGAGCTAGAGGCCAAAATCTACAGGTAGGCACTTTGCAAAAAACACCTGTTTTCTTTCAAAAAATGGGATGTGTCCACGTTGCGCTTTGGGGCATTTCGTGTCGCGGGCGCTAGGCCTACCCACACAAGTGAGGTATCATTTTTATCGGGAGGCTTGGGAGAACGCTGGGTGGAAGGAAATTTGTGGTTCCTCTCCGATTCCAGAACTTTGTGTCAGCGAAATGTGAGCAAAATGTGTTTTTTTAGCCAAAGTGTGAGGTTTGCAAAGGATTCTGGGTAACAGAACCTGGTCAGAGCCCCACAAGTCACCCCATCTTGGATTCCCCTAGGTCTCTAGTTTTAAAAAATGCACAGGTTTGGTAGGTGTCCCTAGGTGCCGGCTGAGCTAGAGGCCAAGATCTACAGGTAGGCACTTTGCAAAAAACACCTCTGTTTTCTGTCAAAAAATGGGATGTGCCCACGTTGTGCTTTGGGGCATTTCCTGTCACGGGCGCTAGGACTACCCACACAAGTGAGGTATCATTTTTATCGGGAGACTTGGGGGAACGCTGGGTGTAAGGAAATTTGTGCCTCCTCTCAGATTCCAGAACTTTCTGTCACAGAAAGATGAGGAACATGTGTTTTTTTAGCCACATTTTGAGGTTTGCAAAGGATTCTGGGTAACAGAACCTGGTCAGAGCCCCACAAGTCACCCCATCTTGGATTCCCCTAGGTCCCTAGATTTAAAAAATGCACAGGTTTGGTAGGTTTCCCTAGGTGCCGGTTGAGCTAGAGGCCAAAATCTACAGGTAGGCACTTTGCAAAAAACACCTCTGTTTTCTTTCAAAAAATTGGATGTGTCCACGTTGCGTTTTGGGGCATTACCTGTCGCGGGCGCTAGGCCTACCCACACAAGTGAGGTATCATTTTTATCGGGAGACTTAGGGGAACGCTGCGTGGAAGGAAATTTGTGCCTCCTCTCAGATTCCAGAACTTTCTGTCACAGAAAGATGAGGAACATGTGTTTCTTTAGCCAAATTTTGAGGTTTGCAAAGGATTCTGGGTAACAGAACCTGGTCAGAGCCCCACAAGTCACCCCATCTTGGATTCCCCTAGGTCCCTAGATTTAAAAAATGCACAGGTTTGGTAGGTTTCCCTAGGTGCCGGCTGAGCTAGAGGCCAAAATCTACTGGTAGGCACTTTGCAAAAAACACCTTTTTTCTTTCAAAAAATGGGATGTGTCCACGTAGCGTTTTGGGGCATTTCGTGTCGCGGGCGCTAGGCCTACCCACACAAGTGAGGTATCATTTTTATCGGGAGGCTTGGGGGAACGCTGGGTGGAAGGAAATTTGTGGTTCCTCTCTGATTCCAGAACTTTGTGTCAGCGAAATGTAAGCAAAACGTGTTTTTTTAGCCAAAGTTTGAGATTTGCAAAGGATTCTGGGTAACAGAACCTGGTCAGAGCCCCACAAGTCACCCCATCTTGGATTCCCCTAGGTCTCTAGTTTTCAAAAGTGCACAGGTTTGGTAGGTTTCCCTAGGTGCCGGCTGAGCTAGAGGCCAAAATCTACAGGTAGGCACTTTGCAAAAAACACCTCTGTTTTCTTAAATAAAATGGGATGTGTCCACGTTGCGTTTTGGGGCATTTCCTGTCGCGGGCGCTAGGCCTACCCACACAAGTGAGGTATCATTTTTATCGGGAGACTTGGGGGAACGCTGGGTAGAAGGAAATTTGTGCCTCCTCTTAGATTCCAGAACTTTCTGTCACAGAAATATGAGGAACATGTGTTTTTTTAGCCAAATTTTGAGGTTTGCAAAGGATTCTGGGTAACAGAACCTGGTCAGAGCCCCACAAGTCACCCCATCTTGGATTCCCCTTGGTCTCTAGTGTTAAAAAATGCACAGGTTTGGTAGGTTTCCCTAGGTGCCGGCTGAGCTAGAGGCCAAAATCTGCAGGTAGGCACTTTGCAAAAAACACCTCTGTTTTCTTTCAAAAAATGGGATGTGTCCACGTTGCGTTTTGGGGCATTTCCTGTTGCGGGTGCTAGGCCTACCCACACAAGTGAGGTATCATTTTTGTCGGGAGACTTGGGGGAACGCTGGGTGGAAGGAAATTTGTGCCTCCTCTTAGATTCCAGAACTTTCTATCACAGAAATATGAGGAACATGTGTTTTTTTAGCCAAATTATGAGGTTTGCAAAGGATTCTGGGTAACAGAAACTTATCAGAGCCCCACAAGTCACCCCCATCTTGGATTCCCCTAGGTCTCTAGTGTTAAAAAATGCACAGGTTTGGTAGGTTTCCCTAGGTGCCGGCTGAGCTAGAGGCCAAAATCTACAGGTATGCACTTTGCAAAAAACACCTTTGTTTTCTTTCAAAAAATGGGATGTGTCTACGTTGCGTTTTGGGGCATTTCGTGTCGCGGGCGCTAGGCCTACCCACACAAGTGAGGTATCATTTTTATCGTGAGGCTTGGGGGAACGCTGGGTGGAAGGAAATTTGTGGTTCCTCTCCGATTCCAGAACTTTGTGTCAGCGAAATGTGAGCAAAACGTGTTTTTTTAGCCAAAGTTTGAGGTTTGCAAAGGATTCTGGGTAACAGAACCTAGTCCGAGCCCCACAAGTCACCCCATCTTGGATTCCCCTAGGTCTCTAGTTTTCAAAAATGCACAGGTTTGGTAGGTTTCCCTAGGTGCCGGCTGAGCTAGAGGCCAAAATCTACAGGTAGGCACTTTGCAAAAAACACCTCTGTTTTCTTTAAAAAAATGGGATGTGTCCACGTTGCGCTTTGGGGCATTTCCTGTCGCGGGCGCTAGGCCTACCCACACAAGTGAGGTATCATTTTTATCGGGAGGCTTGGGGGAACGCTGGGTGGAAGGAAATTTGTGGCTCCTCTCATATTCCAGAACTTTCTGTCACCATAATGTGATGAAAATGTGTTTTTTTAGCCAAAGTTTGAGGTTTGCAAAGGATTGTGGGTAACAGAACCTGGTCAGAGCCCGACAAGTCACCCCATCTTGTATTCCCCTAGGTCTCTAGTTTTCAAAAATGCACAGGTTTGGCAGGTTTCCCTAGGTGCCGGCTGAGCTAGAGTCCAAAATCTACAGGTAGGCACTTTGCAAAAAACAGCTCTGTTTTCTTTCAAAAAATGGGATGTGTCCACGTTGCGTTTTGGGGCATTTCCTGTTGCGGGTGCTAGGCCTACCCACACAAGTGAGGTATCATTTTTATCGGGAGACTTGGGGGAACGCTGGGTGGAAAGAAATTTGTGCCTCCTCTTAGATTCCAGAACTTTCTATCACAGAAATATGAGGAACATGTGTTTTTTTAGCCAAATTATGAGGTTTGCAAAGGATTCTGGGTAACAGAACCTTATCAGAGCCCCACAAGTCACCCCCATCTTGGATTCCCCTAGGTCTCTAGTGTTAAAAAATGCACAGGTTTGGTAGGTTTCCCTAGGTGCCGGCTGAGCTAGAGGCCAAAATCTACAGGTAGGCACTTTGCAAAAAACACCTGTTTTCTTTCAAAAAATAGGATGTGTCCACGTTGCGCTTTGGGGCATTTCCGGTCGCGGGCGCTAGGCCTACCCACACAAGTGAGGTATCATTTTTATCGGGAGGCTTGGGGGAACGCTGGGTGAAAGGAAATTTGTGGTTCCTCTCCGATTCCAGAACTTTGTGTCAGCGAAATGTGAGCAAAACGTGTTTTTTTAGCCAAAGTTTGAGGTTTGCAAAGGATTCTGGGTAACAGAACCTAGTCCGAGCCCCACAAGTCACCCCATCTTGGATTCCCCTAGGTCTCTAGTTTTCAAAAATGCACAGGTTTGGTAGGTTTCCCTAGGTGCCGGCTGAGCTAGAGGCCAAAATCTACAGGTAGGCACTTTGCAAAAAACACCTCTGTTTTCTTTAAAAAAATGGGATGTGTCCACGTTGCGCTTTGGGGCATTTCCTGTTGCGGGCGCTAGGCCTACCCACACAAGTGAGGTATCATTTTTATCGGGAGGCTTGGGGGAACGCTGGGTGGAAGGAAATTTGTGGCTCCTCTCATATTCCAGAACTTTCTGTCACCATAATGTGATGAAAACGTGTTTTTTTAGCCAAAGTTTGAGGTTTGCAAAGGATTGTGGGTTACAGAACCTGGTCAGAGCCCGACAAGTCACCCCATCTTGTATTCCCCTAGGTCTCTAGTTTTCAAAAATGCACAGGTTTGGTAGGTTTCCCTAGGTGCCGGCTGAGCTAGAGTCCAAAATCTACAGGTAGGCACTTTGCAAAAAACAGCTCTGTTTTCTGTCAAAAAATGGGATGTGTGCACATTGTGCTTTGGGGCATTTCCTGTCGCGCGCGCTAGGCCTATCCACGCAAGTGAGGTATCATTTTTATCGGGAGACTTGGGGGAACACTGGGTGGAAGGAAATTTGTGCCTCCTCTCAGATTCCAGAACTTTCTGCCACAGAAATGTGAGGAACATGTGTTTTTTTTAGCCAAATTTTGAGCTTTGCAAAGGATTCTGGGTAACAGAACCTGGTCAGAGCCCCACAAGTCACCCCATCTTGGATTCCCCTAGGTCTTTAATTTTAAAAAATGCACAGGTTTGCTAGGTTTCCCTAGGTGCCGGCTGAGCTAGAGGCCAAAATCTACAGGTAGGCACTTTGCAAAAAACACCTCTGTTTTCTTTCAAAAAATGGGATGTGTCCACGTTGCGCTTTGGGGCATTTCGTGTCGCGGGCGCTAGGCCTACCCACACAAGTGAGGTATCATTTTTATCGGGAGGCTTGGGAGAACGCTGGGTGGAAGGAAATTTGTGGTTCCTCTCCGATTCCAGAACTTTGTGTCAGCGAAATGTGAGCAAAATGTGTTTTTTTTGCCAAAGTTTGAGGTTTGCAAAGGGTTCTGGGTAACAGGACCTGGTCAGAGCCCCACAAGTCACCCCATCTTGGATTCCCCTAGGTCTCTAGTTTTAAAAAATGCACAGGTTTGGTAGGTGTCCCTAGGTGCCGGCTGAGCTAGAGGCCAAGATCTACAGGTAGGCACTTTGCAAAAAACACCTCTGTTTTCTGTCAAAAAATGGGATGTGCCCACGTTGTGCTTTGGGGCATTTCCTGTCACGGGCGCTAGGACTACCCACACAAGTGAGGTATCATTTTTATCGGGAGACTTGGGGGAACGCTGGGTGGAAGGAAATTTGTGCCTCCTCTCAGATTACAGAACTTTCTGCCACAGAAATGTGAGGAACATGTGTTTTTTTAGCCAAATTTTGAGGTTTGCAAAGGATTCTGGGTAACAGAACCTGGTCCGAGCCCCACAAGTCACCCCATCTTGAATTCCCCTAGGTCTCTAGTTTTCAAAAATACACAGGTTTGGTAGGTTTACCTAGGTGCCGGCTGAGCTAGAGGCCAAAATCTACAGGTAGGCACTTTGCAAAAAACACCTCTGTTTTCTTTCAAAAAATTGGATGTGTCCACGTTGCGTTTTGGGGCATTACCTGTCGCGGGCGCTAGGCCTACCCACACAAGTGAGGTATCATTTTTATCAGGAGACTTGGGGGAACGCTGGGTGGAAGGAAATTTGTGCCTCCTCTCAGATTCCAGAACATTCTGTCACAGAAAGATGAGGAACATGTGTTTTTTTAGCCAAATTTTGAGGTTTGCAAAGGATTCTGGGTAACAGAACCTGGTCAGAGCCCCACAAGTCACCCCATCTTGGATTCCCCTAGGTCCCTAGATTTAAAAAATGCACAGGTTTGGTAGGTTTCCCTAGGTGCCGGCTGAGCTAGTGGCCAAAATCTACAGGTAGGCACTTTGCAAAAAACACCTTTTTTCTTTAAAAAAATGGGATGTGTCCACGTTGCGCTTTGGGGCATTTCGTGTCGCGGGCACTAGGCCTACCCACACAAGTGAGGTATCATTTTTATCGGGAGGCTTGGGGGAACGCTGGGTGGAAGGAAATTTGTGGTTCCTCTCTGATTCCAGAACTTTGTGTCAGCGAAATGTAAACAAAACGTGTTTTTTTAGCCAAAGTTTGAGATTTGCAAAGGATTCTGGGTAACAGAACCTGGTCAGAGCCCCACAGGTCACCCCATCTTGGATTCCCCTAGGTCTCTAGTTTTCAAAAGTGCACAGGTTTGGTAGGTTTCCCTAGGTGCCGGCTGAGCTAGAGGGCAAAATCTACAGGTAGGCACTTTGCAAAAAACACCTCTGTTTTCTTTAAAAAAATGGGATGTGTCCACGTTGCGTTTTGGGGCATTTCCTGTCGCGGGCGCTAGGCCTACCCACACAAGTGAGGTATCATTTTTATCGGGAGACTTGGGGGAACGCTGGGTGGAAGGAAATTTGTGCCTCCTCTTAGATTCCAGAACTTTCTATCACAGAAATATGAGGAACATGTGTTTTTTTAGCCAAATTATGAGGTTTGCAAAGGATTCTGGGTAACAGAACCTGATCAGAGCCCCACAAGTCACCCCATCTTGGATTCCCCTAGGTCTCTAGTGTTAAAAAATGCACAGGTTTGGTAGGTTTCCCTAGGTGCCGGCTGAGCTAGAGGCCAAAATCTACAGGTAGGCACTTTGCAAAAAACACCTGTTTTCTTTCAAAAAATAGGATGTGTCCACGTTGCGCTTTGGGGCATTTCCGGTCGCAGGCGCTAGGCCTACCCACACAAGTGAGGTATCATTTTTATCGGGAGGCTTGGGGGAACGCTGGGTGGAAGGAAATTTGTGGTTCCTCTCCGATTCCAGAACTTTGTGTCAGCGAAATGTGAGCAAAACGTGTTTTTTTAGCCAAAGTTTGAGGTTTGCAAAGGATTCTGGGTAACAGAACCTAGTCCGAGCCCCACAAGTCACCCCATCTTGGATTCCCCTAGGTCTCTAGTTTTCAAAAATGCACAGGTTTGGTAGGTTTCCCTAGGTGCCGGCTGAGCTAGAGGCCAAAATCTACAGGTAGGCACTTTGCAAAAAACACCTCTGTTTTCTTTCAAAAAATGGGATGTGTCCACGTTGCGCTTTGGGGCATTTCCTGTTGCGGGTGCTAGGCCTACCCACACAAGTGAGGTATCATTTTTATCGGGAGACTTGAGGGAACACTGGGTGGAAGGAAATTTGTGCCTCCTCTTAGATTCCAGAACTTTCTGTCACAGAACTATGAGGAACATGTGTTTTTTTAGCCAAATTTTGAGGTTTGCAAAGGATTCTGGGTAACAGAACCTGGTCAGAGCCCCACAAGTCACCCCATCTTGGATTCCCCTAGGTCTCTAGTGTTCACAAATGCACAGGTTTGGTAGGTTTCCCTAGGTGCCGGCTGAGCTAGAGGCCAAAATCTGCAGGTAGGCACTTTGCAAAAAACACCTCTGTTTTCTTTAAAAAAATGGGATGTGTCCACGTTGCGTTTTGGGGCATTTCCTGTTGCGGGTGCTAGGCCTACCCACACAAGTGAGGTATCATTTTTATCGGGAGACTTGGGGGAACGCTGGGTGGAAGGAAATTTGTGCCTCCTCTTAGATTCCAGAACTTTCTATCACAGAAATATGAGGAACATGTGTTTTTTTAGCCAAATTATGAGGTTTGCAAAGGATTCTGGGTAACAGAACCTGATCAGAGCCCCACAAGTCACCCCATCTTGGATTCCCCTAGGTCTCTAGTGTTAAAAAATGCACAGGTTTGGTAGGTTTCCCTAGGTGCCGGCTGAGCTAGAGGCCAAAATCTACAGGTAGGCACTTTGCAAAAAACACCTGTTTTCTTTAAAAAAATAGGATGTGTCCACGTTGCGCTTTGGGGCATTTCCGGTCGCGGGCGCTAGGCCTACCCACACAAGTGAGGTATCATTTTTATCGGGAGGCTTGGGGGAACGCTGGGTGAAAGGAAATTTGTGGTTCCTCTCCGATTCCAGAACTTTGTGTCAGCGAAATGTGAGCAAAACGTGTTTTTTTAGCCAAAGTTTGAGGTTTGCAAAGGATTCTGGGTAACAGAACCTAGTCCGAGCCCCACAAGTCACCCCATCTTGGATTCCCCTAGGTCTCTAGTTTTCAAAAATGCACAGGTTTGGTAGGTTTCCCTAGGTGCCGGCTGAGCTAGAGGCCAAAATCTACAGGTAGGCACTTTGCAAAAAACACCTCTGTTTTCTTTAAAAAAATGGGATGTGTCCACGTTGCGCTTTGGGGCATTTCCTGTTGCGGGCGCTAGGCCTACCCACACAAGTGAGGTATCATTTTTATCGGGAGGCTTGGGGGAACGCTGGGTGGAAGGAAATTTGTGGCTCCTCTCATATTCCAGAACTTTCTGTCACCATAATGTGATGAAAACGTGTTTTTTTAGCCAAAGTTTGAGGTTTGCAAAGGATTGTGGGTTACAGAACCTGGTCAGAGCCCGACAAGTCACCCCATCTTGTATTCCCCTAGGTCTCTAGTTTTCAAAAATGCACAGGTTTGGTAGGTTTCCCTATGTGCCGGCTGAGCTAGAGTCCAAAATCTACAGGTAGGCACTTTGCAAAAAACAGCTCTGTTTTCTGTCAAAAAATGGGATGTGTGCACATTGTGCTTTGGGGCATTTCCTGTCGCGCGCGCTAGGCCTATCCACGCAAGTGAGGTATCATTTTTATCGGGAGACTTGGGGGAACACTGGGTGGAAGGAAATTTGTGCCTCCTCTCAGATTCCAGAACTTTCTGCCACAGAAATGTGAGGAACATGTGTTTTTTTTAGCCAAATTTTGAGCTTTGCAAAGGATTCTGGGTAACAGAACCTGGTCAGAGCCCCACAAGTCACCCCATCTTGGATTCCCCTAGGTCTTTAATTTTAAAAAATGCACAGGTTTGCTAGGTTTCCCTAGGTGCCGGCTGAGCTAGAGGCCAAAATCTACAGGTAGGCACTTTGCAAAAAACACCTCTGTTTTCTTTCAAAAAATGGGATGTGTCCACGTTGCGCTTTGGGGCATTTCGTGTCGCGGGCGCTAGGCCTACCCACACAAGTGAGGTATCATTTTTATCGGGAGGCTTGGGAGAACGCTGGGTGGAAGGAAATTTGTGGTTCCTCTCCGATTCCAGAACTTTGTGTCAGCGAAATGTGAGCAAAATGTGTTTTTTTTGCCAAAGTTTGAGGTTTGCAAAGGGTTCTGGGTAACAGGACCTGGTCAGAGCCCCACAAGTCACCCCATCTTGGATTCCCCTAGGTCTCTAGTTTTAAAAAATGCACAGGTTTGGTAGGTGTCCCTAGGTGCCGGCTGAGCTAGAGGCCAAGATCTACAGGTAGGCACTTTGCAAAAAACACCTCTGTTTTCTGTCAAAAAATGGGATGTGCCCACGTTGTGCTTTGGGGCATTTCCTGTCACGGGCGCTAGGACTACCCACACAAGTGAGGTATCATTTTTATCGGGAGACTTGGGGGAACGCTGGGTGGAAGGAAATTTGTGCCTCCTCTCAGATTACAGAACTTTCTGCCACAGAAATGTGAGGAACATGTGTTTTTTTAGCCAAATTTTGAGGTTTGCAAAGGATTCTGGGTAACAGAACCTGGTCCGAGCCCCACAAGTCACCCCATCTTGAATTCCCCTAGGTCTCTAGTTTTCAAAAATACACAGGTTTGGTAGGTTTACCTAGGTGCCGGCTGAGCTAGAGGCCAAAATCTACAGGTAGGCACTTTGCAAAAAACACCTCTGTTTTCTTTCAAAAAATTGGATGTGTCCACGTTGCGTTTTGGGGCATTACCTGTCGCGGGCGCTAGGCCTACCCACACAAGTGAGGTATCATTTTTATCGGGAGACTTGGGGGAACGCTGGGTGGAAGGAAATTTGTGCCTCCTCTCAGATTCCAGAACATTCTGTCACAGAAAGATGAGGAACATGTGTTTTTTTAGCCAAATTTTGAGGTTTGCAAAGGATTCTGGGTAACAGAACCTGGTCAGAGCCCCACAAGTCACCCCATCTTGGATTCCCCTAGGTCCCTAGATTTAAAAAATGCACAGGTTTGGTAGGTTTCCCTAGGTGCCGGCTGAGCTAGTGGCCAAAATCTACAGGTAGGCACTTTGCAAAAAACACCTTTTTTCTTTCAAAAAATGGGATGTGTCCACGTTGCGCTTTGGGGCATTTCGTGTCGCGGGCACTAGGCCTACCCACACAAGTGAGGTATCATTTTTATCGGGAGGCTTGGGGGAACGCTGGGTGGAAGGAAATTTGTGGTTCCTCTCTGATTCCAGAACTTTGTGTCAGCGAAATGTAAACAAAACGTGTTTTTTTAGCCAAAGTTTGAGATTTGCAAAGGATTCTGGGTAACAGAACCTGGTCAGAGCCCCACAGGTCACCCCATCTTGGATTCCCCTAGGTCTCTAGTTTTCAAAAGTGCACAGGTTTGGTAGGTTTCCCTAGGTGCCGGCTGAGCTAGAGGGCAAAATCTACAGGTAGGCACTTTGCAAAAAACACCTCTGTTTTCTTTAAAAAAATGGGATGTGTCCACGTTGCGTTTTGGGGCATTTCCTGTCGCGGGCGCTAGGCCTACCCACACAAGTGAGGTATCATTTTTATCGGGAGACTTGGGGGAACGCTGGGTGGAAGGAAATTTGTGCCTCCTCTTAGATTCCAGAACTTTCTATCACAGAAATATGAGGAACATGTGTTTTTTTAGCCAAATTATGAGGTTTGCAAAGGATTCTGGGTAACAGAACCTGATCAGAGCCCCACAAGTCACCCCATCTTGGATTCCCCTAGGTCTCTAGTGTTAAAAAATGCACAGGTTTGGTAGGTTTCCCTAGGTGCCGGCTGAGCTAGAGGCCAAAATCTACAGGTAGGCACTTTGCAAAAAACACCTGTTTTCTTTCAAAAAATAGGATGTGTCCACGTTGCGCTTTGGGGCATTTCCGGTCGCAGGCGCTAGGCCTACCCACACAAGTGAGGTATCATTTTTATCGGGAGGCTTGGGGGAACGCTGGGTGGAAGGAAATTTGTGGTTCCTCTCCGATTCCAGAACTTTGTGTCAGCGAAATGTGAGCAAAACGTGTTTTTTTAGCCAAAGTTTGAGGTTTGCAAAGGATTCTGGGTAACAGAACCTAGTCCGAGCCCCACAAGTCACCCCATCTTGGATTCCCCTAGGTCTCTAGTTTTCAAAAATGCACAGGTTTGGTAGGTTTCCCTAGGTGCCGGCTGAGCTAGAGGCCAAAATCTACAGGTAGGCACTTTGCAAAAAACACCTCTGTTTTCTTTCAAAAAATGGGATGTGTCCACGTTGCGCTTTGGGGCATTTCCTGTTGCGGGTGCTAGGCCTACCCACACAAGTGAGGTATCATTTTTATCGGGAGACTTGAGGGAACACTGGGTGGAAGGAAATTTGTGCCTCCTCTTAGATTCCAGAACTTTCTGTCACAGAACTATGAGGAACATGTGTTTTTTTAGCCAAATTTTGAGGTTTGCAAAGGATTCTGGGTAACAGAACCTGGTCAGAGCCCCACAAGTCACCCCATCTTGGATTCCCCTAGGTCTCTAGTGTTCACAAATGCACAGGTTTGGTAGGTTTCCCTAGGTGCCGGCTGAGCTAGAGGCCAAAATCTGCAGGTAGGCACTTTGCAAAAAACACCTCTGTTTTCTTTAAAAAAATGGGATGTGTCCACGTTGCGTTTTGGGGCATTTCCTGTTGCGGGTGCTAGGCCTACCCACACAAGTGAGGTATCATTTTTATCGGGAGACTTGGGGGAACGCTGGGTGGAAGGAAATTTGTGCCTCCTCTTAGATTCCAGAACTTTCTATCACAGAAATATGAGGAACATGTGTTTTTTTAGCCAAATTATGAGGTTTGCAAAGGATTCTGGGTAACAGAACCTGATCAGAGCCCCACAAGTCACCCCATCTTGGATTCCCCTAGGTCTCTAGTGTTAAAAAATGCACAGGTTTGGTAGGTTTCCCTAGGTGCCGGCTGAGCTAGAGGCCAAAATCTACAGGTAGGCACTTTGCAAAAAACACCTGTTTTCTTTCAAAAAATAGGATGTGTCCACGTTGCGCTTTGGGGCATTTCCGGTCGCGGGCGCTAGGCCTACCCACACAAGTGAGGTATCATTTTTATCGGGAGGCTTGGGGGAACGCTGGGTGAAAGGAAATTTGTGGTTCCTCTCCGATTCCAGAACTTTGTGTCAGCGAAATGTGAGCAAAACGTGTTTTTTTAGCCAAAGTTTGAGGTTTGCAAAGGATTCTGGGTAACAGAACCTAGTCCGAGCCCCACAAGTCACCCCATCTTGGATTCCCCTAGGTCTCTAGTTTTCAAAAATGCACAGGTTTGGTAGGTTTCCCTAGGTGCCGGCTGAGCTAGAGGCCAAAATCTACAGGTAGGCACTTTGCAAAAAACACCTCTGTTTTCTTTAAAAAAATGGGATGTGTCCACGTTGCGCTTTGGGGCATTTCCTGTTGCGGGCGCTAGGCCTACCCACACAAGTGAGGTATCATTTTTATCGGGAGGCTTGGGGGAACGCTGGGTGGAAGGAAATTTGTGGCTCCTCTCATATTCCAGAACTTTCTGTCACCATAATGTGATGAAAACGTGTTTTTTTAGCCAAAGTTTGAGGTTTGCAAAGGATTGTGGGTTACAGAACCTGGTCAGAGCCCGACAAGTCACCCCATCTTGTATTCCCCTAGGTCTCTAGTTTTCAAAAATGCACAGGTTTGGTAGGTTTCCCTAGGTGCCGGCTGAGCTAGAGTCCAAAATCTACAGGTAGGCACTTTGCAAAAAACAGCTCTGTTTTCTGTCAAAAAATGGGATGTGTGCACATTGTGCTTTGGGGCATTTCCTGTCGCGCGCGCTAGGCCTATCCACGCAAGTGAGGTATCATTTTTATCGGGAGACTTGGGGGAACACTGGGTGGAAGGAAATTTGTGCCTCCTCTCAGATTCCAGAACTTTCTGCCACAGAAATGTGAGGAACATGTGTTTTTTTTAGCCAAATTTTGAGCTTTGCAAAGGATTCTGGGTAACAGAACCTGGTCAGAGCCCCACAAGTCACCCCATCTTGGATTCCCCTAGGTCTTTAATTTTAAAAAATGCACAGGTTTGCTAGGTTTCCCTAGGTGCCGGCTGAGCTAGAGGCCAAAATCTACAGGTAGGCACTTTGCAAAAAACACCTCTGTTTTCTTTCAAAAAATGGGATGTGTCCACGTTGCGCTTTGGGGTATTTCGTGTCGCGGGCGCTAGGCCTACCCACACAAGTGAGGTATCATTTTTATCGGGAGGCTTGGGAGAACGCTGGGTGGAAGGAAATTTGTGGTTCCTCTCCGATTCCAGAACTTTGTGTCAGCGAAATGTGAGCAAAATGTGTTTTTTTTGCCAAAGTTTGAGGTTTGCAAAGGGTTCTGGGTAACAGGACCTGGTCAGAGCCCCACAAGTCACCCCATCTTGGATTCCCCTAGGTCTCTAGTTTTAAAAAATGCACAGGTTTGGTAGGTGTCCCTAGGTGCCGGCTGAGCTAGAGGCCAAGATCTACAGGTAGGCACTTTGCAAAAAACACCTCTGTTTTCTGTCAAAAAATGGGATGTGCCCACGTTGTGCTTTGGGGCATTTCCTGTCACGGGCGCTAGGACTACCCACACAAGTGAGGTATCATTTTTATCGGGAGACTTGGGGGAACGCTGGGTGGAAGGAAATTTGTGCCTCCTCTCAGATTACAGAACTTTCTGCCACAGAAATGTGAGGAACATGTGTTTTTTTAGCCAAAGTTTGAGATTTGCAAAGGATTCTGGGTAACAGAACCTGGTCAGAGCCCCACAGGTCACCCCATCTTGGATTCCCCTAGGTCTCTAGTTTTCAAAAGTGCACAGGTTTGGTAGGTTTCCCTAGGTGCCGGCTGAGCTAGAGGGCAAAATCTACAGGTAGGCACTTTGCAAAAAACACCTCTGTTTTCTTTAAAAAAATGGGATGTGTCCACGTTGCGTTTTGGGGCATTTCCTGTCGCGGGCGCTAGGCCTACCCACACAAGTGAGGTATCATTTTTATCGGGAGACTTGGGGGAACGCTGGGTGGAAGGAAATTTGTGCCTCCTCTTAGATTCCAGAACTTTCTATCACAGAAATATGAGGAACATGTGTTTTTTTAGCCAAATTATGAGGTTTGCAAAGGATTCTGGGTAACAGAACCTGATCAGAGCCCCACAAGTCACCCCATCTTGGATTCCCCTAGGTCTCTAGTGTTAAAAAATGCACAGGTTTGGTAGGTTTCCCTAGGTGCCGGCTGAGCTAGAGGCCAAAATCTACAGGTAGGCACTTTGCAAAAAACACCTGTTTTCTTTCAAAAAATAGGATGTGTCCACGTTGCGCTTTGGGGCATTTCCGGTCGCAGGCGCTAGGCCTACCCACACAAGTGAGGTATCATTTTTATCGGGAGGCTTGGGGGAACGCTGGGTGGAAGGAAATTTGTGGTTCCTCTCCGATTCCAGAACTTTGTGTCAGCGAAATGTGAGCAAAACGTGTTTTTTTAGCCAAAGTTTGAGGTTTGCAAAGAATTCTGGGTAACAGAACCTAGTCCGAGCCCCACAAGTCACCCCATCTTGGATTCCCCTAGGTCTCTAGTTTTCAAAAATGCACAGGTTTGGTAGGTTTCCCTAGGTGCCGGCTGAGCTAGAGGCCAAAATCTACAGGTAGGCACTTTGCAAAAAACACCTCTGTTTTCTTTCAAAAAATGGGATGTGTCCACGTTGCGCTTTGGGGCATTTCCTGTTGCGGGTGCTAGGCCTACCCACACAAGTGAGGTATCATTTTTATCGGGAGACTTGAGGGAACACTGGGTGGAAGGAAATTTGTGCCTCCTCTTAGATTCCAGAACTTTCTGTCACAGAACTATGAGGAACATGTGTTTTTTTAGCCAAATTTTGAGGTTTGCAAAGGATTCTGGGTAACAGAACCTGGTCAGAGCCCCACAAGTCACCCCATCTTGGATTCCCCTAGGTCTCTAGTGTTCACAAATGCACAGGTTTGGTAGGTTTCCCTAGGTGCCGGCTGAGCTAGAGGCCAAAATCTGCAGGTAGGCACTTTGCAAAAAACACCTCTGTTTTCTTTAAAAAAATGGGATGTGTCCACGTTGCGTTTTGGGGCATTTCCTGTTGCGGGTGCTAGGCCTACCCACACAAGTGAGGTATCATTTTTATCGGGAGACTTGGGGGAACGCTGGGTGGAAGGAAATTTGTGCCTCCTCTTAGATTCCAGAACTTTCTATCACAGAAATATGAGGAACATGTGTTTTTTTAGCCAAATTATGAGGTTTGCAAAGGATTCTGGGTAACAGAACCTGATCAGAGCCCCACAAGTCACCCCATCTTGGATTCCCCTAGGTCTCTAGTGTTAAAAAATGCACAGGTTTGGTAGGTTTCCCTAGGTGCCGGCTGAGCTAGAGGCCAAAATCTACAGGTAGGCACTTTGCAAAAAACACCTGTTTTCTTTCAAAAAATAGGATGTGTCCACGTTGCGCTTTGGGGCATTTCCGGTCGCGGGCGCTAGGCCTACCCACACAAGTGAGGTATCATTTTTATCGGGAGGCTTGGGGGAACGCTGGGTGAAAGGAAATTTGTGGTTCCTCTCCGATTCCAGAACTTTGTGTCAGCGAAATGTGAGCAAAACGTGTTTTTTTAGCCAAAGTTTGAGGTTTGCAAAGGATTCTGGGTAACAGAACCTAGTCCGAGCCCCACAAGTCACCCCATCTTGGATTCCCCTAGGTCTCTAGTTTTCAAAAATGCACAGGTTTGGTAGGTTTCCCTAGGTGCCGGCTGAGCTAGAGGCCAAAATCTACAGGTAGGCACTTTGCAAAAAACACCTCTGTTTTCTTTAAAAAAATGGGATGTGTCCACGTTGCGCTTTGGGGCATTTCCTGTTGCGGGCGCTAGGCCTACCCACACAAGTGAGGTATCATTTTTATCGGGAGGCTTGGGGGAACGCTGGGTGGAAGGAAATTTGTGGCTCCTCTCATATTCCAGAACTTTCTGTCACCATAATGTGATGAAAACGTGTTTTTTTAGCCAAAGTTTGAGGTTTGCAAAGGATTGTGGGTAACAGAACCTGGTCAGAGCCCGACAAGTCACCCCATCTTGTATTCCCCTAGGTCTCTAGTTTTCAAAAATGCACAGGTTTGGTAGGTTTCCCTAGGTGCCGGCTGAGCTAGAGTCCAAAATCTACAGGTAGGCACTTTGCAAAAAACAGCTCTGTTTTCTGTCAAAAAATGGGATGTGTGCACATTGTGCTTTGGGGCATTTCCTGTCGCGCGCGCTAGGCCTATCCACGCAAGTGAGGTATCATTTTTATCGGGAGACTTGGGGGAACACTGGGTGGAAGGAAATTTGTGCCTCCTCTCAGATTCCAGAACTTTCTGCCACAGAAATGTGAGGAACATGTGTTTTTTTTAGCCAAATTTTGAGCTTTGCAAAGGATTCTGGGTAACAGAACCTGGTCAGAGCCCCACAAGTCACCCCATCTTGGATTCCCCTAGGTCTTTAGTTTTAAAAAATGCACAGGTTTGCTAGGTTTCCCTAGGTGCCGGCTGAGCTAGAGTCCAAAATCTATAGGTAGGCACTTTGCAAAAAACACCTCTGTTTTCTTTCAAAAAATGGGATGTGTCCACGTTGCGCTTTGGGGCATTTCGTGTCGCGGGCGCTAGGCCTACCCACACAAGTGAGGTATCATTTTTATCGGGAGGCTTGGGAGAACGCTGGGTGGAAGGAAATTTGTGGTTCCTCTCCGATTCCAGAACTTTGTGTCAGCGAAATGTGAGCAAAATGTGTTTTTTTTGCCAAAGTTTGAGGTTTGCAAAGGGTTCTGGGTAACAGGACCTGGTCAGAGCCCCACAAGTCACCCCATCTTGGATTCCCCTAGGTCTCTAGTTTTAAAAAATGCACAGGTTTGGTAGGTGTCCCTAGGTGCCGGCTGAGCTAGAGGCCAAGATCTACAGGTAGGCACTTTGCAAAAAACACCTCTGTTTTCTGTCAAAAAATGGGATGTGCCCACGTTGTGCTTTGGGGCATTTTCTGTCACGGGCGCTAGGACTACCCACACAAGTGAGGTATCATTTTTATCGGGAGACTTGGGGGAACGCTGGGTGGAAGGAAATTTGTGCCTCCTCTCAGATTACAGAACTTTCTGCCACAGAAATGTGAGGAACATGTGTTTTTTTAGCCAAATTTTGAGGTTTGCAAAGGATTCTGGGTAACAGAACCTGGTCCGAGCCCCACAAGTCACCCCATCTTGAATTCCCCTAGGTCTCTAGTTTTCAAAAATACACAGGTTTGGTAGGTTTACCTAGGTGCCGGCTGAGCTAGAGGCCAAAATCTACAGGTAGGCACTTTGCAAAAAACACCTCTGTTTTCTTTCAAAAAATTGGATGTGTCCACGTTGCGTTTTGGGGCATTTCCTGTCGCGGGCGCTAGGCCTACCCACACAAGTGAGGTATCATTTTTATCGGGAGACTTGGGGGAACGCTGGGTGGAAGGAAATTTGTGCCTCCTCTTAGATTCCAGAACTTTCTATCACAGAAATATGAGGAACATGTGTTTTTTTAGCCAAATTATGAGGTTTGCAAAGGATTCTGGGTAACAGAACCTGATCAGAGCCCCACAAGTCACCCCATCTTGGATTCCCCTAGGTCTCTAGTGTTAAAAAATGCACAGGTTTGGTAGGTTTCCCTAGGTGCCGGCTGAGCTAGAGGCCAAAATCTACAGGTAGGCACTTTGCAAAAAACACCTGTTTTCTTTCAAAAAATAGGATGTGTCCACGTTGCGCTTTGGGGCATTTCTGGTCGCAGGCGCTAGGCCTACCCACACAAGTGAGGTATCATTTTTATCGGGAGGCTTGGGGGAACGCTGGGTGGAAGGAAATTTGTGGTTCCTCTCCGATTCCAGAACTTTGTGTCAGCGAAATGTGAGCAA
Source organism: Pleurodeles waltl (assembly GCF_031143425.1). Lineage (NCBI taxonomy): Eukaryota > Metazoa > Chordata > Amphibia > Caudata > Salamandridae > Pleurodeles > Pleurodeles waltl. The sequence goes on along the minus strand of NC_090446.1, from coordinate 1,504,286,766 downwards.
AACGTGTTTTTTTAGCCAAAGTTTGAGGTTTGCAAAGGATTCTGGGTAACAGAACCTAGTCCGAGCCCCACAAGTCACCCCATCTTGGATTCCCCTAGGTCTCTAGTTTTCAAAAATGCACAGGTTTGGTAGGTTTCCCTAGGTGCCGGCTGAGCTAGAGGCCAAAATCTACAGGTAGGCACTTTGCAAAAAACACCTCTGTTTTCTTTCAAAAAATGGGATGTGTCCACGTTGCGCTTTGGGGCATTTCCTGTTGCGGGTGCTAGGCCTACCCACACAAGTGAGGTATCATTTTTATCGGGAGACTTGAGGGAACACTGGGTGGAAGGAAATTTGTGCCTCCTCTTAGATTCCAGAACTTTCTGTCACAGAACTATGAGGAACATGTGTTTTTTTAGCCAAATTTTGAGGTTTGCAAAGGATTCTGGGTAACAGAACCTGGTCAGAGCCCCACAAGTCACCCCATCTTGGATTCCCCTAGGTCTCTAGTGTTCACAAATGCACAGGTTTGGTAGGTTTCCCTAGGTGCCGGCTGAGCTAGAGGCCAAAATCTGCAGGTAGGCACTTTGCAAAAAACACCTCTGTTTTCTTTAAAAAAATGGGATGTGTCCACGTTGCGTTTTGGGGCATTTCCTGTTGCGGGTGCTAGGCCTACCCACACAAGTGAGGTATCATTTTTATCGGGAGACTTGGGGGAACGCTGGGTGGAAGGAAATTTGTGCCTCCTCTTAGATTCCAGAACTTTCTATCACAGAAATATGAGGAACATGTGTTTTTTTAGCCAAATTATGAGGTTTGGAAAGGATTCTGGGTAACAGAACCTGATCAGAGCCCCACAAGTCACCCCATCTTGGATTCCCCTAGGTCTCTAGTGTTAAAAAATGCACAGGTTTGGTAGGTTTCCCTAGGTGCCGGCTGAGCTAGAGGCCAAAATCTACAGGTAGGCACTTTGCAAAAAACACCTGTTTTCTTTCAAAAAATAGGATGTGTCCACGTTGCGCTTTGGGGCATTTCCGGTCGCAGGCGCTAGGCCTACCCACACAAGTGAGGTATCATTTTTATCGGGAGGCTTGGGGGAACGCTGGGTGGAAGGAAATTTGTGGTTCCTCTCCGATTCCAGAACTTTGTGTCAGCGAAATGTGAGCAAAACGTGTTTTTTTAGCCAAAGTTTGAGGTTTGCAAAGGATTCTGGGTAACAGAACCTAGTCCGAGCCCCACAAGTCACCCCATCTTGGATTCCCCTAGGTCTCTAGTGTTAAAAAATGCACAGGTTTGGTAGGTTTCCCTAGGTGCCGGCTGAGCTAGAGGCCAAAATCTACAGGTAGGCACTTTGCAAAAAACACCTCTGTTTTCTTTCAAAAAATGGGATGTGTCCACGTTGCGCTTTGGGGCATTTCCTGTTGCGGGTGCTAGGCCTACCCACACAAGTGAGGTATCATTTTTATCGGGAGACTTGAGGGAACACTGGGTGGAAGGAAATTTGTGCCTCCTCTTAGATTCCAGAACTTTCTATCACAGAAATATGAGGAACATGTGTTTTTTTAGCCAAATTATGAGGTTTGCAAAGGATTCTGGGTAACAGAACCTGATCAGAGCCCCACAAGTCACCCCATCTTGGATTCCCCTAGGTCTCTAGTGTTCAAAAATGCACAGGTTTGGTAGGTTTCCCTAGGTGCCGGCTGAGCTAGAGGCCAAAATCTACAGGTAGGCACTTTGCAAAAAACACCTGTTTTCTTTCAAAAAATAGGATGTGTCCATGTTGCGCTTTGGGGCATTTCCGGTCGCAGGCGCTAGGCCTACCCACACAAGTGAGGTATCATTTTTATCGGGAGGCTTGGGGGAACGCTGGGTGGAAGGAAATGTGTGGTTCCTCTCCGATTCCAGAACTTTGTGTCAGCGAAATGTGAGCAAAACGTGTTTTTTTAGCCAAAGTTTGAGGTTTGCAAAGGATTCTGGGTAACAGAACCTAGTCCGAGCCCCACAAGTCACCCCATCTTGGATTCCCCTAGGTCTCTAGTTTTAAAAAATGCACAGGTTTGGTAGGTGTCCCTAGGTGCCGGCTGAGCTAGAGGCCAAGATCTACAGGTAGGCACTTTGCAAAAAACACCTCTGTTTTCTGTCAAAAAATGGGATGTGCCCACGTTGTGCTTTGGGGCATTTCCTGTCACGGGCGCTAGGACTACCCACACAAGTGAGGTATCATTTTTATCGGGAGACTTGGGGGAACGCTGGGTGGAAGGAAATTTGTGCCTCCTCTCAGATTCCAGAACTTTCTGTCACAGAAAGATGAGGAACATGTGTTTTTTTAGCCAAATTTTGAGGTTTGCAAAGGATTCTGGGTAACAGAACCTGGTCAGAGCCCCACAAGTCACCCCATCTTGGATTCCCCTAGGTCCCTAGATTTAAAAAATGCACAGGTTTGGTAGGTTTCCCTAGGTGCCGGTTGAGCTAGAGGCCAAAATCTACAGGTAGGCACTTTGCAAAAAACACCTCTGTTTTCTTTCAAAAAATTGGATGTGTCCACGTTGTGCTTTGGGGCATTTTCTGTCGCGGGCGCTAGGCCTACCCACACAAGTGAGGTATCATTTTTATCGGGAGACTTGGGGGAACGCTGCGTGGAAGGAAATTTGTGCCTCCTCTCAGATTCCAGAACTTTCTGTCACAGAAAGATGAGGAACATGTGTTTCTTTAGCCAAATTTTGAGGTTTGCAAAGGATTCTGGGTAACAGAACCTGGTCAGAGCCCCACAAGTCACCCCATCTTGGATTCCCCTAGGTCCCTAGATTTAAAAAATGCACAGGTTTGGTAGGTTTCCCTAGGTGCCGGCTGAGCTAGAGGCCAAAATCTACTGGTAGGCACTTTGCAAAAAACACCTTTTTTCTTTCAAAAAATGGGATGTGTCCACGTTGCGTTTTGGGGCATTTCGTGTCGCGGGCGCTAGGCCTACCCACACAAGTGAGGTATCATTTTTATCGGGAGGCTTGGGGGAACGCTGGGTGGAAGGAAATTTGTGGTTCCTCTCTGATTCCAGAACTTTGTGTCAGCGAAATGTAAGCAAAACGTGTTTTTTTAGCCAAAGTTTGAGATTTGCAAAGGATTCTGGGTAACAGAACCTGGTCAGAGCCCCACAAGTCACCCCATCTTGGATTCCCCTAGGTCTCTAGTTTTCAAAAGTGCACAGGTTTGGTAGGTTTCCCTAGGTGCCGGCTGAGCTAGAGGCCAAAATCTACAGGTAGGCACTTTGCAAAAAACACCTCTGTTTTCTTAAATAAAATGGGATGTGTCCACGTTGCGTTTTGGGGCATTTCCTGTCGCGGGCGCTAGGCCTACCCACACAAGTGAGGTATCATTTTTATCGGGAGACTTGGGGGAACGCTGGGTGGAAGGAAATTTGTGCCTCCTCTTAGATTCCAGAACTTTCTGTCACAGAAATATGAGGAACATGTGTTTTTTTAGCCAAATTTTGAGGTTTGCAAAGGATTCTGGGTAACAGAACCTGGTCAGAGCCCCACAAGTCACCCCATCTTGGATTCCCCTTGGTCTCTAGTGTTAAAAAATGCACAGGTTTGGTAGGTTTCCCTAGGTGCCGGCTGAGCTAGAGGCCAAAATCTACAGGTAGGCACTTTGCAAAAAACACCTGTTTTCTTTCAAAAAATAGGATGTGTCCATGTTGCGCTTTGGGGCATTTCCGGTCGCAGGCGCTAGGCCTACCCACACAAGTGAGGTATCATTTTTATCGGGAGGCTTGGGGGAACGCTGGGTGGAAGGAAATTTGTGGTTCCTCTCCGATTCCAGAACTTTGTGTCGGCGAAATGTGAGCAAAACGTGTTTTTTTAGCCAAAGTTTGAGGTTTGCAAAGGATTCTGGGTAACAGAACCTAGTCCGAGCCCCACAAGTCACCCCATCTTGGATTCCCCTAGGTCTCTAGTTTTAAAAAATGCACAGGTTTGGTAGGTGTCCCTAGGTGCCGGCTGAGCTAGAGGCCAAGATCTACAGGTAGGCACTTTGCAAAAAACACCTCTGTTTTCTGTCAAAAAATGGGATGTGCCCACGTTGTGCTTTGGGGCATTTCCTGTCACGGGCGCTAGGACTACCCACACAAGTGAGGTATCATTTTTATCGGGAGACTTGGGGGAACGCTGGGTGGAAGGAAATTTGTGCCTCCTCTCAGATTCCAGAACTTTCTGTCACAGAAAGATGAGGAACATGTGTTTTTTTAGCCAAATTTTGAGGTTTGCAAAGGATTCTGGGTAACAGAACCTGGTCAGAGCCCCACAAGTCACCCCATCTTGGATTCCCCTAGGTCCCTAGATTTAAAAAATGCACAGGTTTGGTAGGTTTCCCTAGGTGCCGGTTGAGCTAGAGGCCAAAATCTACAGGTAGGCACTTTGCAAAAAACACCTCTGTTTTCTTTCAAAAAATTGGATGTGTCCACGTTGCGTTTTGGGGCATTACCTGTCGCGGGCGCTAGGCCTACCCACACAAGTGAGGTATCATTTTTATCGGGAGACTTGGGGGAACGCTGCGTGGAAGGAAATTTGTGCCTCCTCTCAGATTCCAGAACTTTCTGTCACAGAAAGATGAGGAACATGTGTTTCTTTAGCCAAATTTTGAGGTTTGCAAAGGATTCTGGGTAACAGAACCTGGTCAGAGCCCCACAAGTCACCCCATCTTGGATTCCCCTAGGTCCCTAGATTTAAAAAATGCACAGGTTTGGTAGGTTTCCCTAGGTGCCGGCTGAGCTAGAGGCCAAAATCTACTGGTAGGCACTTTGCAAAAAACACCTTTTTTCTTTCAAAAAATGGGATGTGTCCACGTTGCGTTTTGGGGCATTTCGTGTCGCGGGCGCTAGGCCTACCCACACAAGTGAGGTATCATTTTTATCGGGAGGCTTGGGGGAACGCTGGGTGGAAGGAAATTTGTGGTTCCTCTCTGATTCCAGAACTTTGTGTCAGCGAAATGTAAGCAAAACGTGTTTTTTTAGCCAAAGTTTGAGATTTGCAAAGGATTCTGGGTAACAGAACCTGGTCAGAGCCCCACAAGTCACCCCATCTTGGATTCCCCTAGGTCTCTAGTTTTCAAAAGTGCACAGGTTTGGTAGGTTTCCCTAGGTGCCGGCTGAGCTAGAGGCCAAAATCTACAGGTAGGCACTTTGCAAAAAACACCTCTGTTTTCTTAAATAAAATGGGATGTGTCCACGTTGCGTTTTGGGGCATTTCCTGTCGCGGGCGCTAGGCCTACCCACACAAGTGAGGTATCATTTTTATCGGGAGACTTGGGGGAACGCTGGGTGGAAGGAAATTTGTGCCTCCTCTTAGATTCCAGAACTTTCTGTCACAGAAATATGAGGAACATGTGTTTTTTTAGCCAAATTTTGAGGTTTGCAAAGGATTCTGGGTAACAGAACCTGGTCAGAGCCCCACAAGTCACCCCATCTTGGATTCCCCTTGGTCTCTAGTGTTAAAAAATGCACAGGTTTGGTAGGTTTCCCTAGGTGCCGGCTGAGCTAGAGGCCAAAATCTGCAGGTAGGCACTTTGCAAAAAACACCTCTGTTTTCTTTCAAAAAATGGAATGTGTCCACGTTGCGTTTTGGGGCATTTCCTGTTGCGGGTGCTAGGCCTACCCACACAAGTGAGGTATCAGTTTTATCGGGAGACTTGGGGGAACGCTGGGTGGAAGGAAATTTGTGCCTCCTCTTAGATTCCAGAACTTTCTATCACAGAAATATGAGGAACATGTGTTTTTTTAGCCAAATTATGAGGTTTGCAAAGGATTCTGGGTAACAGAAACTTATCAGAGCCCCACAAGTCACCCCCATCTTGGATTCCCCTAGGTCTCTAGTGTTAAAAAATGCACAGGTTTGGTAGGTTTCCCTAGGTGCCGGCTGAGCTAGAGGCCAAAATCTACAGGTATGCACTTTGCAAAAAACACCTTTGTTTTCTTTCAAAAAATGGGATGTGTCTACGTTGCGTTTTGGGGCATTACGTGTCGCGGGCGCTAGGCCTACCCACACAAGTGAGGTATCATTTTTATCGGGAGGCTTGGGGGAACGCTGGGTGGAAGGAAATTTGTGGTTCCTCTCCGATTCCAGAACTTTGTGTCAGCGAAATGTGAGCAAAACGTGTTTTTTTAGCCAAAGTTTGAGGTTTGCAAAGGATTCTGGGTAACAGAACCTAGTCCGAGCCCCACAAGTCACCCCATCTTGGATTCCCCTAGGTCTCTAGTTTTCAAAAATGCACAGGTTTGGTAGGTTTCCCTAGGTGCCGGCTGAGCTAGAGGCCAAAATCTACAGGTAGGCACTTTGCAAAAAACACCTCTGTTTTCTTTAAAAAAATGGGATGTGTCCACGTTGCGCTTTGGGGCATTTCCTGTCGCGGGCGCTAGGCCTACCCACACAAGTGAGGTATCATTTTTATCGGGAGGCTTGGGGGAACGCTGGGTGGAAGGAAATTTGTGGCTCCTCTCATATTCCAGAACTTTCTGTCACCATAATGTGATGAAAATGTGTTTTTTTAGCCAAAGTTTGAGGTTTGCAAAGGATTGTGGGTAACAGATCCTGGTCAGAGCCCGACAAGTCACCCCATCTTGTATTCCCCTAGGTCTCTAGTTTTCAAAAATGCACAGGTTTGGCAGGTTTCCCTAGGTGCCGGCTGAGCTAGAGTCCAAAATCTACAGGTAGGCACTTTGCAAAAAACAGCTCTGTTTTCTTTCAAAAAATGGGATGTGTCCACGTTGCGTTTTGGGGCATTTCCTGTTGCGGGTGCTAGGCCTACCCACACAAGTGAGGTATCATTTTTATCGGGAGACTTGGGGGAACGCTGGGTGGAAGGAAATTTGTGCCTCCTCTTAGATTCCAGAACTTTCTATCACAGAAATATGAGGAACATGTGTTTTTTTAGCCAAATTATGAGGTTTGCAAAGGATTCTGGGTAACAGAACCTTATCAGAGCCCCACAAGTCACCCCCATCTTGGATTCCCCTAGGTCTCTAGTGTTAAAAAATGCACAGGTTTGGTAGGTTTCCCTAGGTGCCGGCTGAGCTAGAGGCCAAAATCTACAGGTAGGCACTTTGCAAAAAACACCTGTTTTCTTTAAAAAAATAGGATGTGTCCACGTTGCGCTTTGGGGCATTTCCGGTCGCGGGCGCTAGGCCTACCCACACAAGTGAGGTATCATTTTTATCGGGAGGCTTGGGGGAACGCTGGGTGAAAGGAAATTTGTGGTTCCTCTCCGATTCCAGAACTTTGTGTCAGCGAAATGTGAGCAAAACGTGTTTTTTTAGCCAAAGTTTGAGGTTTGCAAAGGATTCTGGGTAACAGAACCTAGTCCGAGCCCCACAAGTCACCCCATCTTGGATTCCCCTAGGTCTCTAGTTTTCAAAAATGCACAGGTTTGGTAGGTTTCCCTAGGTGCCGGCTGAGCTAGAGGCCAAAATCTACAGGTAGGCACTTTGCAAAAAACACCTCTGTTTTCTTTAAAAAAATGGGATGTGTCCACGTTGCGCTTTGGGGCATTTCCTGTTGCGGGCGCTAGGCCTACCCACACAAGTGAGGTATCATTTTTATCGGGAGGCTTGGGGGAACGCTGGGTGGAAGGAAATTTGTGGCTCCTCTCATATTCCAGAACTTTCTGTCACCATAATGTGATGAAAACGTGTTTTTTTAGCCAAAGTTTGAGGTTTGCAAAGGATTGTGGGTAACAGAACCTGGTCAGAGCCCGACAAGTCACTCCATCTTGTATTCCCCTAGGTCTCTAGTTTTCAAAAATGCACAGGTTTGGTAGGTTTCCCTAGGTGCCGGCTGAGCTAGAGTCCAAAATCTACAGGTAGGCACTTTGCAAAAAACAGCTCTGTTTTCTGTCAAAAAATGGGATGTGTGCACATTGTGCTTTGGGGCATTTCCTGTCGCGCGCGCTAGGCCTATCCACGCAAGTGAGGTATCATTTTTATCGGGAGACTTGGGGGAACACTGGGTGGAAGGAAATTTGTGCCTCCTCTCAGATTCCAGAACTTTCTGCCACAGAAATGTGAGGAACATGTGTTTTTTTTAGCCAAATTTTGAGCTTTGCAAAGGATTCTGGGTAACAGAACCTGGTCAGAGCCCCACAAGTCACCCCATCTTGGATTCCCCTAGGTCTTTAGTTTTAAAAAATGCACAGGTTTGCTAGGTTTCCCTAGGTGCCGGCTGAGCTAGAGGCCAAAATCTACAGGTAGGCACTTTGCAAAAAACACCTCTGTTTTCTTTCAAAAAATGGGATGTGTCCACGTTGCGCTTTGGGGCATTTCGTGTCGCGGGCGCTAGGCCTACCCACACAAGTGAGGTATCATTTTTATCGGGAGGCTTGGGAGAACGCTGGGTGGAAGGAAATTTGTGGTTCCTCTCCGATTCCAGAACTTTGTGTCAGCGAAATGTGAGCAAAATGTGTTTTTTTTGCCAAAGTTTGAGGTTTGCAAAGGGTTCTGGGTAACAGGACCTGGTCAGAGCCCCACAAGTCACCCCATCTTGGATTCCCCTAGGTCTCTAGTTTTAAAAAATGCACAGGTTTGGTAGGTGTCCCTAGGTGCCGGCTGAGCTAGAGGCCAAGATCTACAGGTAGGCACTTTGCAAAAAACACCTCTGTTTTCTGTCAAAAAATGGGATGTGCCCACGTTGTGCTTTGGGGCATTTCCTGTCACGGGCGCTAGGACTACCCACACAAGTGAGGTATCATTTTTATCGGGAGACTTGGGGGAACGCTGGGTGGAAGGAAATTTGTGCCTCCTCTCAGATTACAGAACTTTCTGCCACAGAAATGTGAGGAACATGTGTTTTTTTAGCCAAATTTTGAGGTTTGCAAAGGATTCTGGGTAACAGAACCTGGTCCGAGCCCCACAAGTCACCCCATCTTGAATTCCCCTAGGTCTCTAGTTTTCAAAAATACACAGGTTTGGTAGGTTTACCTAGGTGCCGGCTGAGCTAGAGGCCAAAATCTACAGGTAGGCACTTTGCAAAAAACACCTCTGTTTTCTTTCAAAAAATTGGATGTGTCCACGTTGCGTTTTGGGGCATTACCTGTCGCGGGCGCTAGGCCTACCCACACAAGTGAGGTATCATTTTTATCGGGAGACTTGGGGGAACGCTGGGTGGAAGGAAATTTGTGCCTCCTCTCAGATTCCAGAACATTCTGTCACAGAAAGATGAGGAACATGTGTTTTTTTAGCCAAATTTTGAGGTTTGCAAAGGATTCTGGGTAACAGAACCTGGTCAGAGCCCCACAAGTCACCCCATCTTGGATACCCCTAGGTCCCTAGATTTAAAAAATGCACAGGTTTGGTAGGTTTCCCTAGGTGCCGGCTGAGCTAGTGGCCAAAATCTACAGGTAGGCACTTTGCAAAAAACACCTTTTTTCTTTCAAAAAATGGGATGTGTCCACGTTGCGCTTTGGGGCATTTCGTGTCGCGGGCACTAGGCCTACCCACACAAGTGAGGTATCATTTTTATCGGGAGGCTTGGGGGAACGCTGGGTGGAAGGAAATTTGTGGTTCCTCTCTGATTCCAGAACTTTGTGTCAGCGAAATGTAAACAAAACGTGTTTTTTTAGCCAAAGTTTGAGATTTGCAAAGGATTCTGGGTAACAGAACCTGGTCAGAGCCCCACAGGTCACCCCATCTTGGATTCCCCTAGGTCTCTAGTTTTCAAAAGTGCACAGGTTTGGTAGGTTTCCCTAGGTGCCGGCTGAGCTAGAGGCCAAAATCTACAGGTAGGCACTTTGCAAAAAACACCTCTGTCTTCTTTAAAAAAATGAGATGTGTCCACGTTGCGTTTTGGGGCATTTCCTGTCGCGGGCGCTAGGCCTACCCACACAAGTGAGGTATCATTTTTATCGGGAGACTTGGGGGAACGCTGGGTGGAAGGAAATTTGTGCCTCCTCTTAGATTCCAGAACTTTCTATCACAGAAATATGAGGAACATGTGTTTTTTTAGCCAAATTATGAGGTTTGCAAAGGATTCTGGGTAACAGAACCTGATCAGAGCCCCACAAGTCACCCCATCTTGGATTCCCCTAGGTCTCTAGTGTTAAAAAATGCACAGGTTTGGTAGGTTTCCCTAGGTGCCGGCTGAGCTAGAGGCCAAAATCTACAGGTAGGCACTTTGCAAAAAACACCTGTTTTCTTTCAAAAAATAGGATGTGTCCACATTGCGCTTTGGGGCATTTCCGGTCGCAGGCGCTACGCCTACCCACACAAGTGAGGTATCATTTTTATCGGGAGGCTTGGGGGAACGCTGGGTGGAAGGAAATTTGTGGTTCCTCTCCGATTCCAGAACTTTGTGTCAGCGAAATGTGAGCAAAACGTGTTTTTTTAGCCAAAGTTTGAGGTTTGCAAAGGATTCTGGGTAACAGAACCTAGTCCGAGCCCCACAAGTCACCCCATCTTGGATTCCCCTAGGTCTCTAGTTTTCAAAAATGCACAGGTTTGGTAGGTTTCCCTAGGTGCCGGCTGAGCTAGAGGCCAAAATCTACAGGTAGGCACTTTGCAAAAAACACCTCTGTTTTCTTTCAAAAAATGGGATGTGTCCACGTTGCGCTTTGGGGCATTTCCTGTTGCGGGTGCTAGGCCTACCCACAGAAGTGAGGTATCATTTTTATCGGGAGACTTGAGGGAACACTGGGTGGAAGGAAATTTGTGCCTCCTCTTAGATTCCAGAACTTTCTGTCACAGAACTATGAGGAACATGTGTTTTTTTAGCCAAATTTTGAGGTTTGCAAAGGATTCTGGGTAACAGAACCTGGTCAGAGCCCCACAAGTCACCCCATCTTGGATTCCCCTAGGTCTCTAGTGTTCACAAATGCACAGGTTTGGTAGGTTTCCCTAGGTGCCGGCTGAGCTAGAGGCCAAAATCTGCAGGTAGGCACTTTGCAAAAAACACCTCTGTTTTCTTTCAAAAAATGGGATGTGTCCACGTTGCGTTTTGGGGCATTTCCTGTTGTGGGTGCTAGGCCTACCCACACAAGTGAGGTATCATTTTTATCGGGAGACTTGGGGAACGCTGGGTGGAAGGAAATTTGTGCTTCCTCTTAGATTCCAGAACTTTCTATCACAGAAATATGAGGAACATGTGTTTTTTTAGCCAAATTATGAGGTTTGCAAAGGATTCTGGGTAACAGAACCTGATCAGAGCCCCACAAGTCACCCCATCTTGGATTCCCCTAGGTCTCTAGTGTTAAAAAATGCACAGGTTTGGTAGGTTTCCCTAGGTGCCGGCTGAGCTAGAGGCCAAAATCTACAGGTAGGCACTTTGCAAAAAACACCTGTTTTCTTTCAAAAAATAGGATGTGTCCACGTTGCGCTTTGGGGCATTTCCGGTCGCAGGCGCTAGGCCTACCCACACAAGTGAGGTATCATTTTTATCGGGAGGCTTGGGGAACGCTGGGTGGAAGGAAATTTGTGGTTCCTCTCCGATTCCAGAACTTTGTGTCAGCGAAATGTGAGCAAAACGTGTTTTTTTAGCCAAAGTTTGAGGTTTGCAAAGGATTCTGGGTAACAGAACCTAGTCCGAGCCCCACAAGTCACCCCATCTTGGATTCCCCTAGGTCTCTAGTTTTCAAAAATGCACAGGTTTGGTAGGTTTCCCTAGGTGCCGGCTGAGCTAGAGGCCAAAATCTACAGGTAGGCACTTTGCAAAAAACACCTCTGTTTTCTTTCAAAAAATGGGATGTGTCCACGTTGCGCTTTGGGGCATTTCCTGTTGCGGGTGCTAGGCCTACCCACACAAGTGAGGTATCATTTTTATCGGGAGATTTGAGGGAACACTGGGTGGAAGGAAATTTGTGCCTCCTCTTAGATTCCAGAACTTTCTATCACAGAAATATGAGGAACATGTGTTTTTTTAGCCAAATTATGAGGTTTGCAAAGGATTCTGGGTAACAGAACCTGATCAGAGCCCCACAAGTCACCCCATCTTGGATTCCCCTAGGTCTCTAGTGTTCAAAAATGCACAGGTTTGGTAGGTTTCCCTAGGTGCCGGCTGAGCTAGAGGCCAAAATCTACAGGTAGGCACTTTGCAAAAAACACCTGTTTTCTTTCAAAAAATAGGATGTGTCCATGTTGCGCTTTGGGGCATTTCCGGTCGCAGGCGCTAGGCCTACCCACACAAGTGAGGTATCATTTTTATCGGGAGGCTTGGGGGAACGCTGGGTGGAAGGAAATTTGTGGTTCCTCTCCGATTCCAGAACTTTGTGTCAGCGAAATGTGAGCAAAACATGTTTTTTTAGCCAAAGTTTGAGGTTTGCAAAGGATTCTGGGTAACAGAACCTAGTCCGAGCCCCACAAGTCACCCCATCTTGGATTCCCCTAGGTCTCTAGTTTTCAAAAATGCACAGGTTTGGTAGGTTTCCCTAGGTGCCGCCTGAGCTAGAGGCCAAAATCTACAGGTAGGCACTTTGCAAAAAACACCTCTGTTTTCTTTAAAAAAATGGGATGTGTCCACGTTGCGCTTTGGGGTATTTCTTGTCGCGGGCGCTAGGCCTACCCACACAAGTGAGGTATCATTTTTATCGGGAGGCTTGGGGGAACGCTGGGTGGAAGGAAATTTGTGCCTCCTCTCAGATTCCAGAACTTTCTGCCACAGAAATGTGAGGAACATGTGTTTTTTTAGCCAAATTTTGAGGTTTGCAAAGGATTCTGGGTAACAGAACCTGGTCAGAGCCCCACAAGTCACCCCATCTTGAATTCCCCTAGGTCTCTAGTTTTCAAAAATACACGGGTTTGGTAGGTTTACCTAGGTGACGGCTGAGCTAGAGGCCAAAATCTACAGGTAGGCACTTTGCAAAAAACACCTCTGTTTTCTTTCAAAAAATTGGATGTGTCCACGTTGCGTTTTGGGGCATTACCTGTCGCGGGCGCTAGGCCTACCCACACAAGTGAGGTATCATTTTTATCGGGAGACTTGGGGGAACGCTGGGTGGAAGGAAATTTGTGCCTCCTCTCAGATTCCAGAACATTCTGTCACAGAAAGATGAGGAACATGTGTTTTTTTAGCCAAATTTTGAGGTTTGCAAAGGATTCTGGGTAACAGAACCTGGTCAGAGCCCCACAAGTCACCCCATCTTGGATTCCCCTAGGTCCCTAGATTTAAAAAATGCACAGGTTTGGTAGGTTTCCCTTGGTGCCGGCTGAGCTAGTGGCCAAAATCTACAGGTAGGCACTTTGCAAAAAAACACCTTTCTTCTTTCAAAAAATGGGATGTGTCCACGTTGCGCTTTGGGGCATTTCGTGTCGCGGGCGCTAGGCCTACCCACACAAGTGAGGTATAATTTTTATCGGGAGGCTTGGGGAAACGCTGAGTGGAAGGAAATTTGTGGTTCCTCTCTGATTCCAGAACTTTGTGTCAGCGAAATGTAAGCAAAACGTGTTTTTTTAGCCAAAGTTTGAGATTTGCAAAGGATTCTGGGTAACAGAACCTGGTCAGAGCCCCACAGGTCACCCCATCTTGGATTCCCCTAGGTCTCTAGTTTTCAAAAGTGCACAGGTTTGGTAGGTTTCCCTAGGTGCCGGCTGAGCTAGAGGCCAAAATCTACAGGTAGGCACTTTGCAAAAAACACCTCTGTTTTCTTTCAAAAAATGGGATGTGTCCACGTTGTGCTTTGGGGCATTTCCTGTTGCGGGTGCTAGGCCTACCCACACAAGTGAGGTATCATTTTTATCTGGAGACTTGAGGGAACGCTGGGTGGAAGAAAATTTGTGCCTCCTCTTAGATTCCAGAACTTTCTATCACAGAAATATGAGGAACATGTGTTTTTTTAGCCAAATTATGAGGTTTGCAAAGGATTCTGGGTAACAGAACCTGATCAGAGCCCCACAAGTCACCCCATCTTGGATTCCCCTAGGTCTCTAGTGTTCAAAAATGCACAGGTTTGGTAGGTTTCCCTAGGTGCCGGCTGAGCTAGAGGCCAAAATCTACAGGTAGGCACTTTGCAAAAAACACCTCTGTTTTCTTTAAAAAATGGATGTGTCCACGTTGCGCTTTGGGGCATTTCCTGTCGCGGGCGCTAGGCCTACCCACACAAGTGAGGTATCATTTTTATCGGGAGACTTGGGGCAACGCTGGGTGGAAGGAAATTTGTGCCTCCTCTCAGATTCCAGAACATTCTGTCACAGAAAGATGAGGAACATGTGTTTTTTTAGCCAAAGTTTGAGGTTTGCAAAGGATTCTGGGTAACAGAACCTGGTCAGAGCCCCACAAGTCACCCCATCTTGGATTCCCCTAGGTCCCTAGATTTAAAAAATGCACAGGTTTGGTAGGTTTCC